>NW_022196165.1:1605320-2205320 GCF_008641045.1 Pistacia vera
AGCACAACAGTACTAAACAAGCACTTCAGTCCAATTACCAAGCAGGCATTTCAGTCAAGGCAGAGTATAAGAGAGCAGAACACCAGCATAACAGCACCAAGTACTTCAGTTAAGACAAATCAGCAGAGATCAAAAAACAAATCAGTTGACCATACCTCAGATGCAAGAAAATCTCAGCACCAAAACTGAAAATTTCTTCTGTAAAACTTCTCAGCAATAGAACACAGCAGTACCAAGACTGAAAATCTCAGCACCAAAACTGAAAATTTCTTAGGTAAAACTTCTCAGCAATACAACACAGCAGTACCAACTGAAGTACCACTTTCTGTAAGACTCTCAGCATGAAAAAAAAAAAAGTACCAAAACTGACTATAATTCAGCACCAGTTTCTGTAAAATTCTCATCATTAAAACACAGCAGTACCAAGACTGACTGTAATTCAACACCAATAGTGAAGATTAAACTCATCAGAACCTATTGATCAGCTATAACTCTAGAAGTCTGGAATGTAAGCTGATCCCTTAATGTTTCAAACCTTGCTGCTGAGAGGGCTTTAGTAAAAATGTCAGCTTTTTGGTGTTCACCAGGCACATATTGAACTTTCAACTTATTGGCTGAAATTTGTTCTCTTACATAATGAGCATCTAGCTCAATGTGTTTCTTGCAAGAAAAACAGGATTGGAGGCAAAAGAGCCTGCACTTTGATTGTCACACCAGATAATGGGAATGGCAGCAAGAGATAATCCAATTTCAGAGAACAATGATTGAAACCATGCAATTTCAGTAGAACCCTGAGCAAGGGCCCTATATTCTGCTTCAGTGGAGGAAAGAACTATCACTTTCTGTTTTCGGGGGCTCTACTGAACCAGATTTGGAACTAAGAAGTGACAACATCCACTGGTGGACCTTCAGTCCTGAATATTGCTGGCCCAATCAGCATCCGTAAAGCACTCTAGAGTCAGTCTTTGTGCTTTAGTGAACTGTATGCCTTGAGTTGGAGTACCTTTAATGTACCTAAGAAGTTACTCTAGAGTCAGTCTTTGTGCTTTAGTGAACTGTATGCCATGAGTTGGATTACCTTTAATGTACCTAAGAAGTCTTTTGCATGCCTGCCAATGGAGGTGAGTGGGAGCTTTCAAAAACTGGCTTAGTTTGTTGATTGAGTAGGAGATATCAGGTCTTGATAGTGTTAAGCACTATGGGGCTCCAATTGTACTCCTATACAGGGCTGGCTTATCAAATGCTTCACTATCTTCAAATGAAAGTTTGACACCTACTGCCATGGGAGTGGAACAAGGTTTAGAGTTCATCATTCTTGTTTTTACTAAGAGATCCTTTGCATATGTCTCCTGACTCATGTGCAATCCTAGGTCAGTTCAGAGCACCTCAAAACCCAAAAAATATTTTAGAGAGCCAAGAGTTTTGAGTGCAAACTGTTTGTTTAGTTTGTGAACTACATCCATTACCGTTTCACCATTACTTCCAGTAAGAAGAATATCATCTACATACACCACAATGTAGATAACTTGCTCCTCTTTTCGATAGAGGAAGAGGCTTGAATCTGCAATAAAGTTAACAAATCCCCAACCTAGTAATGCGGTTTTTAGCTCCTCAAACCAGGCCGTAGGGGCTTAGTTTCAAACCATATAGAACCTATTAGCTTAAACTTTTAGGAACTTTTAGGTAGAATGACAACTTAACAAAATAATAAAACCAAATGTTACAAGTTCAAATCCTCACATTTCAATTGGATAAGAAAAAAATGAGTATCAAGTTCAAAATTTAAAAGTTCGAAATTTCATGTGAAAGGTCTGTCGGAGTAAAATGCCTTGATTTTACTATGGAGGGTTTCCTACCGAAGCAACAAGCTGCTACACTGAATTTGCACATTCTGCAAATTGCTATTGACAATTACAAGCAACTGCTAGATTTCACCTACAGTTGTATTTGATATCCTTTTGAAGACCTACATAGAGTCTGCTCATCAAGAATATTTTTTCTTTATCACGCCATTAATGCCTCCAACGTCAGGGATTTCTTATATATATATATGATAGTTAAAGTAAAACAGTACTAGACAAAGAAAGAGTAGAAATTTTATCATCCAAATACTTAAAATAGTTATTGCGAATACAAATTAAAAGTTCAACTGATAAACAGGCTGACTAAACATTCAAACGCGCACAAAGCAAGAAGACTTATACGTTTACACTCAAACGCTAAGAGTGATGCTATTTGGGTAAAAATCTCAAAGCTGCTTCAAAATCCTCTAATTTGATGGTAAGCAATTCATCACTCTCTACACAATCATCAGTAATCCTAAAATCCAAATTCTCCTTACCATTATTTAGCATTATATCCACTAAACCTCCATTCATTTTCATACGTTGCACTTTTGTTGTCTCTTTCTGTATTAGCTCTGCAATGGCATTTTCACTACAAGAAGAATGTAATTTGAACCCATATAACAAGTTATCCTCCGCTTGATTACTCATCTTGATATGGAGAAGATTACCTAATTCTTCACAGCTCAAATCTTTAAACTTAAAAATGTTAGTAACCCTTCTGCTGAAACCTTCATTAGAAGATATTACACGTTGCATTGGTTCATTGTAGCCAGCAAATATGACTAAAACTTTTCCACTGTCCATACACGACATGATCTCTTCTAAGGCTTCTAACCCGAAGTCACGGCCACATCTCTCCCAAGGGATTAGTCGATAAGCTTCATCCACAAAGAGAATACCTCCCTCGGCTTGTTTGATCTGTGCATGAATTTTTTTTTTTTTTTTTTTTGGTTAAAATAAGCCATACAACATAAAATATGTTTCTAAGATATTATGCATTTTGAAATATAAAAGGTAAAAGAGATGATATATGATCCATCGAATGACTATAAAAGAGTTTAGCCACATTTGTATATTAATTACCAGGAATTCATCAAACATGTGATATGAAAAGCAAAGCAGTGTACCTTTTCCCTAGTCTTTGGTCCAGTCTTACCAATATATTCACCAACTAAATCTGTCCTTTGAACTTCTTTTACAATAGGGGTACGCAAAATTCCCGCACTATGGAGTAGTCTTCCAAGGGTTCGAGCCACCATTGTCTTACCTAATATCCACCTTAAAAATACTAATAAATAATTTGGTATTTGGAAAGCAAAATATTATGTTAGGAGTAATATTAATTTGCATACGCTTTTTTTAGAAAATTTGAGAATACACAAGTTCTATTCAAAACGAGCAGAAAGGACAAATCCATTTAAAATGTTAGATTTAACTCAGGAAAGCTAAAGTAAGCAGCAATTTTACCTGTTCCAGGATTTCCTAAAATGCCATGTGAGGAAGTCTTCGTGCCAACTTTCAGCAATGGCGGAGGCAGTCCAAGCCCAGGGTGAGGCAGTGCCCTCCCTGGTTTCAAAATGAACAAGGAACAATACAAGTTCATCCCAAAAACAAGTTAAATGAAAATTTACCTAATCCAATATTAAGCCTGTAAAAAATTAATGAAATGTTAGATATTTAAGTCCACTATCAAATTTAGTTGCCCAATATAATATTAATCCAAAATAACTATAAAAAAATTTTAGATTATAAATAAAAAATTTACAAACTTCATAAATTAAGGCTTTGATATAGGACAAATTCTTCATTACGTTATGAATCCTATTCTGCTTAGTTTCTTTAATTTAATTTAATTAAGAAATAAATTTTTTTTTTTAATAAGTTTTCTTATGTTGGTATCATTTCTTTATTTGCTTCACCATGTATTAAAAAATTATAATTGTATTGAACAAAAAAAATTTTATTTAGATCATTATCAAAAAATTTAAAATATATTATTTTTGAATTTTGTCTTCTTACTTAAAATCCTAGTTGTACCACTGAATTTGAGTCTAAGGGTCCTGTGCCTCTCATTCAAAAGAATGCTCTTTGCCCATTTTATTTGGATTATAGAGTCTATAGATATTTTGTTTTAATTTTAATGATAGAGTTTTTATAAACAATAGTCCCTCAAATCTAAAAATCTAGATGCACCGGCGCCCTCAAGGAAAGATAAAGTAAGCAAAAATTTTACCTGTTATAGGATTTCCTGGAAATGCCATGTGAGGAAGTTTACCAGTGCCAAAATTCATATTTGGCGAAGCCAATGGAGGCCTAGGATAGGGTAGCACCATTCCTGGGATTTAAAACCAACCAAAAAAAAAAAAATCGTTATATTAGAACCTCAATACTTTATAAAATTATTAATTACCCCTAAAATAAATAAACCCAAAAACATGCTAAATGAAAATTTTACTAAATCCAATTTTTAATCCTAAAAACAAATTAAATGAAATGTTAGATTATGCTTAAACCCATCATCTAGAAATTTATATACCCAATCCCCCTTTCCGATTTAATATGGATTATAAAGTCTATGGATATATTTTTTTTTTTAATAAATGTTTTTAAACTCGACTCGAGACTTGACCTGGTTAAGGAGTCTCGGTTGGGAGGTCCAACCGGTCCAACCAATGGGTCGGATCGATGATGTCAGCCTAAAACCCTAGTATTAATACTACATTTACAAAGAAATTTTACAAAGATCTCCATACAAAATGATGTGGCAAAAAATGAATGAAATAGTGAATTTAATGAGTTTGACTTTTTGTTTCACTCTTTCATTCATATTTTACCACCTCATTTTGTATAGAAATCTTTGTAAGATTTCTTTATAACTATAATATTATTGTAAAATTTAGTAGACATACCTCTGAGATATTCATTAGTCCCTGTAGGTATAAAATCTTGTAAACACACCCCTACATATTTCCAATTAATAACTTCCCCAATTCAATGCACTCAAATTCAAGAACACATACCGTCCTCTTCTTCATCGTCAAAATCGTCGTCAAACTCATCGTCAAAATCATCCTCATCCATCATATCGTCTTCGTCTTTGTCTCTTTGGTGAGGCATGGCTGATAATTTGGGTGAGTTAAGAGTGAGTAGAGTTAATAAGGGTTTGGTTTGAATTGTTTGATTGAAGATTTGTGTAAAATAAAGAAGAAAGAAAAAAAAATAAAATACCCTAGGTTTGGTTGTGTTGTGGATGATGGTTGACCATCGGTGGGTGTGCTTGGCCGTAGATGGTAGGGGTTTTGTCGTGGATGTGAAGGTGATGTCGATGGTGGTGTCATGTGAGTACAACGATGTTGGAATCAACTCAAAGATGGTAGGAATTTTGGTAACCCGATTTAGCCACTAGGCCGGTTGAACCTGTGGTTCAACATTGTTTCGTCGGTTCAGCCGCATGTCAAGCTAGTCTAATGGCTGAAACCTGATTTATGGTGTCCTCGGACCGAAGAAGGGACCGATCGGACTGGCCGATCTGGTCCAGGTTTCAAAACACTGGTTTTAATTTGAATGATGGACTTTATAAGTTTTTATAAACAATAGTCCCTCATATCAAAAACTCTAGATGCGTCGGTGCCCTAAAGGAAAGGTCTAAAGATTAAGCAGCAATAATTTTTACCTGTTACAGGATTTCCTTGAAACGGTATGCGAGGAGGTCTTTCAGTTCCGACTATCAGTCCAAGGGCCTTGCGCCTCTCATCCACAAGAAAGCTCTTTGCCCATTTCCTAAGTTGCATCTTGAGTTCATCCAGACCCACAATATTTGATAGCTCTTTATCAAGGGCATCCATCTTTTCTTTTTCCTTGCTGCATGCTTCAAGTACCTTTTTCTTTCGTTGCTCTTCTTGATGAGAGAGAAATACATCACTCAACTTTCCACTTTCTTGGATTTTTGAAAGATGATCTAGAACAGTCATGCCCTCCTGCAATAAAAGTTACTTAAATTACTGATATTTAGCAATAAATATATATTTATTTATTATTTTAGAATATATATTAAAATCCATACATCATCTGTAGCATTATAATCAGCATTATTCTCGAGCAATGTCTTGACAATTGAACAGTCTTTAGTTCGAACTGAGTGCAAAACCGAAAGTTTTAATGGTGTCACTCCATACTGCATGTGAAAATGGAAAATAAATTGAATAAAAATATATCACTATCACATTTTTCAGGAAAAGTTTCACAATTAAAAAACACCTCAGTTTGAGCATCAACAAGAGCACCATGAGCAAGAAGTAATCGTGCAGTTTCATTGCACCCATTCTTGGCAGCTAAATGCAATGGAGTTTCTCCACACTGCAAAAATCAACACATCAATATATAACACATGGTTTCTCAAGTAACCTGGTTTTTCTTTTTCTCTTTTTTCTAGGCAGTCATATTTTTACTAGCATATTTTTTGGCTTTACAGTGCTTAGATTTCTCTCCGGAAAATTAATAAAATATAAAACAGATAAATTTCACTTACCATATTTTTCGCTTCCAAGTCAACTTTATCATCTCCTTTCCATTCAAGCAGAAATTTCACTATTTTTGTCTTGTTGTTACCAGCAGAAAGATGAAGGGGTGTCTCCAACATCTGCACTCAAACCAAAGTGAATACATAAATTGGAAGATAAACACACTCAGCTTTTGCAAAGAAACTTAATTTTTGTTTCCCTTTTAATTTGTCGAAAACCCTGTAAAGAACCAAGTGACAAAATCTAATTCTTTCAAGTGGATATATGTTCATTAATAAAAAAAATAATACCAAAAGAAAAAAATAATCTTACAATTGCATTTCTTTTGTTGATAAGAGATGGATCCTTTTGAAGTACCTTCTGAAACCCATTAATATCTCCCGATTGAGCACGGTCATGAATGGTTATATGTTTCCTAGATCTTGATGATTGTTTACCCTGACAATTTCCCATGTCTATTTGTCTTCTCTCTTGAAGATTAAGGAGATCAAAGAGAGACTTGGAATGTTCACTGAACTAATGAAATAAAGTTTCTTTTCTTCCCTTTTTACAAGCATCTATATGCTCATTTATTTTGCTTTACTAATGACATAACATGTTAAACGTCAGCATGGAATCTTCAATGGAGTCTCTTTAGCTTTCATTTATTCTTTCCTCTCACTCTCGCCAATAATATATTGTTTCTTTATTGGGAGAACGACATGTTCCCACCCAAGGTTTGGCGAATGACCTTTTCCACCCATTAAGTTTCAAAATGACACTTTCTTATCCTTTGTTAGGTTCTGTTATATTTTTCGTTAATATTTTATTGAAAAGACGAAAATACCCTTAAATATTTTACTTTATAAATTTTTTATTATTTTTTAATTAGCCAAAATGTCAAATATTAAAAATTCAAAAAAGAAAAAATAGTTAACCTCACTTTAAAAGTTATGAATAATGTTATAAAATTGTTTAAAGTTAAATAATCTTAATATTTATTTATAATGTTATCAATATCACATCACTATTATTTATAATATTTTTCATTTTTACTAATTAACATAAAAAAATCAATATTCCTAATTAATTAAATAAATAAAGAAAAAAATATATCTTTATACTTGGACTAATAAATAATCGAATAAAGACTTTGAATTAACTAATTTTAATTTATAATAAACTAATTAAGAAATAAATTATTTAAAGATATTTTGTTTTTTCGGTTAAATATTAACTGAAAACACTAACAAAACCTAACAAATGATAGAAAAGTGTTGATGGGTGGAAAAGTGTCATTTCATCAAACTTGGGTGGGAAAATGTTGATCTCCCTTCTTTATTCACTTAAACTAATGTGTTTTGTCATTTACTTTGCCCTTCACGCTCACCAATAATACATATTTATTTATTTTGCTGCTTTTGCTTTTTCTCTTTCTAAAACGGAGCGCTGGCATGCCACAGCCGACCTTGAGCACCATAATTTTTTATGGTTATTCACTTATTTGATATAGAATTTATGTACATTTTTTTAAACAAGAAATACAAAAATCTTATGAAAATGTGTGGTAAAAATAAACTAAGACATTTTCGAAAAAGGTTTTAGGATATAACCCTTAAAATGAATATAAAATAATAAAATAATTGAAAATCGTTTTCACAAAATTTTCCACTAATTTTAGTTTGAAAATAATTTTTGAATATTTATATGGAGAATGTCATAGACTACTCTCAAAGTTTTTGAATTTATCATTCCGGTGACAACTTTTACATTTTTAATCAAATGAACTCTATTGCGTTATCTAATGGATCACCAAAGTTAAGATTTTTTTTTTTTTATCATAGATACCCATTTGTCTTAATTCTATTATATTGTCGTCAGGTTTACAAAGATATTTTTATTTTATTTTATATAAAAAAAAGTCACCATTTAATCTATGCAATATTCTTAGTAGATAAGAAGTGAAGCTAGAGGTAAAAAGACAAATTAATAAAATAAAAAGTTAGGACGTGAAATTTAATAAGTCAAAACTTTCTTAAAGGTTCATGACCCAAGGCATCCTCCCACACCCACTCACCCAAATTGGAAGCTTCCTGATGAGCAAATAAAGTAAAATAATTACTATAATAATGTGCACTTGGTAAAAAAACAAAGTTTTAGGGTATATATATATATTTTTTATGTATTTTATGTTTTCGTTTTTTTTTTTAAATATTGAAACGCATTGAAAAAGGTGAAAATAAATGTGTGTTTAGTATGTTTGTCTAAAAATAGTATTTGAAAATGCAAAAATGAAAATACATTCACTATATTTATCTGAAAATACAAAAAATGAAATGAAAAATACAAAATTTATCACTTCTAAAACTGATAAAACCCTTTTAAATTACCACTTATTTTGTTTTGTCTTAAAGAGTTTGTTTAAAATTTGTAATTATTAATTTTTGTTTACAATATTGTGTTAAAAATCTTAATTTGATTAGAAAAATTCTTGTTTAGTAACAAATAAAATATGGAAAGAGAAATGAACTAATAATTTTTTAATCTAATACCCCAATGAAGGGTAAAAGTTGGCAATTAATCTTTTAATCTTTTAATTTATTGTTGTTTCATTGTAATGATAATAGGGGTAAAAAAAAAGATATTTAAGGGCGTTTCTGTCTTTTGACATGATTTCAACACATTTTAGTAACAAATTTTAATTTCATGGAGGTAAATTTCACTATTCTAAAAATTCTGGATTAAAAGTGTCACTCACCTCTCTCTCATTAAATATATATAGTTGGTTGGATGTATTAGACTAATGAGTTTATCACGATCTAGCTCGATCTAATATATTATATTTAATTTATTAAATGTTAAACTATTGAGTTTAGTATAATCACGTAATATGTTCAGAGAAAAACCCTCGTCATTTCATCATCTTTCTTGTTTCTTAATTGCACAGCTTTGGCTTATGCTTAAGAGTGGCGATTTTATTAAGCAGTTTTTCTCACATTGATGAAATCTTGTTTCAGTCATTGGAGATGTGAGAAGGAGAGGCCTCATGATGGGGGTAAAATTAGTAACTGACAGGAACGAAGCTGCAGTCTTGTTTAAGAAACTCTGAGGTATAATTAACTCTCCTCTTAAGAGAAGAACTCTTAATCTCTCAATTTTTCTGAACTTCATTCCGAGTAGGATCAACTGTTTGTGATAATCAATTAAGCAAACACACCACAAGAAACAAAAGCAGCCTCAGAAGGCAAAAGCATCAGGAAAACCCCAGAATAAATCTGAAGTGTTTCAAATAGAAGAGAACAACCAAATAATATCAGTTTCACCACGTTTAAGTACAACAGATAAAGCATCCGACAGTAACGATCACGTAGCTATAGCATTCATCTAACATATCTAATTAAACTGTATTCTGCCATAATAACCAGATTCCAAGGAAGAAAATCCAGAAAATAATTACAAAATGACAGCCATCCGAATGTATGTGTCCATGCCCCAAGTTACCAGCCAAATCATTTGCGCACGTGCCAGAGTCAAGCCAAGCCTGAAAGCAAACTGAATAGCATGAAAAAGGGCCACCTCAATAAGTCTGGAATAAAGAACTGCAGAGCATAGGGCATGAATATAAATTGCTGAAAGCCAGCGCGCTTAGTAGCTTCAGGGGGCAACATAAAGTAAGCCTTATCCAGAAACCATTAAAAACTATAATCCAGGACACTACCACAACTATAATTTCAAAGATTTGGCATATCCTGAAATAAGAAACCCTAGAAATGGAGTACATTTCCTCTGGAGGGTTTCCTCTGTGCTGAATTTGCACAAGCATCAGCCATCATTCTACCATTGGAGGGACATAAGGACATAACAGGGAATCTATCAACTTGTTCCAACGTACTATAATAAGCTCATGGGTTTGGACTTACATCACCTTTTCTGTAAGAAGATTTCAACCTACAAGTTTCACTCAGTGCAAATCCTATGAAATGTACTGTAAAATACAATAAAAATTTACATCAATAATATAAATAAAAACACAGTCCTATGTTATTTCTACATGTGAATAAATAATGCAAGATCATTTTCCATGCATTATGACTTGAGTTCATTGTATAATCATTTAAAAAAAATAAAAAGTCATAATCATGTGAGATTTATTAATTATGCCTCCCAATTCTGTTCTTAATTATTAATAACAATTGGACGATTTACATGGGTTATAAACCAATCTAAAAATATAGGACATGTTTAATGCTTTACCTATAAATCATATTAGAGCCCACATCGAAATAATTTAGGAATAAACATAAGCAATTATTAAAGGATAATTTTTAAAAGGTTTAACATGTCAAAAATTAAAAAAGACTTTTTTTGGTGGCAGTATGAGGAAAATTGATAGATTAAAAAACAAGATGACACCTAGTCAAGGGAACATAATGAATCTTACTTCTAATTCTATTTACCAAACATGAATTAAAACTAAAAATGCATGGCAAAGAGTAATACATAGCTGCAGATAACTAGGTTTAATAGAGTAAGAGAAGTATCCAACACTACTAAAAAGAGTTGAATAGAAGATTTAACAAGTAATGATTTCATAAAATAAATAAATTAAATTCAATGTTTGAGTCCGCTTACCTAATTGCAGAAGAAAGAATGCATAACTATGAGAATGATTCTCACTAGTTATCAGCATACACGTTAAGGCATAAAAAGTCCATATAAAACAAGGCTTGAGAAAATATATATGTAATAAGGTTTCTTCTATTTTTTTTTTATTTTTTTTTTGACATTTAATTTGATGCAACTTACTAGGGGATTGCCACTTGTTGCTTGTATAATTCTGAATGTGGGGAACATCTATCAAACGTTTCACTTAATCTCTTGTAATCATCTATTTTTCTATGTCTCGGGCAGAAACCAAGACAGCAGCTCAAACAGCCATCAACAGAGCAATTCATAGCATTCAATCTCTGGTCTCTGTCCACTCTTGCATCTCTTCTCAAATCATTATCTTTGGCGTACAACAACTTGACTCCGCACTTTTTCATCTCACGGAATTGTATGTCTTTCCTCCTTGGATGCACAACAAAAAACTGAACGTACCCCTCACTATTCAAACTGAGTGTAAACAATTCAAAGGACATGATACTGTAATCACTATTCAAATTGAGTAATTGACTTTATATTCCACTATTTGATTGCTATTTTCATTTTTTTTTCCTACAAGTTGCCTTGCCTTCTTCTGTTTTAATGTTTTCATTTTTGTTTGTATCAACAAAACATGGCCGGCCTAAAACTTTAAATACTCTCAATCATAATTCGTAAGGGTTAGGTGAGAGTCACTTAAATATTTTACTTAAACTATTCATACAATTGATCCTTATCATTAACTGATCTTCTTTAAAGATTCAATTTGCCACTCCCTCCTCCACCCACCTTGCATCCATGTTCCAGCCCATCACAATTCATATTGTCTCTATCATCTGGCGGTTACTTGATCTTTCTTCGAAAATTCAATTTGCCATAATCCTATTATTTTATTTTATAATATGATTAGTTGGCTAATCATATTCTTATGAATATTGGACAGATTCATAAAGAGAATTCACACAGCAAAAACATTACTAGTTGATTGAAATATTCAAATCCCATCACAATATGAAATAAATCCGAAAATCTATTCATCATTTTTTAAGACAAAACAGAGTTTATTTAACATCTGCTAATAATTGACCGGCCAGTCAGGATTTGAAAAACTCTAAAACTATTATGATCCTTATCATCTGCTTGACTTCAAGTGTGATTTTTACCTAAAAGTATTGATCCCTAGTACAGTTCCTCCCTAGCAATTGATTTTACGAGGCCTATTCATGCAACTACCATATTCATTCACTGATTTATCTATGTGGATTTCAAAAAATGGGTCGGATTCAGTTAAATTATTTACTAAAAACTAAGAATTAGACAGTGCGGATTCAACATCAACAACAAAAAATCAATAAAAAACAACAAATTAAATAAAGAATTAATCGACCAAAGGCAATAACAGTAAATAATGGGGTTTTACATACCAAGTCTTCTCCTTCACTCTGGCTCTTTCTCACAGATTGCGCATGTGAAGAATTAGGATTTGATAATGCGATCAACAACAACACAAATTTGGCGCGAAACAACAGTGTCTAAACCCCATTTCCCGCGCTCTTCAATGCTTTCTCTCTAGCTCCTAAACGACACACGAGAGCAGTTCGATTAGAGTAAAACTTGAGATTCCACCTCGCAGATTCTAACGAAGAGAAGCTTTAAGCAGCAGGAGTTTATCGCATGACCATGTCACGTGCGCATCACGTGTTATGATGTGTTAAATAACATTTTAGTCACCCAGTTTTGGTGAAAGTTTAATAAGTCCTAAGGTTCTAAGAAGTGATACTTTTGTTTAATAAATTATAATAACAAAAAATATGGTCACACAAAAAGAGGTGATCACACAGAACAAAAACGAACTGATCTATTCAACTAGACATGAGAAAGGAATTTACAAACAAGTAGGGACTAATTGAAATAATTTTTCAGAACCCACTTTGATACCAATTGTAAGTTTTAAAGGGGTTATCAAGTGATTAAAACTTATGTTAAATGGATTACTTGTTCAATTTAATGCAAATGGGTTGAGAATAACTGAATTAAAACATACGTAAAAATAAATAAAGAACACACTCATTTTTACATGGTTCGGCATCAAGCCTACATCTATGAGATCACGTCCAGAGGAAGCAATCGTCAGAGGAAGCAATCGTAAAACCCCCCTCCAGTTAGGTATCCTCTTAATATCCCTCAATGAGAATCCTGAGGATACATATCTAAAGAATGAGTTGTATTTAGAAAAACTATGCAAGAATAATAATAATGTCCAAAACATTACTATAAGATGTACCGCAGGATCAAAATTTGTACCTTCAAAAATAAAAACTTGAATTCATTTGGGCATCAATCAATCAAAACATATTAATGCCATTTTCATTTATATGGTGGAAGCTTTAAAAAGGTGTTTTGTCATTTACATTGTTTACATCAAGATAAAACGTCAGGATGATAATAAATTATCTCCCCTCATGTAACGCCCCATTTGAGATACATAGCCATTGTTTATGTTATAGGTTTACTGAATTGCCCTAAATGAGGTTATATCTTATTCATGTTGTTTGGTTGGCCCTTGGTTGAGTTTATGTTTTGGGTTTGGTTGAGTGTTTACCCTGGAATTGATCAAGACTTAGTGGATTTTGGAGTTGCAATCTTCGCCGAGGCGAAGAATAGTCTTCGCCGAGGCGACGTTGGCTTTGTGTATGGCGGTGTCGGTTCTGTAATTCTTCGCCGGGGCGATAGATAATCCTTCGCCGCGGCGAAGGGCCGGTTGAGTTTTTGTTTGAGTTTCTAGAGAATTCTTTCCTAAAGGCAAAATAACCATTCTACCCCTAATTAGCAGGAAAAGTGGGGAGTAAAATGCAAGGAAATTTCATAGAGAATAGGTTAGTGTGGGGGTGTGAGTGTAATGAATCAAAGGATAAAGGTGGAATTTTCAAGAAAGAGTAAGGGTAGAATGGGAAAGAGTGTATATTATATGAGCTAATAAGAGTTTAGTTCTCTAAACCCCTTCATTTCACCCATTTCCACCGCCTCTTCATCTCCCATTTTCTCTCAATTCCTCACTCAATTTTCCATGGGATTTTTGAGAGTTTTGAGTTGGGATTTGACAAAGAATTGATCCTAAGCNTAAATCCGAATTTTCATATTAACTATGCCACATCAATTCCTATTGACATTAACCAATAGGTTAACTTATGGATCAAATAAACCTCCCCTTAATAGTCTTTAACATCTTAAAGGAAGTGTAAAATCTCATTCCCATAATCATCCATTATTGCTATAACATTGTAAGCTAATGCAAACAACACATCAACACTTCTAATAGCAACCATTCAACACCATGTGGCCTCCAATACTACAATTTTTGCCACAATCAGTATCCACACTTCATTTTCTTCAATCAAACATAACAACTCATAAAACATAAAGAGCAATAACTTCATGTATAATGAATTCAAGGCAATAAGTAGAATAAATGAGTTCAACTACACTTGCCATCAACTAATTCTATGCCTTAAAGCCTTAATTTAAGGTTTCATAAAAATCCACAAACCCTAGCATAAACCCTAAAGTCATGGGAGGTTCTTCCTTACCTTTTTAAAGACTTCCTCCAACAAATCCTTTGCCTTTGACTTCTTTTACACCTTAATCCTACATATATAACATTATACCTCAACATCTACCTCAAATTTTCAAATCAAATCAAAACTAAAGTTTTTAATCCTTACCTTAAACCTTTCAAATTGAAGATCCAAGGGTCCTATCTTGTTCTCCTTGAAAAATTAAGCAAAACTCCTTTAAAACTTAGATAAAGAAAGCTTATTTCATGGAAGATTTGAGAGAAAATGGAAAAAAAATGTTGAAGAAATGCTCTTTCTCTTAGCTTGAACGAAATTTCATCTCATTTATAGGAAAATATTTCATTTATTTTCCGAAATTATGCTATTGGCCCAATTATTTTAGTTGTATAACTCATAAGTCTTTAATTCTTCATATAAGAGCATTTTGGTCATTTCACACTAGACATAATTATTACTTAATTAATACCATTAAATGCAATGAAGCCTACTCATCCATGACTTTTTCAATGCTTATCCATAGGCAAAATGACCACTTCGCCCCTAATGCCTTTCTATGGATAATTGATTTATACCGTTCCAAAAGAATCGACTATTTTACCCTTAGTTAGATTTTATGCTTTTTAACATAAAATTAACATCTAAAGGACTATTTTGAGTTAGGAACATACCTTTGACATCTTGGATATTAAGCAATTCACAATGAAATACTTATGAGTTCAAATACAAAGCAAGATAACCACAATAGTAAAATACTCCATGTTTTCTACACAGCGATTCAATCTTCTTTGGTTGAACTTCAAGCCATCACAGCAAGCTTCACGTGCATAGCCATCGTCATGTTGAAGAAAAGTTCCTCTTAGAGTTCAACAATGAAGACAAGACAGTAGCTTATACTCAAGCTCTTCTCACAAGGGAAAGACAACAATCTAAGATCTCACACAAGGATAAGTGATAAAGGTAATTCAAAGCCTACCAAAGCATAGAAGAAATCTTAACAAAAACAAGAACCTCAGATAATATTCAAAGAGGCAGAACAATGTAATATGGTTTCTTATCAAACAATATAAAACTGGAGAATATAAAGGATCAACACGTTAAAGGATAGGGGACACAAAAGTTAAACTTTAACTTTTATGTCTTTCTTTTTGCACAAGACATTTTGGGACCATAGACAAGAGAAATATTTATTTTTTTATTCAGCAAATAAACAGGAGACAAGTGTAAAGAATAAGTCAGAGAATCAATCAAGGAATAATTCTGTCCAGAAGATAAACAAATACGTGAGGTGTGATTTGAAGAAAAATATATGTTGTACACTCATAGGCAAAGGTGCTCACACTTGTGAAGGTGATTACCTTTAGAAGTGTATGCACAATGGATCATAAGATGAAAAAAGCACTAACATATATATGTGTGTGTGTGTTCTTATGTAAATTTTATGAGAATTAAGCTTAAATACCACTAGACTCATTTGCAAAACATCATTTCAGTCTAATAATAATGAATCCAATGCTATATGATCATGCGGTGGTGGGCAGAAAATGGCCTCCATTTGCTTGCAGCAGCAGTTGGCCCAAATCTGAGTTCACAGTGACGCTTCCCGCTACTATCAATGCTGTGTGTATATTAGTATATATATAGCATGAACTGTACTAAGTTGACCTGCCCTTACTGCAGGTACGTTTACCGCGGTCAGTGCAACATGTTCTTATTTTTGTTGCTTAAAAGAGATGTAATAGATGAATAATAAAATATTCTTAATAATTTATGAATATAATGTATCATTATTAAAAGTTATCATAAAAATATAATATGTAGTTTATTTAATGTAAATAGCTAAATTATTGAATAACATTAAATCTGATTTGAATGATATAATTTATTTATTTATTAGTTATAATTAAAATTAAAATATATTATTAGTTAATAATAGTAATATTAAAACATAAGAGCATATATATAATTAAAAATTTTATTTAAATTAGTTATTATTATGAAATGTGAATATTGAGTATCATATGAAAAGAAAGAAAGAGAGAGATAGACTTACTGCTTCTTCAGGTAGAATCCAAAAATTTGCATTTCTCTGAATATTGAGTACAGCATCTATCAAATCTGGGAGTCCATGTAATTTTAGTTTGAAACAATTGATGAAGCTAATCCTCTCGAACAGTGCCCACATACTTAGGCATCAACTTGGTAAACCTGATAATGCTTCAAGTGAGGTACTGAGGTGCAACCCTATGCCTCTATTTTCAGTAACTGCTATGGAAGCTCCGGTAAGGATTTAAGCTTTTCGCAATTGCTTAAATCAAGCCTAAACAAGCAAGAGAGGTCTTTGATGCTCACTGTAGGCTCTCAAAATTGTTTCGGGCCAGATATAAAATATGCAGTGGGCGTATTCGGCCAAGATCGTTGGGTAACACTTCGATACAACAGTCAGTCAGATCTAGTTTCCACAAGCAGTAGCTCGTGAAAGGATACACTAGGAAACTCAGCACCTCCAGATTCCTACATCCGGAGAAAGATAAAATTGAAAGGTTTTTCGAACATGTTATAGATGATGGTAATTCTCTTATAGGAATTCCCTCGACTTCAAGTATCTCCAATGCTTTTAAATTTCCCAAGCTTTTAGGCAATCTGTCAAGTTTTGAACAATCCGAACAAGAGAGAGATTGAAGTGATTTCAACTCACAAATATTATCCGGTAGACTTTCAAGCCTTGAACAGTTTTTAAAACTCAATGTTTCTAGTCTAAATAAGTGCCCTAATGATGTCAATTCTTTGATTGCAGTTCCATCTAAATACAACCATTTTAGTGTACGAGGGATATATGGAACCGTTTTGAGATTTGAACAATTGGAAAGAACAACTTTTTCAAGAAATTTCAACTGACAAATACTGTTTGGGAGACTCTTAACTTTGAACAACTTTCAAGATCCAATTGTTTTAGTCTATAAAGATGCTTTAACGATGACAATTCTCTTATTGCAGTTCCATCTACATAAAACAATTCTATTGCACTAGGGATATATGGAACTGTTTTGAGATTTGAACAATTGGAGAGAATAACTTCTCGAAGAGATTTCAAATCGCAAGTACTCTCTGGTAGACTCACTAGCCTTGAACAATCCTTAAGATTCAATATTTCTAATCTGGAAAAATCCTTTAATGGCGGCAATTCTTTTATTGCAATTCCATATACATATAACTCTTCTACTGTACAAGTGATATATGAAACTGTTTTCAGATTTGAGCAATTAGAGAGAATAAGTTTTCGAAGAGATTTCCAATGACTGGTGATTGATAGCCTGTTCAAGATTTTGCATTCTCGTAGATTCAGGAGAACAAGCTTATTAAGATTATGGATAGATGAGAAACTATTATGCAAATTTGTACAACCTTCCAGAATCAAGCTCTCAAGATTTTGGATAAGTGAGAGATCTGACATTCTGCATAGATGTTTGAAGTAACTGAGGTCAATATGTTTCAAATTAACAAGATTATGCTTCTGTAACAAAAAATAAAATTAAAAGAACATAAATAACATACAAATATTTATAATTTAAAGACAAAATGAAAAATAAAAGTTAACATATACCTGGTCACCATTCCAAAGTTATTTCAACTTTGCTGGAACGCATGTAGAGTACAACAAGGTTCTTTGGATTAAAATTTGGTGGCAATGAATTGGCAGAATATCCATGCCAGCAAAGGTACCATAGCTCAGAGAAATCAGATTTAAGGACTTCGAAACCATGTACCTTTTTATCATGCCCGCAGCCATATACTTCCAAGAATCTTAGTTTATGCATCTTCTTGAAAGCTTTAGGATTTAAATGTAGTTGTCATACTTCAGACATATCCAAGCGCATGCCTCGAATAGCTCTGGTCCCCTAATAATCAATAGTAGATTGATGATGAGTTATTATTACATAGCTTAATTACATTAACTATCAAGTAATTAACACTCATATAATATTTTATTTTTCAACTTTCTTTTAAAAAATGTAATATATAAGACATCTCATGCTCCAATGAGTTGAGTTAAATATTCCCAATGATAAATGGAACTGAATATTCTACAAGCTAATATTTCATAACATCTTGTTGACCATACAAAGGGTGAAGACTGCAATTCTGAAAAACATAAAGGATCACACAGTAATTTGTCAACAAGCTGTCGTTTTAAGTAGATTATTTACAGATATCAGTTGAACATTGTTTTGAGCTCACACGAGCTACTTTACTAATTCTAAGCTACTTTACTGATTCTCTCTTTCATATTTCAGATAGATCTTGATTGTATTCATTCTTAACACAGTCGATACAAATCAGTTGTCAATTCGCTTTTGCTTCCTTTAAATCTTCACATGGTATCAAAGCCACTGACTCGCATCGATGGCTGAGCATTCTGGTCTTGATAGTTCTGCAAAGAACGTGAATAAACTTCACAATTTGTCTGAGCTTAATTCGTCCATTGTTCCTTCAAGTCTTCAAGTAATAAATCCGAAGCTAACGAGGGACAACTACCATGATAACTATCGATTCTGGCATTCGCAAGTTCTATTCACAGTTGGAGCTCATGGATTGGAAGAACATTTGACAGGTTTGATCCCCTGTCCTAAGCCTTTACTTACTTCACCAATTGATATTTCAACTGAATTGGGAATAATTAGTTCTAAAGAAACCCTAGCTAAAGAAAAAATAAATCCTGAATATGTTGCCTGGAAATGCATTGATAAATTTCTTGTTACCTGGTTACTTGCATCAATATCCGAGTGTATGTTTAGTTGTGTATCTAATTGTCAACTCTCTACCGATGTTTGGTTCACACTTAAAAAAGAATTCTTGTTAGATTTTGAAGCTAGGGCACTGCACCTAAAAAGCTTACTTCAAAATACCAAAAAGGCAACCTTAGTGTTAGTGACTGCATCAAGAAAATGAAAGGGATATCTAGTAGACAAGTTGTTTCTGATGAAGATGTTCTTCAATATGTTCTGGATGGGTTAGGTCCTGGATTTGATGTTGCTGTAGTCAATTTAACCTTTAGACTTGAGTCTAGGTTTGATTCTGCAAGCATTCAAGAAGCATAGTATCTTCTGCAGAACTATGAGTTAAGATTGGAGAAATTCAATTCTATTGATTTTCCAACAAGTTCAATACATATAGCTATAGTGAGTAATTCCAGTAATCCTCCCTTTAAACTTGCTCATTCAAGTACTGTTAATACTTCACTTAGCTCTACTGGAAATCCAACTCCTCTCACATAGTTTACATTTTCCCTAAGCACTTTATCTAATCTTTCTTACACACAACATTTTCCTCTAGCAGCTACCATTCCCACTGAACAAATTGATCTACATTATGTTCAACCTTCCCAGACCTACTATAATCCTTTAGTACTTATCTATAGACCTGTTGTCTTTCACAATACTAAAAAAGGTAGTGGGAGGAGTAATGGCAGAGGAAGGCCAATATGCCAAGTCTGCAGCAAGATAGGTCATACTGCGGTGCAATGTTACCACATGTATAACTCCAATTATAATGGGACCTCACCTCAATATAATCCTTCCCCACAACAAATAGGTGCTAGATCGTATCTCACCTTTGGTTCTTAAGCTCTTATCATTTTTGGACACAGTTATCTCAACAGTCCCAATACTAGCATCCTGCCACAACAATCTGTTCAGTCTTCCCATTCGCATGAAGGATCACAATACCAAGGACATTTTACTAAAATTTCTCATCAACCACAACCCTTAACAAATTCACAACAAGGATTCCAAGTACCCAACAAACAACAACAAACACCTAACCAAGCCTACCTAGCCTCTCATCAGAACATACCTGTCAGCTCCCATTCATTAACCTTCATTCCTGGTGGTGCCTCTATCTCATCAGATCTTGCCTAGTATATGGATTCTGGTGCTACCGACCATGTCACTGCAGATCTTAGTCAATTGAATGTGAGCATAAATTATGGTGGAATTGAACAATGACAAGTAGGCCGTGGTGAGTTTCTTGATATATCCCATGTTGGCTTTGCTTCTTTACCTAGCTTTCTACAAAATAAATGCCTATATCTAAAAAATGTTTTGTGTGTACCAAGAATTACAAAAAACTTGCTTAGTATATCCAAATTTACTAAAGACAATAATGTTGTGGTTGAATTTAACTCTGACTGTTGCATTGTTAAGGACAAGGTTTCCAAAGCAATTTTACTACAGGAGAACTTAATACTGGGCTATATCAATTGAGACTTCCATTTGTTAGTTCTCAGGACACTTTAGCTCGGTCTTTTGTTCCTCTTAATGCACAAAGTTTTGTTTCTATCGCAAGCTCCAAACCTCAAAATCAAAATTGTTTTCCTAGTGTTATTGACATTGATTCCCATAAGTCTATATCTACCTTAAGAGATAAGATCCCACATAAGAGTCTTAGTGAGCTACAAACTAGTGTTAGTCCATCAAATTGCACAAAAGTTGTTGTTAGTATTGATAATAAGTCCACAGAGCCAGTTCTGGATAGTTGTAATGTTCCTTCAATAAATAAAAACATCTCTATTCCTGATTACTCTTTCTCTATAATGTTTCTAATTTGAGCAATATGATTGATCATATCAATGAGACTCCTATTGTTGATCATGTTAGTGATATTGATGGTATTTATCTTGATGATAATAGTCATGCTATTGATAATACTCATAATAGAACTACTAGTCATGATGTTTCTGTTAATTTTGATGTTGGTATTAATTTTATTATTGATGGCATTTATCCTAATGATAACAGTAATGTTGTTGATGATACTCATAATAAAACTACTGGTCATGATGTTTTTGTTGATTTTGATCCTACTAGTATTAATTTTGTTGCTGATCACCATGCTGTTGATGTTGTTCATAATTACTCTACTAATAATAATGCTTGCAATGCTGCTGAAATTGATTCTAGTACTATTAGCAATACTGATGATAATTTGGTTCCTCAATGTCATATGTATCTGCCCAATAGTTCACCTTTAGTCCTTCAAGCTACTTGTCACAAACAAAGCATTTCATCACTATGACATAAAAGATTAGGGCATCCACATTTAGAAGTTTTTTAGAAAATCATGTTGCAAATTAATCACAGCTCTTCAAAGCATATTCCTTCCATTTCTTTTTATGATGCATGCCAACTTAGCAAAATGCACAAAAACAGTTTTCCTATCTCTCATTCTAAAGCCACTGCTCCTCTTGAATTAGTTCACAGTGACATTTGGGGTCCTTCTCCAGTGGCATCCATTGAAGGCTTTAAATACTATGTGCATTTTCTCGACGATTTTAGCAAGTTTACATGGCTTTTTCCTGTATGAACCAAAGTTGAAGTGCATTATGTTTTTGTTAAATCTCATCATTTAGCTAAGAGACAGTTTACCCATAAACTTAAGTGTCTATAGTCTGATCAAGGGAGTAAATATAGGGGTTTAATTCCTTACCTAACCAAATCTGGCATTCAGTTTAAGCACTCTTGTGCTTATGTCCATCAACAAAATACACGAAGTGAGAGAAAACACAGGCATATAGTTGAAATTGGTCTCACCCTACTTGCACATGCCTCCATGCCTATGATTTTTTGGTTGCTTGCATTTGATACAATAGTGTTTTTAATCAATAGGATGTAATATGCTATTCTTGATTTTCAATGTCCTTATCAATTGTTGATTTGTAGATTACCTCTTTATTCATCTTTAAAGGTTTTAGGATGTGCATGTTTTTCTTACCTAAGAGATTACAATAGGCACAAACTTAGTTTTCATTCTTCTAAGTGTGTATTTGTAGGATATAGTCTAGTTCATAAAGGCTATAGGTGTTTAAGTCCTGAGGGCAAAATTTTTATTACAACGAATGCCACTTTTAATGAAAATGAATTTCCTTTTGTACACAATTTTCTTCACTCTCAAGTTCCACCTTTTTCACAGTCAACTAACATCTCTTCTAGTCTTAGCTTCCTTTTTTGTCAATACCATCATCAATGTCTCCTGTTGATTTAGTTCCTCAATCATTAATAGCTCCCAACAATAAAGTATCTCTAGTAGTATCATGTTCTGCATCCATTCCTACTTCAACAATTGGTGCACAAAATTCCTCCTCAACATCACCTTCCCATCAATCCAACCCTGTCTCAAACACCACTCCACCTTCAGAAAGTTGTTCCTTACCATCATCAATTTTACCTCACCAATCACATGTACCAGTTACTGAATCTCATCCAACACCTACCACATTACACCCTTTAACCATTCAAAATCAACCTACTACATCACAACCTCACATATTACAAAATCATAAGTCTTCACACTTCCAGGAACCTCATTCCTGTCCTCTCGTTGTAGACTTAACACCATCTCAATTGGTCATTTCATCCACTGATAAACTTACTACATCACACCCTCTCACCACTTAAAATCAACCTACTACGTCTCAATCTCACCAATTACAAAATCAAGAGCCTTCTCACTGTCCTCTTGTAATTGATTTGACTCCATCACAATTTCTTACTCCGTTAACTAGTTTGCCTACTGCATTAAACCTTTTTGAAACAGATCATTCAACATTAGCAAGCTTTCCTCTACCTATAAACACAAATCCTATGTTAATTAGAGCAAAAATCAGTCTTCAACACAAAATAGCCCTCATCATATCTGGTCAAGAACCTGTCCTACCAGAACCTGATTCAGTTGTTGAAGCCTTGGTCAGTAGTGAATGGAGAGAAGCCATGCAACTTGAGTATGATGCATTAGTAAATAACAACACTTGGTCCCTTGTTCCTAAGATGAATGATATGCAGAATGTTGGTAATAAATTGGTCTTCAGGACAAAGTTTCATGTTGATGGGTCCCTACAAAAATACAAAGCAAGGTTGGTTGCCAAGGGGTTTCAGCAAACCCCTGGCTTGGATTTTTTTTTTTTTTAAACTTTTAGCCCTATTATTAAGCCTTCAACCATTAGAATTATACTAACTCTTGCTATGACCAATGTTGGGACATCCAACAAGTGGATGTCAATAATGCCTTCCTAAATGGCACTCTTAATGAAACAGTCTATATGAGGTAGCCTGAAGGATTTGAAAATCCTTAATGTCCTACTCATGTTTGCAAGTTGAATAAAGCCCTTTATAGCCTTAAATAGGCTCTAAAAGCCTGGTTTGACAAACTGAAGTTTGCTCTTCTAGATAGAGGTTTTAAAAACTCTATATCAGACTCTAACCTATTCATTCTCAAAAATGGTTCCTACATAATCTATGTCCTTGTATACATTGATGATATATTGATTATTAGATCCAATGTCTCATCCATACATCAGCTTGTTCAAGATCTCAATGATCAGTTGGCCTTAAAAACTCTTAGGTCTATTAAGTATTTTCTTAGTTTGGAAGCCATAAGGACTTCTACTGGCATTCATTTAAAGCAAACAAAATACATCATTGATTTGCTATCCAAAACTAAGATGATGGATGCTCATGCATGTTTCACACCCATGGTTGTTGGCACAAAACTTTCTTCCACTGACAGTGAGTTGTTCAAAGATCCCAGCCTGTATAGAAGCACTATTGGAGCTCTTCAATACTTAACTTTAACCAGACCCGACATCAGCTTTACTATTAACAAGTTGAGTCAGTTTCTACAAGCACCAACATAGCTCCAATGGCAAGCTTGTAAGAGAGTTTTAAGCTATATCAAAGGCACACAGTATCATGGGTTACAATTCATACCAGCTGCATCTCTGAATGTTGAATGCTATGCTGATGCAGACTGGGGTAGCAGTTTAGATGATCGACAATCCACAAGTGCGTATTATGTTTATCTAGGACTTAATCTTATCTATGGAGTTCATGAAAACAGGGGGTTGTTGCCTTTTCTTCAACAGAGGCTGAATATAGAGTCTTAGCATGCATAGCCACTAAAATAGATTAGTTACAAAACATGTTTTCTGAGTTAGGTTTGATTCTGAACATTGCTCCAGTAGTTTAGTGCAATAATGTTAGTGCTGGTGCCCTTGCTGCAAATCCTGTTTTTCATTCCAAGACCAAGCACATTGAGATTGATATTCATTACATCAAGGATTAGGTTTTAGTTAAAAAGATCATGGTTCAATATGTTCCATCTCAACTACAAATTGCTAATGTTCTTACCAAAGTTTTATCAGCAACTCAATTCCTTGAATTGAAGCAAAAATTGACTTTTATAGCCATGCCTGATTTTGGAAAAAGAGAGGAAGTAAAGTGTTGTACTAAAGACTCTATGTGCTTATCAGAAGCTGATGCAGAAGCTAAAATATCAAGCTAATTCAGAAAAATTGTTAAAAACAATTCAGCTAGTCAACTGCAATTCCAAAGATGAAAATAAAAATGTAGTTTAGAAAGTTTTAACTGAAGCAACAGATTTAGCTAAAGCTGGAATAGAGTTAAGTTAATTGAAGTAGTCGTTCAGCTAAGAAAAAAATGCAATTCAGAAGCTCTTGATTGAAGCAAAAGTTCAGCTAAGGAAAATGCAGTCCAGAAACCATTAATTGAAGCAGCAGTTCAGCTAAGAAAAATGTAGTTTAGAAGCTATTAATTGAAGTAGCAATTCAATTAAGAAAAATGCAGTTCAGAAGCTCTTGATTGAAGCAAAAGTTCATCTTAGAAAAATGCAGTAGCAGTTCAGCTAAGAAAAATGCAGTTGATGGTCTGTATTGTGTGTGTCAATTTCACCATGAGTTGAGGTGTTGTTTTGATGTTCAAAATTGTGTGTGTTAATTTCATCATTAGTAGTATGTTCTGTGGTGTTGATTTAAAAGTCAGCTGCTGACAAGAAGAAACAGAGTTCTAACCCTTAGCTATCAAAAACATAGCCAGGGAAATGCAATTTGGTTTGAGGGGAAGTGTTGACCTTCAACCATATGAGGAGTAGTTCATTTTGAGGGGAAGTGTTGACTTTCAACCATATCAGGAGCAATTCAATTTGAGGGGAAATGTTGACCATACAAACTACAAAGGGTGAAGACTGCAATTCTGAAAAACATAAAGGATCACACAACAATTTGTCAGCAAGCTGTCGTTTTAAGTAGATTATTTACAGATATCAGTTGAACATTGTTTTGAGCTCACACGAGCTACTTTACTAATTCTAAGCTACTTTACTGATTCTCTCTTTCATATTTAAGATAGATCTTGATTGTACTGATTCTTAACACAGTCAATACAAATCAGTTGTCAATTTCGTTTTTGCTTCCTTTAAATTCTCATATAAAACAAAGAAATCAAAAACTAATGTCTTTGGCTCTCACCACATTATTTGTCAATACTGAATGATATCCTTACGATCCCAAAGCCAACTACGTTTGCCAAGATCATTAGTTGATTGCTGACAAA
Source organism: Pistacia vera (assembly GCF_008641045.1). Lineage (NCBI taxonomy): Eukaryota > Viridiplantae > Streptophyta > Magnoliopsida > Sapindales > Anacardiaceae > Pistacia > Pistacia vera. The sequence continues at coordinate 1,631,285 of NW_022196165.1, forward strand.
CAATATCTCTGCCCATTCCTTGAAGTAAATCATGCATTGATATGGTGTTGGATGATGTAGTTATGAGAGACCTTTCAATCAGAACATTTATATCAATATGTGTCCACAGCCATCCAAAATTATTTCTATAAGATCTCTATTATACCCTTTAAAGAAACAAGCAATATCCAAAAATACATGCTGCTCTTCAATATTTGGCCCATCACAGCTTACTTTTAATGCCTTTTGGATTTTCATATCAAGAATTCTAGTTAATCTGTTTATATAGCTTTCCCATTCTTCCTTTGTCCTCTCAAATAGAGAGGAACCTAAAACTTTAAGAGCAAGTGGAACACCTTTAGCATATGACAACACCCTTTTAGATAGTTGCATAAAATCTTCTGTGGGAAGGTTTTGTCTAAAGGTGTATTGACTAAACAATTGGAAAGCTACATCATCCGATAATATTTTCGTCTCATATATGTAATCCACTTCACAATTTTTTAATACTTGTTTATCCCTTGTCATTATCATGAATCGACTTCCTAAACCAAAATGCTCAAAATGTCCAATCAAAGATTCTATTTGCTTTAAATATGTCACATCATCAAAAACAATGAGAACTTTCTTATGGGCAAGCCTTCTTTTGGTGAAGGTGGATCCTATATTAGCATGTTTATTCTCTAAAATTGCACAAATAAGTTCTTGGTGCAAGTCAACTAGTCCCTTGCTTTTCTCTGATTCTCTAATATTTTTAACAAAGTAAGAGCTTTCAAAATGTCTAGAGATTTTATTGAATACAACATTAGCAAAAGGGGTCTTACCTATTCCACCAATACCCCAAATTCCTATCTTGCGAACACCAGCAAACCCAATGCATAATAGCCATTCAATATACTAAATTCTGAAATCTACTTCAACTAGGTTCTTGTTTTCAATCAAAGAGTGTCCTCATTCAATCTCTGCAAAATATCTTCGACAACTTTCTGTACAAGCGTAGACTCAGACCTACCAAATATGAAAAAAAAAAAAATACTCAAATTAGATAAATCAAAAAGAAAAAGAGGTACATTTTCCATCCTTGTTTATGTGACCAATGGAAAAAAAATTGGATATCAAATAGAGTTTGAACCTTTGCACATCCTTAACAATATAATAATTAATTTGACATATGTCATATCTCAATGCAAACCAATGTTCTGAAAACCGAATCGGGAGCCGACCCGGCCAAATGGCCGGTTCCCGGTTTGAATGGTTTGACCGGTCCGACCGGTGACGTCAGCATGTTGGTTGAAGCTGCATATCTACAATCAGCACCCCTGGTTTTGGAAACTATCAACATTCTACCCTGCGTTAATGTTTGTTAATGCGTCCTGACATTTGAGTATTTGGCACTAGTTCAGACATTACAATGAGTAAACTGCCCATAGTTTTTGTATTATTAAAATAATAACTAAACAAAATCAATAAATATATTCTTTAAAAGACCATTAATTCCAAATCAACAACTGCTAGCAAAATTAATGAAAATATTTAATTAATAAAAAATATTAATTAATAATTAATCACAAATCATTCAAAATAACGCCACCCATCTTCACTATCCTTCGTCTTGTCTCTTCCATGGAAAAGCTTCTACTGAAAAATCTTCATCTCTACCACTTTCCTTACAATAGTTGGATATTTTCCATAAAACCAAATAACAACCCACAATTAATAATCGTAATCAAATCACAAACCCACAGCATAGAATAACAAAAGAACGATACAACCCTTCCTAACATCAGAGGTTGAAGCTGGCAGACGGCAGCTACGACCGGTGGCATATGGCAGCTCGTAGATGGCGGCAGATGGCGGCAGACGGCAGCAGATGTGAAGGTTGAAGCTGAAATCTGAGCTGAAATGACTTATTCGACAGATCAGCAATGGAGATGGTGATGATTGAAGAGTTCACGTTGAAGACTAGAAGACTGGAAGTTGAAGAATGAAGCGCTGAAGCAGAGTAGAGCAGACTGCAGACCGAAGACTTGAAGACTGAAGAGTGAAGACGTGAGGCGTTGAAGCTTAGCTGAAAGCTTGAAGGAGATCCGACTTCTGAGATCTCGAATGGAGGACATGAAGAGGAGGACTAGACTGGAGAGTGGAGGAGATTGTGAATGGCAGTAGCAAACGGCAAACCAGATGAAAAAGTGAAAAGTTGAAGAAGGGAGACGGCTCTGTATAAGTGTATCTGTAGCTCAAAAGCAAATTAAAAATGTGTTTCTTAATAAAAATTTTGAGGGTTTGGTTTGAGTTTGACAGTTTGACTTTTATGTGTGCGCATGTGATTGTTTTGAATTTTTAAATTTTATTTATTTATTTCATGTGTTAAACCGGAAATGTGTGGACCGGAAATTTGTTAAATAACGGTTGGACCGTCGGTTTGCTACAGTACGACGGTCCAACCGCGGTTTGAAACGGCTTAATGGCAAATCCCGGTTATTTGCTCTCTTCAAACCGGAAATGCTAGCGGGTGGCGGTCCGACCGGTTCGACTGCCTGGTCCGGTCCGGGTTTCAGAACCTTGATGCAAACAACACTAATAAAGTTATTATGCTACTCAATGATATCTCTCAACTGATAAATTTCTACCCAAATTCAAATTCAAATTGATNTTTCCTGCGCTTTTCTGGATATGCAGAGCTCTGCAATTAGAGAAATAAAAAAGAATAATCGATAAGAGAGCAACCGCCAATGCAATGAGCCTATCAAAAAGGATTAATTAGATAACACCCCTTAGGTTCGAAAAATTAACACCACACCCCCCCTTTGGCTGCCCCGGTGCCCCCAACTCTGAAGCGTAGTAGAGGCCAGTGAGGCCACAAACCTTGTTTCACCGTCTTCCCCCATGGTGATTATGTAATTAATCCTTAAAATAGAATAGAGATTTAAATTAGTTTATTAAAGATATTTATTTAAATTAATTACCACTACAGTGATTATTGATGGTTATATATATTGATAGTGTTTAATTTGATATATATTGATAGTGTTTAATTTGTATATTAAAATAGAAATAGAAATTGTTATTGTAACAAAAAGTATTATAACAATTTATTGAATTAGATAAAATAAAATTAATTTTTTTTGTGGTTTATTCCTTGGTAAGGACAATAACCCATTTATATTTCTCTTATTTCAGTCTTTTTTTATTTTGCAGAAGAAAGAAACAAAGAAATTCATGAGTTTGAAGAAGTCATATTTCAATACATGTTATGTACTAAAAAAATCAATGCATTGATATACTAAATTTTTTATCTTTTAATGCCCTTGACGTATGCGCTAAGGGCAAACGTTAAAATAATTCTACTAAATAATATTATTGCAAAAAACATTATTAAACAAAAAATTACGTGCAAAGATTAGTGAAGTATTCACCGAAGCTTATTAAAAGTCTCTTAACAAAAACAAGTATGCGATTGCAAATTATAGAGCAATTTGAATATATCACTAGAGGAAGTCAAGCTGTGTTAATACATTTTATGAGATTGATGTGGTAGCAATCCATCTTTTCCTCCTTGTTTTTATGGACAAGTGTAAAAATTATAATATAAATTTCAAAAGAAAAAAAAGTTTGAGATAAGGAGATCACTAAACAAGGTCAAAAAGATGTGTTATTAAATTAGTTATTTGAAAATGAAATAAAAATAAACACATGCATTGAACATAACAAAGATAAACACATGCATTGAAAATGTATTAACTTTTGATGTAATAAATTACAAAGTTAAATTATATTTCGTGAAAATAATATACTAATTTAGACTCTAAATTAAAGAAATAAAATATATTTTTAACCAATAAAGCTGAAATCCTATGAAATCCTTACATACTTTTATAAATTATGTAGTGTTGGAACTTAAATATTACTGCTACGCCCTAAAGAGATTTTTTTTTTTTTAAATAAAAATAATTACGTTCACAGTATGGTAGAAATGGTTGATAGTTGTCCAAGTCAACAAGTCTATACAACTAATATAAAAATTTTCCACATTCAATTTGAAGTGTAAGATAAGACAAGTTAGAAACTAAATAACAGTATTTTAAAAGGAATGGTTTCTGGAAAATAATTAATGAAAGGTCTATTTCTTGGTTGTTACTTATCTCAAATCTTCGACGTTCAAAACAAGTGTAGAAATTGTAATATAACTTCCAAAATAATAGAAATTGTTGTTACCTTGAGATGGATAAATTATTAAGAAATGTCAAGCCGTGTTATATGATTATATTAAAAAGATGCGTCATCACATCAGTTTCCTATCTTTTCAAGATAAACTCTAATTTCTCAATTCCCTGAACATGACTAATTTATTCAATTCTTTTCATTCATTTTTAAGTGATGGAGAATTCAATAACTAAAGCACTAGAGCTAAGAAAAGGGGAGAAGAAATAAATGAATATATATATAACGAAAAAATAAACAATTGTGCAATTGCAAATTGTACTCTTAGTTGGATAGTTCTCATCATCTCAATAGTAGGTCAAGCCTTATAATTGATTTTAAGAATTTGATGAGCTTATTCAAATTCTGCCGATGAACATATATTTCACTATATATTTATTTACTTAATTTCACATTAAACCTGAATCCAGCGTCATTATTAACAATAATTCTCTGTGTTATTATACTTGTAAATGCTTTTCATATATCATGAAACTACGTTTAATAGACCCTCATAATTACTAAATATGATTGTTTTAATATGTTCTCTAATAAGGATACATATATTGATATACTAAATTCTTTGTCTTTTAATGCCCTTGACGTATAAATTAAGAGCACCCGATAAGATAATCCTACTAAATAATATTATTGTAAAAATATTATTGAACAAAAAATTACATGCAACGATTAATGAAGTATTTGCTGAAGCTTATTCAAAGTCTCCTAACAAAAATAAGAGTGTGATTATAAATTGTAGAGCAATTTGGATATATGATATATCACCAGAGGAAGTCAAGCCGTGTTAGTTAATTTTATGAATTAATGTGGTAGCAATACATCTTTTCTTCCGTATTTTTTATTAATAAGTATAGAAATTATAATATAAATTTCAAAAGAAAAGGAATTTTGGTTACTTTGAGATAGATAGATAGATCACTAAAGAAGGTCAAGTCAAACCGTGTTTTATAGTTGTAAAAAAAAAATGTCATCAAATTAGTTACTTAAAAAATGAAACAAAGATAAAACATGCATTGAAAATATACTAACTTCCGGTGCAATAAATTAAAAAATTCAATTATATTTCATTGAAGTGATATACTAATTTATACTCTAAATTGAAGAAATAAAATATAACTTTAACCAATACAATTGAGATCCTATGAAAAATCCTTACATACTTTTATAAATTATGTAGTGTTGGAGCTTAAATATTATTGTTAAGCCCTAAAGAGATTTTTTTTTTTTTAGAAATAAAAATAATTACGTTCATAACACTGTAGAAAAAGTTGATAGTCGTCCAAGTTAACAAGTCAATACAACTAACATAAAAACTTTCCACATTCAATTTGAAGTATATGATAAGGTAAGCTAGAAACTAAATAACAACATTTTTAAAAGGAATAGTATTTTGGAAAATAATTAATAAAAGGTCTCTTTCTATATTGTTATTTGTCTCTACTCTTTGACGTCCAAAATAGATGTGGAAATTGTAATATAACTTCCAAAAGAATAGAAATTATTGTTATTTTGAGATGGATAAATCACTAAAAAAGTCAAGTCATGTTATATAATTGTATTAAAAAGATGTGTATCACATCAGTTTCCTATCTTTTCAAAACAGATATTAATTTCTCAATCCCCTTAACACAATCAATTTATTCAATTTTTATCTCAAAATTCAATTCTTTTCATTCATTTTTAAGTGATGGAGAATTCAATAACTAAAGCACCGAGAGCTAAGAAAATGGAATAAGAACTAAATGAAAAAAAAAAAAAAAATAGAAATAACAAAGAAATAAACAATTGTGCAATTGCAAACTGTAAATTGTAAATTTTTTTTTTTCTAAAATATTTATTCAACATATATTATTTATTTTACTTCACATTGAACTTGATTCTTAACACTAATGTTTTTTGGTAAAATATTTTTAAATGTTTTCAATATTCTTAAACTATGCTATGCTAGAACATCTTGTTAAATAATATTACTATAGGAAAATTATTGAACAAAATATAATTAGTTACATATTTTGTTTTATAATGATTTGTTAAACTAGGAAGGAAGATCCAAATCATTTATTTTTTATTGCTTTTATAGAACAGGATCTTCTCTTGATATTAAGCGTTTACCTGAGTTAATAAAGTGTTTTATATATTAGCTGCATTAGTGTAATTTTTGGTTTAGTTAACACAATGGACTTTACTCTTTAGAAATTGTGAAATTTTCATTTTGTTTCACTTACAAATGAAAAGATCATCAGAGGAGCCAATCAAACCTTGTTATTTGCTTTATAACACCTTCTTTTTCTGGAATTACTATGATATTCTAATTAGCAATATATTAAATTATTGGAAGTTAAGGAAATATTGCATTCAATATATAAATTATAATGGTATGCTATTAAACTATTAGTAATATGATGACATCTTTTTTTTAAAAAAAAAAATTTTAAATGCATCTTCTTGAGAAAATAATAAAAACTTTTTTTTTAAAGAAAAACCCGATAATTGTATAAACAAACGAAAGAATACAGAGAAAAAACAATTTAAAATAATTGTTTGTGATAATCAATGGCGATACAGAAAAAAGAAAGCAAACCAATTAAGGTAATACAAGATACAAATGCAGCCTCAGAAAGCAAAAATATCAGGAAAAGCCCAGAATAAACAAACCAATGTTTCACATAGAAAACAATACGCAATTGATAGCAGCTTACAAGAGTGGAAACAACAATCAACATCATTTCACAGCCCAGAAAACCAAACATGACGCCAGCAACATTTCATAGTAACTATGTTGAATCATGCTTTGAAGGGAACACAATTAAAACATTAAATAGCAGGAGCATACAATGATTGGTGGTGGTAAGCTAGTAGTACCAAAATTCCACAAACAGTCTTATGATCAATACTACAGTCCAGGTTCCGGGAGTCAGATACCAAATCACCGCAATTAGAGACATGCAATTTCCAGAAATAGCAATGTTTGTGGGTGAGGACTTCAAAACCAGAAGTTATTCAGCAATATTTTGACAAACCTGAATTTACAGGTCCAGAGAACCCAACTGAGAACCTTCTACTCCACCAACGAAATACAAACCCTGCAGTGTAGCATTCATTGTTACAAATATTTGAATGTGAATAGGAAATAGGAGGGAAACGGTTTCTAGTGTCATCATACCAATCAACTAAACAAGAAACAGAAATAGTAAATCTTCTTTATACCTGTTGTTTACCTCACTCGAGCTCCTGCTCCAACTGAACTAACTTCAATCTACTAGATTCTAGATGAAGAACATAGGCCTGCAAAACAAACACAAATTAAATTTAAAATCCCAAACCACTTGTTGCATGCTAGGGAATCTGTTTCAAAGCAGACCTCCTCCACATTTTTTTGCAGCCGACTTTTACAAGCAGTCTCATGGTTTTGTGCAAGATGTCTTTGTATCTGCAGAATTTTGTAACAAAAAGAAGAAAGACTCATGTCATGTTAAAGGGAATATCATTTAATATACTAAAACAACCATATACAAAATTAGCCACAACCTGTGGGTCAAATTGGTCAATTGTGAGAGTCCATGCACTGAATACAGTGAAGTCAAAGGTAGTGTAATATTTCAATTCTTGGCTTTGTGCAGATATAGTTTATTTAAGGAATTTCTGAGTCAATCATGGAAAAGAGGATCAATTTGAAAATAGTTATAACTCAAGAAAGCCAGAGAAAAGAACAGAATAGTATATGCTAACATTAGCAAAATACAACTATACCAAATTACAGAGCAATTACCAAAAGTCCTAGCGAACTAATACAAAAACCACCTTCATTGCATTAATACATGAACCACTTTTTAGGAGTGTAATATTTCAAAAGTTTCAGCCAATTAGGCAAACATAAAGCAACAATAATTTTAGAGAAGAAACAAGGATCAAAGACTAAAAAGCAGAACAAGAATTTGTGAGTCTGCAGAGAACAGAAGATGCAAATAAACATGTACAATAGCTAACATGAACAAGAAAAATACAGCAGGAAAAGGAGGGGAAGAGAACCTAGAGGAGAAAAACAGTATGTACTCTTCTAATTTTCAAAGGAAATCTTTTGACAAACTAACTGATATGTCCACCCAATAATATTCATATAAATTAGAATCAGAGAGGCAAATAACCAGAAACACAATCTTACCTTATCAACAGGTTTACTTGCTTCTTGTTTGTACTTGTTAGAAGGCGGGAACGTTCCTTCGAAGTACCCTCTGACTGAAATGTTGAACAAAAGAATCATTTAGCTTGGGAATCCAAATAATGTGTCCTCTACTATCAGACCAAATAGAGTAAATGTCAATGGTCGCAACTGAGTGTCTAGTTTTGTATCCACCTCCACAATCATAGGTGTTGATGTATTCGGATTGCCATTACTTTTAAAGTTTTCCCCCCATGTGCCAAGTTGATGAATGTGTTCATAAATTCCCAATCTACTTGAGTTGGCAAACTAGGTGGACGGAGAGTTCATGCCCTTTGAATTTATGATGGGATGCAGCTCCATTAGCTTTAGACATAAACACATGTACAAGATATAGGCATAATGACAACAAGATGCAAAATTGATATAAGGGGTATTTGAGCTTGAGGTCTAAATTTGAATTAAACAAAATCAGGATTACAAAATATCAAATTGACAGAGTTCCAGTGCATAACAACTGAAGTCATGGAAACCATAAAAACTTGCTCTACTAAAGCAATAGCAACAGAGCCTAAGAGTTAAGTTCTGACATAATTTGATTAAGGTCTGAGAAGACTTCAATTTAACAATAAGCATTATCTTTTGCAGATGAAATCAACACAAGGCGAATTATTTATAAGGATGCAAAAAGACAAAAATGGATGGACTATGTGGCAGTCTAATTGTACAAATCTAGCAATCAAAGTCAAATATCTCAATGAACACCATAATCTACAATACACACTTCATCACAGGAGTTGGATGCACAAGTAGAGAAAGAAAAAGGCCTTCATTTACTGCAAAAGCAACACGAACAAGAAATCAATTTTCCATTTCTTGGTCTTCATGCTCATGATTAGAGTAAGTCACTTACTAAAATCTAAAAGCAAAACAGAGGAATTCTAAGACAATAATTTCTTTTTCATGCAACTGACTCTAAATCATAAGGGTTAGGTGAGAGTAACTTAAGTGTTTTACTTAGAATATTGACTCAAATGCATATATTAATCGTTCTTCAAAAAAGTCAATTTGCCACCTTCCTGCAACCATATTCCACCCTCTACAGCCCATCATAATTCCTATTGGGTCAGTTTCAGTGAAATTTGAATTTTACAAACGGAACCAACAGAAAAAATCAATCAAAATAAATAAAGAACTAATTGATTAAAGGCAATAATAGTAAAATGGGATTTACATACCGGGTCTTCACCCTGGCTCTTCTCACATATTAGGCTTGTGAACAAATTGAACAAGTGGTGATTCATGGCTTGGAATTGGCAACAATGCAATGAAACTGGCAAAAAATAATAATAAACGCAATGAAATTGGCAACTGAGACAATATTTGAGCAGGATGAATTGTACCTTATTTCATAAACTCACCTGGCTGGAAACTATTGGTTCATAAGGTCATAAATCCAACTTAGGAGCAAATTAAGTTACCATATTATGAGATCAAACTGTGTTATTGTATATGGAAAAAAAAGTGCCCATCAATCAGATATCATCCAGAAAATATTTGTGATAACCAATAGTGGGTTTTGTTACAATAGATCGCTGCAACAACACATCAACATGAAACTCGTAAAACAAAAACGTAAAATTTGTAATATGCACTTTTACATGGTATTATATAGCCACAGCATAGCCATAGAAAGAAAACAAACTAATTAAGCAAATAAATGAAACAAAGGCAGCCTCAGAAGGCAAAAACATCAGGAAAAGCCCAGAAAAAACAAAACAGAATTTCACATAGAAAACAAATACCCAAATAGTAGCAGCTTACAAGAGTAGAAAGAGCAATCAACATCATTTCACTGCCTAGAAAACCAAATATCACCAACATTAGATAGTAGCTATGTTGAATCACAACACAGAAAGCATCCGGCAGTAAACGATTATATAGCAGCAGCCTTCATCTAACAAATCTAATTAAATAGTTCAGCAACATAGTCTGAATTCCAGGGAAGAAAATCCAGAGAATTTCAGAATGACAGCCATCACAATATGTGTCCCCAGGCCAAGCTAAAAGGTTATCGTTAGTGTGTGCACCAGAGACCAAAAAAGACTGAAACAATCACTGTAAATTTTGCAATTCTGAACAAAGCAGGTGGTATTGTCTTCCATTGTTGGTCAGCTTGAACTTCTTTCATTACTTGGTTAGCTTCCTCCCACCGCAGAGTAATAATCCTGTTAATCCTCTCCCATAAAGAATATCTCCTTATATGTTGAACAGTTTGGCATGTTTTTGCAGTTTTTTGCTTTCCTTTCAGTCATCTGGGAGGCTGAAAACTGACTAGCATCAGAAAGAGACAATTCCACAATTCAGGAATTGAATGAATAATTCATAAAAAGAATTGTGCAACCTGATGTACACACAATATGCATGGGATGGACTGCTGCGTCAATGGGGCCTTTTATCTTCGTCAGAGGAGAAATTAAAATTATCAAATGTCTGTCACACTTTGAGGCAATGAGTTTTTTATTTTAAAGAAAAAAGAAGACTATGCCTTCACTAGATGAATGCTTGATATTAAGTAATAATAGCACTTCAAACTGCAGAACACAGAGGGCATGGCATGGATTCACCCAAATATATAATAATGCAAAACAAGACAAACCAAATATAATGACCAATATAAATTGCAGAAAGCTAGCTTCAGAAGGCAACAAAAAGTAAACTTTACCTTGAAACCATTGAACTACTATGCGGGACACTGCCACAACTATACAGAATACCATAAAGAGTTCCAAGATTTGGCATATCTTCAAGATCAGGTAAACAAGAAACCCCATAAATGATGGAGTGTAAAGCCTTGAATTTCCTCTTGGAGGGATTCCTACCAACAAGAGACATGCTACGCAAAATTTGCACAAGTCATTTTACATTTTACCATTGGAGGGATATGGGGATGTAAAAGGGAATCCTGTCAACTTGTTCCAACCTACTATAATGAGCTCATGGGTTTGAACTTAAGTCACCTTTTATGTAAGCAGATTTCAACCTCCAAGTTTCACTTAATATGTTGAAACAATCTAGAGAGTGTTTAGGATCAATATAAAGCTAACCACACACAAATAGCGAAAACAATAAAGAGAAAGAATACGCACTATTTATCTAGGCTACGTCCAGCAGAGTTAATATTATTGCAATATTTCCAATGTTTTAATACTTGACCCGGGGTGTCAACCGGCCAAGAGGCTAGGTCCTGGGTCAAGCGATTAGCGGGTTGGACCGGTGACGCCATCATGCTGATCTTAGCATCACATTGATGGCGACATCAGCATGATGATGTCATGCTAACGTCAGGATGATGTCATCAAAAATGAAAAATTAATAAATTATGGGTGAAAGGTAATTACAAAAAAGAAAAAATGAATACAACGTAACAGGGTAAAAAGCCTTGACGGCTACGAATCTTGGACAGACCTGAGAAACTAAAAAATCCCCAAAAGCGCGAAAGAAGGCCATGATATACAATCCTTACGTACCAAACAAGAAAACTACAAAAGGCTGATACAAACACCACTAAATCAGAACCTAAACCTGGACAATCAGCAGAACCAAAAAAACCAGGAAAAATCTACACGAGTGCGGCAGCAGCTCAACATTGTCCAGTCAACAGAAAATGTAGCACACACCCGCAATATGAACACATAACAGCACGCCAAAACAAAAACAAAAAGCAATGGGCAGCAACAAACACTCTACTAATCCATCTCCCAAAACAGGCCAATATGCAGTAAAACAAACCAACAACTGCACAAGAAAGCAACAGCAACAGGTCAACCCTGGGCAACACAACCTGCAGCATGCACCTGATGTCTGCAGTGTCAACAGACTATACAAAATGCACAAGGCAAGCATCAACAAAAACCAAGTAGCCCAAACAGAACAAGAACGAGAACTGTACAAGTAACCAAAAAAACTAATAATAACTATAAACCCTATGACAAAGGAACTAACCTGTGAAAGGATGCATTGCTTAATCCTGCACAAACATGGACAAAGAAACTGGAATAAGTACAAGTTCGATATTTATTCAAATAAAAAAAAAAAAAAAAAAAGTATCAGAATGTTAAAACTCTATATAACTCAACTTAATTAGATTATGTAAATGCAGAACAAGTTCCTTGGTTACACATATAACACACAAAAAGCCATCACAATGCGTTCACATCAAATGCAAATTCAGAAACTAAGACATACTTGCTCAAGTCTAAACACACACTTGAGTGCACACAGCACAAAACCATCAATACACACATGAAATAGGCAAAACTTGAACACTTATTGAGCACAGATTTCGCATACTCAATCATGACCAATACATTAATAATCAATATTCAATACTGTTAAAGTATTTGTTTTTCTTATAGAATCATAGTAACCTCTGGTCCCTCTAAAATCCATAATGCTTTAATTAAAATTTACAAACATACTAACCCACAGTAACCTGAAACACAAAATTTAGAATCTTTTTTCAAGTTAATCAAAGTAAGAATTATGGTAGAAACGTTACTAACATTAAAATCGCAGAAGAGAAGAACAAAATTTGACTGCAGATCAGAAAGAAAGGGAGGAAATCAGGGATCTGGGCAATCGGAGGGTAAAAAGAAAATAGCGTCAGAGATGGAGAGGAGAGGCTGAGAGGAGCCATAACAAGGGCATGGATCGCAGGTGGTGAGGAACGGCTCACAACGGCTAAACCCTGAAGTGCCAGTAGAAAGGTGGACCCACTATATAACAGAACAAGCACACTCCCATAAAAACCAAACCTTCGTTGTTCCCTTGCCGTGAGTGAGGGACTGATTCCACTGAAAGGGATTTTTCAATTCATGAATTGAAGATTGCAGTAAACTTATCAGTAAACTGCATAATGCTTTTGAAATTTGTAGATATATGTTACAAATAGAAACACTACATAGGGGGCAGAGTACAAATGAAAGAAAATGATGAATCAAAGCAAAAGGCTAATAGTTGACTCATAATGTACTGGTAGTATCTGGATACATCAGCATTTCAAATTTCAAACAAATAATCACAAACACAAATCCAATCTCCTTTCCCGGTTTCTCCCAAATCCAATCTTCAGTTTAAATAACATAAACCAATAATAAGTAGATAAAACTTATAAGGTAGATGAAGTGAAGATGAAATGAAACGCGAACTTCAGCGGTGGATGGCGATTGCAAGGCGGCTGGCAGCGGATGGATTTGGCACACAGGCCGCCAATCGAAGAAAGCAGTGATTGAAGAACTGAAGATGCACTGGGGGTAGATAGATGTAGTCGAATTGAGAAAATGAAAATTGAAAAGGGAATGGGAATTTTTTTAATCAGTGTGCCAGTATCCCGGTTTTGTGCCAAAACCGGTTGGACCGGCGGTTAACTACAGTAAATACCGTCCAACTGCGGGTGATATCAGGCGAACTGCGTATGCTGGTTTTTATCCCTTTAAAACCCGGCCTAGTCTCCACTTTCCGGTTAACCCGGTTATACCGGTCCACCTGGGCCGAGTTTGAAAACATTGAATATTTTCTCAATTTTCATCTTCCTTGTTATAATGAATGTAATTGTTTATGGTTTTTTATACTACTTTTAGCCATGCATTTTCAGTATAAGAACGCCCAGCCATTATTCTCATAGTGGTCGCCAACTCCAACATGTGTTACTCCTTCGGCTAGCATCCTGTCAGTTCCATTCAGTTAACAAATTCGGAAAACTAATAAATACAATCAACATTTTATACCAATAATAACAATAAAAACAATAATGGCATAGCCCTACAATAATTCTACAAGTGAAAAACATTGCAAGATCGTTCCTTGCATTATGACTTGAGATCATGGTATAATCACTTTCCTTTTGGAACAAAAAACATATTTACGTGAAATTTATTAATTAGGCTTCCCCCAAGTTTAAAAATATTAATAATAATTGGGTGATTTTCGTGGAGCTTTATTCTAAATCCTGATAAACCTATTAAATCATATAGGACAAGTTTAATACTTCACCCATAAATCATAGAGGCAGATAACAAGGTTAAAATGCATGGCTAAAAGTAATACATACATGCAGATAGCAAAGTTAAACAAAGTGGCCAAATTTTTTGAGGGCTTAACTATGAGAAAGCTACTTACTAGTTGCTCGCATATGCGTTGAGTCCATAGAAACCATTCAAAACAAGGCTCGAGAAAATAAATATGTAATAACTTTCTTCTATTATGTTTTTGGTTAATTTAACCAACTTACCGTGCCTGCTTCATTGGTCTCTTCTATATTTCCAAATGCAGGCACCAGCTATAGGTCTCAATCTCTGGTCTCTGTCCACTTTTGCGTCTGCTCCCATATAATTATCTTTGGCGTACAACAATCTAACTCCACACTTTTTCACCTTGCTAAAATCAATGCTATTCTCACTTCCATGCTCAACAAAGAACACAATGTGGCCCTCACTATTCAAACTGAGTGTAAGCAATTCAGTGGACATGATACCATAATCATATCCAACGTATACATGATCAGATTCAATAACCTCATGCCCATTATAATGAAACAAATCGCCGGAGGAAACGATGTCCTCGTTTACAAGCAAACGGAATCTAACTTTGAAGGTTCCAAGCTCTTGATAGTCTCGAAAAGATGCAGCAGCGCACAAAGTGAAACCAACTAAGTTATCATTGAGCCAACCTGCTGGAAGCTTTACCTCAAATCCAGTACTTTTAAAGCTAAACCACTCTGGAATTTTGCTTCCAGGGTAACATATACAAGCCCTTGGTGGGCTACTCCGTAGCAGGAAGTAGCGTCTCTTTACCTGTGCCAAGAAAATAATCAACTTCTACTTCCTTATTTTAACGGCACCCTTTTAAGGTTGCTTTAATGCTAATTAGGTCCTTGTAATTTAAAATGTATATATATATATATATATATATATTATAATATATATATATATATATAACGTTCTACGTGAATTTTGTGAGAACCAAGCTTAAATATCGCTAGCAGGGCACTACAAGGGTAGGGCTATTTGGCTATTTGCAGCCAATAAAAAGTTCTTGAATACCCATTTGTTAAGTACACACATCATTAAAAATTTTAAAAAAAATTTTAATCCACAACTCTAATAATTTTTATATAAAATCCGTATATTGACGTTAAATGAAATGAAAAATACATTGAAAACCAAAAAGTTTATTAGAACTGAAGAAAAAAATAATTCCTATTTGGTTATATAATGAGTGTACTTAAAAAATTGAGTATTAGAGTATAATTCTTGGTGCATAGGGCCCGAACCTAAAAAATATAATAAAATATATAAACAATCTCTCCTCACATTGATGATCAACATCACAGATCCATTTTTTAGGGAAAAAAAGAGAAAATCATTATCTTATGAAAAGAAGAGTGTGAGAAGATAGACTTACTGCTTCTTCAGGTAGAATCCTAAATTTGCATTTCTCTGAATATTGAGTAGAGCATCTGTCAAATCTGGGAGTCCATGTAATTTCAGTTTGAAACATTGATGAAGCTAATCCTCTCGAACTGAGCCCACATACTTAGGCATCGACTTGGTAGACCTGATAATGCTTCAAGAGAGGTGCAACCCTGTGCCTCATTGTCACAACTCTTGTGGAAGCTCAGGTAAGGATTTAAGCTTCTCACAGTTGCTTAAATCAAGCCTAAACCCCAGAGAGATCTTTGATGCTAACTGGTAAGCTCTCAAAATTGTTTCGGCCCAGATAAAATATGCAGTGAGTGTATTCGGCCAAGATCACTGGGTAACACTTTGATACAACAGTCAGTCAAATCTAGTTTCCACAAGCAGCAGCTCATGAAAGGATACACTAGGAAACTCAACACCTCCAATTCCTACATCTGGCGAAAGATAAAATTGAAGGTTTTCCAAACAGTTATAGATGATGGTAATTCTCTTATAGCAATTCCATCGACTTCTAGTGTCTCCAATGCTTTTAGATCTCCCAAGCTGTTAGGCAATCTATCAAGTTTTGAACAATCCGAAAGAGAGAGAGATTGAAGAGATTTCAACTCACAAATACTCTCCGGGAGACTCTCAAGCCTTGAACAGTTTTTAAGACCAATGTTACTAGTCTGAACAGGTGCCCTAATGACGGTAATTCTTTTATTGCAGTTCCATCTAAATACAACCATTTTACTGTACGAGGAGATATGGAACTGTTTTGAGATTTGAACAATTAGAGCAGATAATTGTTTGTAGAGATTTCAACTCACAAATACTTCAGGGAGACTCTCAAGCCTTAAACAGTTTTTAAGACTCAATTTTACTAGTCTGAAGAGATGGTCTAATGAGGACAATTCTTTTATTGCAGTTCCATCTAAATATAACTCTTCTACTGCACAAGGGATATATGGAATTGTTTTGAGATTTGAACAATTGGAGAGAATAACTTGTCGAAGAGATTTCAACTCACAAGTACTCTCTGGCAGACTCACTAGCCTTGAACAATCCTTAAGATTCAATATTTCTAATTTGGAAAGATCCTTTAATGGCGGCAATTCTTTTATTGCAGTTCCATCTACATATAACTCTTCTACTGTATGAGGGATATATGAAACTGTTTTCAGATTTGAGCAATTAGAGAGAATAAGTTTTCGAAGATATTTCCAATGAGTTCCGATTGATAGCCTATTCAAGTTTTTGCATTCTCGTAGATTCAGGAGAACAAGCTTATTGACATTATGGTTAGACGAGAAACTTAGATGCAAATTTGTACAACCTTCCAGAATCAAGCTCTCAAGATTTGGGATAAGTGAGAGATCAGGCACACTACGTAGATGCTTAGAGTAACTGAGGTCAATGTGTTTCAAATTAACAAGATTTTGTTTCTGTAATAAAAAATAAAATTAATTGAATTAAAAGAACATAAATATTTACAATTTAAAACACAAAATGAAAAATAAAAGTTAATTTTTTTCTTGTTTTCTTTTCTAAGTTTGTTTAACGTTACTAGAATGCATGTAGAGTGCAACAAGGTTCTTTGGATTAAAATTTGGTGGCAATGATTTGGCAGAATATCCATCCCAGCGAAGGTACCGTAGCTCAGAGAAATCAGATTTAAGGACTTCGAAACCATGTACCTTGTTATCATTCCAGCAGCCATGTACTTCCAAGAATCTTAGATTATGCATCTTCCTGAAAGCTTTAGGATTTAAATGTAGCTGTCTTACTTCGGACATATCCAAGCGCATGCCTAGAATAGCTCTGGTCCCCTAATAATCAATAGCAGATTGATGATGAGTTAGTATTACATAGCTTAATTACATTAACTGTCAAGTAATTAACACTCAAATAATATTTTATTTTTTCAACTTTCTTTTCAAAAATGTCATACATAAGACATCTTACGTTCCCACGTCACCCAATCACTTTATGAGTTGAGTTAATTCCCAATGATAACTGGAATTGAATATCCTACAAGATAATATTTCATAATATCTCATATAAAACATAGAAAAAAAAAAAATTAATGTCTTTGGCTCTCACCGCATTATTTGTCAATACTGATAAAATATCTTTATGATCCCAAAGCCGACTACGTTTGCCAGGATCATTAGTTGATTCTCCACGAACAATATCTCTACCCATTTCTTGAAGTAAATCATGCATTGTTATGGTGTTGGATGATCCAGTTAGTAGAGACCTTTTAATAAGAATATTTATATCAATGTGTGAGTGGAAGCCACAGCCATCCAAGATTGCTTCTATAAGATCTCTGTTATACCCTTTAAAGAAACAAGCAATATCCAAAAATACATTCTGCTCTTCCATATTTAGCCCATCATAACTTACTTTTAAAACCTTTTGGATATTCATATCAGGAATTCTAATTAATCTATTTATATAGCTTTCCCATTCTTTCTTTGTTCTCTCAAATAGAGAGGAACCTAAAACTTCAAGAGCAAGTGGGACACCTTTGGCATATGATAACACCCTTTTAGATAGTAGCATAAAATCTTTTGTGGGAAGGTTTTGTCTAAAGGCATATCGACTAAACAATTGGAAAGCTATATCATCCGATAATATTTCAGTCTCATATATGTAATCCACTTCACAATTTTTTAATACTTGCTTATCCCTTGTCGTTATCATGAACCGACTTCTTGAGCCCAAATACTCAAAACGTCCAATCAAAGATTCTATTTGCTTTAAATTTGTCACATCGTCAAAAACGATGAGAACTTTCTTGTAGGCAAGCCTTCTTTTGGTGAAGGTGGATCTCATATTAGCACGTTCATCCTCTAAAATTGCACAAATAAGTTTTTGGTGCAAGTCAGTTAGTCCCTTGTTTTTCTCATATTCTTCTCTAATATTTTTAACAAAGTAAGAGCTTTCAAAATGTCTAGAGATTTTATTGAATACGGCATCAACAAGAGTTGTCTTACCTATTTCACCAATACCCCAAATTCCTATCTTGCGAATACCAGCAAAACCAATGCATAATAGCCATTCAATATACTCAATTCTAGAATCGATTCCAACTAGGTTCTTGTTTTCAATTAAAGGTGAGTCCTCATTCAATCTCTCCAAAATACCTTCGACAACTTTATGCACAAGTGTAGACTCGGACCTATCAAATACGGAAAAAAAACAAAAAAAATACTTAAATTAGATAAATCAAAAAGATAAAAAGGTACATTTTCCATCCTTGTATATATGAACATATCTCAGTGCAAGAAACACTATATATATATGATAGAGTTTGAACCTTTGCACGTCCTTAACAATATAATAAATACATATGTCATATCTAAATGCAAAAAACACTAATAAAGTTATATATATATAATATCTTTCATGTATCCACTCTTTTTTAACATTTCTCTCCAAACCCTCAATTGCAAAGAACTTATCACTTGTTTTAACTTCATATTATTGGTTCTTATTATTTTTTTTTCCTTTCCCAAAGAAACCAAAAGACTTTGATATGTCAAATAACATGATTTTTTGAGTGTAAAGTAATAATCTAAGAGTACATATGGCTTAGTTTTAATATAAAATAATAATTTGCCATATATAAAGTCTACCGATATTTCTATTTAATATATCATATGTGGACTACAGTTGAGTGATACACTATTTACAAATATTAGATAGTTCAACCAATGATTGATGCTAAATTGAAACGAAGAATCAAATAAGTCAAATGAAAAACAAAAAAAAATATCAGCAGAAAATAAAGTATTAACAGTTACGTGAGACATTTGAATCAAAGCCAATAGATGGCAGCTTCTCTTAAAGCAGTCCTCCATCTCTGCAATGTTTCTTGCGAACCCTTGAAACGTTTTTCAAGCTTAGTAAATGCATCCCAAAAGTCCCAATCTGATTCCTTACATGATGGATATATCCATAGAAAACAGGGATTACAACTGACCATAACTGTTCTTGCATTCAAGGATCTTACAAGTTCTTCGAGACACCATCCGAAGAAGAATACCCTTTTGAGAAATGATCAAGGAAATCTTTGACCGTTCATTGCATCCAAAGAGATGGAGAAATTTGATCCCCTCTTTTAAGCTCGTCATCAATGAATGTATTGATCTTTTATGACACAACGCGGCATACAGATGGCTAGTAAAATTATTGCGGGTATCCTCACCTCTGAAACTAAGAAAAACATCATACTTTTCTTGAGGAGAAGCGAAAGAAGAAGCAACAGCCATTAACTTCCAGTGATGAGATACAATTAACAAAAACATAAAGAGAAACGAAGACATCATCTAATTGAGTCTTTGCATCAATCTCAAGCATTTCAACTTATCTCATTTCCTAGAAGATGCCTTGCCTTTTTCCTTTTTCTTATTGCAACCCCAACAAACAAGTAATAAGCCATTCACATCTGGAGTGATTGTGACACAAATTCATTAATTCCACACAAGAAATTCCCTAGCAAGGTTCAATTTAGTTACACCCAAAAGTTTCCAAATCATTACAATTTAATTAAATTCCAATATACCCTTCTACATTGCTCACTATTTGTGTTAACTTTGTCTCAGTAATCATAAATTGAGATGGGACCCAACATTTTGAACATGTTACTTGTGAAAAACTCCTAGAAAAATTTTGATTTTGGGGTGTGTGGAGTGCGGAATTTTGAAGTGGATTATATTATGTTTAATACTTTAATGATCAATTATATTTTTAGTACCTGTTACTTGCGAAGAAGTGAATGATTATAATTTGTTTTTGCTATTTTTTTTTCCCTGGTGAAACTGCTTCCTACAGATTGGATTTCATTTTGTAAGCTTCAAATCGATTAATAATCGGTTAACCGATATCCAACTAAATTATCAGTTCGGTTAGAAACCAGTTTATGGGGTAATCGATCCGGTTTCATTTGCTATATTGCCTGAACCGAAAAACTGGTTCAATTCAAAAACACTTATCCAGTTCGGTTAATTAGATTTTCACACCCCTATAAATAAGATGTTAGTGTATGCCTCGGGAACCAATCGTCTCATCGGTTCTAAAGTATTATGTTTTGTATATATATGTTAATATATAGATTTTGTATATAGATTTTTATCTTATCAATAGAAGAAAGTGTTCTTATTTCACATGTAGTTTATTGGTGTATATATATATATTACATGTGAAATGTCCGGATGGATACAAATCTAGAAGATCAAATCTCAAAGTATCCCCTCACAGGTAATATTAATTGGCAATAAATTACATAGTAGGTATGCTAAATGTCTCTGTAGAATATCATTTGATGGTATTAGTGAAGTGATATAAAAGTTATATCACTAGGGCATTAGCATAGATAAACGGTTATGAACTGTTTATCGAATATGACTGCTTATGATTAATCACATGGACATTTAAAATGTAGTCAATGATTCATCATAAGATCGTACTAGTATATTATTAATCCTTAGACCTGAGATTTATGGTTGGATTCTGCATAAACACATATGTACACATGGTGTATAACACGAGGCTAATCATGATTATAATAAGCTGATTTGGCCATGTGTTGTTTATGTGTGAGGACAAGTGATAGTCAAGATGAGATCTGTAACTTGATATAGATTGATATCAAGTTCCTGACAAATGTCAAGATAATTGGAAAAGGAAATTTCGGTCGGGGTATATAAATATTATCTAAAAGGTGTTTCATGGTGAACGTTCCATATATATTGATTGTCATTTGATATAAAACTAAGTAAAGATTTTTACATACCATGAATCTATTCTTAATTGGATTAGACAACGGAAAGGATTGATTACAGTGGTATGATTATAAAAAGTTCATTGAGTATATCTTCATGTGGATTTAAGGGTTATAGAGTATGCTAGATGTCTATCATAATCGGTGGAGTTTCATAAAGAGTTATAATAAAAAATATCAAAATAGACTATGATATTGGGTCCCACGGCTAGGTCACAGTGAACCTAAGAGGTCACACATAAAAACATAAGGAGAATGGAGAAATAACCAAAAAGAGTGATATCTAAGGTTGACTAGCACCTACTGAGGGTAATAAGTTTATTATATTATTATCATTGAATTAGATTCAATGGAGGGTTTATTAGTTATTATGAATAATTTAAGAATTAAATTACTAATTGGAATTAAATGGAATTCCAATTCATAATTAATCATTTTCTTTATATTAAATTGAATTTAACAATGGGCTTTAATTGTAAACATATGAACAATTTAGGATAATTGCTATGTAAACAATTTAAGTGTTAAATTTTAATTGTGATTAAATTTAATCTAATGTTATTATTTAAAGAAGTTTGACAACTTCATAATAATTATGAATTATTTACAATTCTAACAATTATGGAATTGTTTAAGAAAGTCCAAAACAATTATTGAATTGTTTACAAGGCTACATATATAAGAAAATGATATATCAATTTTGAGATAGAGATCAAAATTTCTAAGAACCTAAATGTCTCTCTTGGCCTACTTCTTCTTTTACCTTAGTATGGATATTCTTTTGTTAATTTTTTAGAAATTAAAAGTCTTCAAGATTGCTAAGGACTTAAGGGACAAGTTATACCTTACTGTTTTCAATTTGATTGAAATTTTTTGCAAAATATGAATATACATGTTATGTCTACATGCATCATATCCATGCATTCCATCTTCATTTGATTGTTTTAATGTGTGCTCTAATAAGGATACAAGTTAAGGACACTACAAAATTAATAATATAATAATATAGTAACTTATTCAATGCATATTATGTACTTAAAAAAAAAAAAAAAAATCAATGCATTGATATACTAATTTTTTTGTCTTTCAATACCCTTGACGTATGCGCTCAGAGCACACAATAAGATAATCCTACTAAATAATATTATTGCAAAAACATTATTGAACAAAAAATTACATGCAAAGATTGGTGGAGTATTCGCTGAAGCTTATTCAAAGTCTCCTAAAAAAACAAGTGTGCAATTGCAAATTGTAGAACAATTTGGATATGTCGGTAGAGGAAGTCAAGTCGTGTTAATTAATTTTATGAAATTGATGTGCTAGCAATCCATCTTTTCTTCCGTATCTTTATCAATAAGTGTAGAAATTGTAATATAAATTTCAAAAGAAAAGAAATTTTGATTACTTTGAGATAGATAGATAGATTACTAAAGAAGGTCAAGTCAAGCTGTGTTATATAACTTTATTAAAAAGATGTGGCAATACAACTGATGTAATAAATTAAAAAGTTCAGTTATATTTCATAAAAGTGATATATTAATTTAGACTCTAAATGAAGAAATAAAATATAACTTTAACCAATACAGCTGAGATCTTATGAAATCCCCACATACTTTTATAGATTATGTAGTGTTGAAACTTAAATATTATTGTTAAGCCCTAAATAGATTTTTTATTTTTTTCAGAAATAAAAATAATTACGTTCACAACACTATAGAAAAAGTTGATAGTTGTCCAAGTCAGTAAGTCAATACAACTAACATAAAAATTTTCCACATTCAATTTGAAGTATAAAATAAGACAAGCTAGAAACTAAATAACAGTATTTTAAAAGGAATAATTTTTTGGAAAATAATTAATAAAAGGTCTTTTTCTAGATTGTTGCTTATCTAAAATCTTTGACATTCAAAACAAGCATGGAAATTGTAATATAACTTCCGAAAGAATAGAAATTTTTGTTACTTTGAGATGGGTAAATCACTAAGAAATGTCAAGCCGTATTATATGGTTGTATTAAAAAGATGTGTCATCACATCAGTTTCACATCTTTTCAAAACAGATTCTAATTTCTCAATCCCCTTAACACGACCAATTTATTCAACTTTTATACCAAAAATTCAATTCTTTTCATTCATTTTGAAGTGATGGAGAATTCAATAACTAAAACACTGACAGCTATGAAAAAGGAAGAAGAATTAAATGAAAACAAAAAAAATAGAAATAACAAAGAAATAAACAATTGTGCAATTGCAAATTGTAAATTGTAAATTTTTTTTTCTTTTTTCCAAAATATTTATTCAACATATATTATTTATTTTATTTCACATTAAACTTGATTTTTGACACTAATGTTTTTTGGTAAAATATTTTGTAAATGATTTTCAATATTCTTAAACTATGCTATGGTAGAACATCTTGTTAAATAATATTGCTATAGGAACATTATTGAACAAAAAAATCAATGCAAAGATTAATTGCCCATTGGCTCAAGCTTATTCAAAGTCTCCTAAAAAACAAATGTGTGATTGCAAATTGTATTAGAAGTTTGACAAATCACTAGAGAAAGTCAAGTCGTGTTAATTGATTTTATGAAATTGATGTGCCAACAATTCTTTATCTTTGATTTCTTTATGTTATCAACAAGTGTGGAAATTGTAAAAGAAAGTCATTTATGCCTCCATCGCATTGTAGCCAAATAATTAAAATTAATTAGACACTTACATGCTGTTAGGATCCCACATCGGAATCTCACATCCACCAAGTATGGAAATTGTAATATAACTTTCAAAAGAATAGAAATTTTTGTTACTTTGAAATCGTGGATAAATCACTAAGAAAGATCAAGCCGTGTTATATGGTTATATGAAAAAAATGTATCGTCATATCAATTTCCTATCTTTTTAAAATAGACTCTAATTTCTCAATCCCTTTAACATGGCCAATTGATTCAATTTTTATCCCAAAATTCAATTCTTTTCATTCATTTTTAAGTGATGGAGAATTCAATAACTAAAGCACTAGAGAGCTAAGAAGGGAAGAAGAAATAAATGAGAAAATAAAAACAGAAATAACAAAGAAGTAAACAATTGTGCAATTGCAAATTGTAATTTTTTTTTTCTTTTTTCTAAAATATTTATTCAACATATATTATTTATTTTATTTCACATTAAACTTGATTTTTGACATTAATGTTTTTTAGTAAAATATTTGTAAATGACAAAAAATATTCTCATATTTTGTTTTATAATGATTTATTAAATTAGGAAGGGAAACTCAGTCATTTATTTTTTATTGCATTTATAGAACATGATCTTCTCCTGATATAAGTGTTTACCTAAGCTAATAAAATGTTTTATATATAAGCTGCATCAGTGTAATTTTCAGTTTAGTTAGCATAATGGACTTTGTTTTTTAGAAATTGTAAAATTTTCATTTTGTTTCACTTAGCAATATATTAAATTATTGGAAATTATGGAAATATTATATTCAATATATAAATTATAATGGTATGCTATTAAAGTATTAGTAATATGATGACATCTTTTTTCTTTTAAAAAAAAAAAAAATCCAAAATGCATCTTCTTGAGAAAATAAAAAAAAAAATTTGTAAACCGAGTAATTGTCTAAAAATATACAAAAGAAATGAGGAAAAAAAAAAACCCCAACTCTCTTACCCTAGACAGGTGAGGCCCAAGGAAGCAAACAAAGTAAAAGCCTAAAAGCTAAGGATGTACGACCCTTTGCAACAGGCTTAACAAAAAACAAGGCTGGAACAAAAAGAAACGACAATTTACAAGGCAAAACCAAGGCCAGAATAGACCAGCCTTTTTCAACTTACACGGCAGAAGCCTAAATTCTCTCTATTCCCATTAGTAGCAAACAGATGATCCATTAAACCATTAATGACTTCTTCCTCAGACCTCCTTTTGCCTGACATTATTATTATTAACAATCTTATTCTTAAACTATGTTTTAATAAAACCTCTTATTAAATAAATTATTGCAGGGACATTATTGAACAAACAATCACATCTCCTAATAAAAACAAGTATATAATTGCAGATTGTATTGCAATATGGACAGACCACTGAAAGAGGTTAAGTCGTGTTAATTGATTTTATGAAATTGATGAGCCAACAATTCCCCATCTTTTCTTTCGTATATATCTTATCAATAAGTGTGGAAATTGTAATATAACTTCCAAAAAAATAGAAATTTTTGTTACTTTAAAATGGATAAATCACTGAAAGAGGTCAAACTACATTATATGGTGATATTAAAAAGAGTTTTCATAGAAGAAATACACAAAATGATTGTCTAAGCAAAGAGTGCACAACCACAAGAAGCCTAAAATCTTTTGATCATATACAAAAAGAAAAGCAAGAGAGGAACGCCATAAAACTCTGTCCATCTCTCCCAACGGCAGCCCAAAAAAAAAAAAAAAAACACAATGAACAAAGGACAGCCTCGCTTCCCACACCAAAGCCACAACCGAGAGTGCAACTGTTCCACTGTCTATGCTTACAATGCAGCACCTGATTTGGCATTGTTTAAGGTCACCATGGTCACACCTGCTAGCTTCTCCCAACCTTGGCACAAGATTTGGCAATATGTATCTTGAAGATCAGGCAAACAAGAAACCTCATAAATGATTGACTAAAAAGCCTTGAATTTCCTACTGAAATTTATAAATATATATTTAAAAACTATTTATGCTATAAATGTAATTTTATCAATATATTTTGAACTTTCATATTATAAATTTTATTTAAATTAGTTATTATATTATTATGAAATTTGAATATAATTATTTTGTTCAATCCAATATGGTCCCAAACATAATACAATATCTTATCACACACACATGTATATATTCAATCCAATAGAATCATTTTAGGACTTTCATGTCTACACATGCTTCTAAACCGCCCTTGGTGGGGCAACTAAATGAGTTGAGCTGGTTGTGAGGACAGATTTGAGGAGCAAATAAATGGTGCCACTTATAATGGCATGTGGAGATGATAGAGAGAATGATAGTTGGACTGGCATATCGCATGATTTCTGATATGACTAACACAAAACAATAAAGATGATGAAGATAAACAAATTTTACTTCTTGTGAACACCCTCAATCTTCTTGTTTCTTAATTGCACAGCTTTGTCTTATGCTTCAGAGTGGCAATTTTTATTATGCAGTTCTTCTCACATCGATCAAATCTTGTTTCAGTCGTTGGAGATGTGAGAGGGAGGGGCTTAATGGTGGGGGTAGAATTATTAACTGAAATAAGTTTATAGATTATGTAGTGTTGAAACTTAATATTATTGTTAGCCCTAAATAGATTTTTTATTTTTTTCAGAAATAAAAATAATTACGTTCACAACACTATAGAAAAAGTTGATAGTTGTCCAAGTCAGTAAGTAATACAACTAACATAAAAATTTTCCACATTCAATTTGAAGTATAAAATAAGACAAGCTAGAAACTAAATAACAGTATTTTAAAAGGAATAATTTTTGGAAAATAATTAATAAAAGGTCTTTTCTCGATTGTTGCTTATCTAAAATCTTTGACATTAAAACAAGCATGGAAATTGTAATATAACTTCCGAAAGAATAGAAATTTTGTTACTTTGAGATGGGTAATCACTAAGAAATGTCAAGCCGTATTTATGGTTGTATTAAAAAGATGTGTCATCACATCAGTTTCACATCTTTTCAAAACAGATTCTTATTTCTCAATCCCCTTAACACGACCAATTTATTCAACTTTTATCCCAAAAATTCAATTCTTTTCATTCATTTTGAAGTGATGGAGAATTCAAAAACTAAAACACTGACAGCTATGAAAAAGGAAGAAGAATTAAATGAAAACAAAAAAATAGAAATAACAAAGAAATAAACAATGTGCAATTGCAAATTGTAAATTTTTTTTTCTTTTTTCCAAAATATTATTCAACATATATATTATTTTATTTCACATTAAACTTGATTTTGACACTAATGTTTTTGGTAAAATATTGTAAATGATTTTCAATATTCTTAAACTATGCTATGGTGAACATCTAGTAATAATATTACTATAGGAACATTATTGAACAAAAAAAATCAATGCAAAGATTAATTGCCATTGGCTCAAGCTTATTCAAAGTTCCTAAAAAACAATGTGTGATTGCAAATTGTATTAGAAGTTTGGCAGATCACTAGAAAAGTCAAGTCGTGTTAATGATTTATTGAAATTGATGTGCCAACAATTCTCCATCTTTGATTTCTTATGTTATCAACAAGTGTGGAAATTGTAAAAGAAAGTCATTTAGCCTCCATCGCATTGTAGCAAATAATTAAAATAATTAGACACTTACATGCTGTTAGGATCCCACATCGGAATACACCCACCACAGTGTGGAAATTGTAATATAACTTCCGAAAGAATAGAAATTTTGTTATTGAGAGGGAGGAGGTAACCGATAGCGATATGATGAGAAAAAGGGGCAAAAATGACCAACGGACAGCCCGGAATACGAACAGCCGTGGTTCGCCAGAAAACTTTAATTTTCCGGCGGGTCTCCGGAAAACGGTTGCGGAAATGGGATCCGAAGGTACCAATGGAGAGCTCTAGTGATAGGGTGTTCAGATCAGGTCCTGGGGAGGTGAGAAGTCGCCGGAAATGAGCAGGATCTGGCCTGGAAGATGAAGAGTCGCGGTGGTTAAATCGCGGATTCCGGCGGTTTTCGCGGCAGCTGCAGCTAGGAAAGTGTAGATCCGACTGTGGGGAAGGGAGATCGACCCTTGGGGAGCTGAAACGTTGTCGAAAAATGACAAAATCTCACCTGGAAGATGAAAAGTCGCGGTGGAGGAAGATGAAACGTCGCGACTGCGTTCCGTGATTCGCGGTGGTGGTCCGGGACGATGGGATGACGACGATCTGTGCAAGAGGAAGCCGAAGAGTCATCAGAATGGAAGATGAAGCGTCGCCAGAAAATATGGATGAACAGCCCCCCTGGTTAACGCGATCTGCACTTTTCTTTTATAGAATAATTTGTAAAATATCAGTTTAGTCCCTATACAATTGAAAAGTGACAAAATTAGCCCCTTAAAACATGACATTTTACCCCCTAAACAGCATAAATGAGACAAAATCACCCTTAATCCATAAACCACAACATAATATCAACTCATATACTTTCCAAAATCATTCCAAACACGTTAAATTCATAAGAAAAGTATTAGGAAGCGATTTTCATGAATAAATTCATAAATTCTTTAATTATCTCAATATACTTCAATTTAATCACACATGGGGTATTTTTATCACCAAAATAGAGTCACTTTCATGACTCTAACACGTATGATTATAAAAAGGTTCATTGGAGTATATCTTCATTGTGATTTAAGGGTTATAGAGCATTGCTAGATGTCTATCATAATCAGTGGGAGTTTTATTCATAAAGAGTTATAACAAAAAATATCAAAATAGACTATGATATTGGGCCCACGGCTAGGTCACAGTGAACCTAAGAGGTCACACATAAAAAACTAAGGAGAATGGAGAAATAGCCAAAAAGAGTTGATTATCCAAGGTTGGCTAGCACCTACCGACGGTAATAAAGTTATTTATATTATTATCATTGAATTAGATTCAATGGAGGGTGGTATTAGTTATTATGAATAATTTAAGAATTAAATTACTAATTGGAATTAAATGGAATTCCAATTCATAATTAATCATTTTCTTTATATTAAATTGAATTTAACAATGGGCTGTAATTGTAAACATATGAATAATTTAAGGGTTAAATTGCTATGTAAACAATTTAAGTGTTAAATTATTAATTGTGATTAAATTTAATCTAATGTTATTATTTAAAGAAGTTTAACAACTTCATAATAATTATGGAATTATTTACAACTCTAAAACAATTATGGAATTGTTTAAGAAAGTCCAAAACAATTATTGAATTGTTTACAAGGCTACATATATAAAGAAAATGATATATCAATTTTGAGATAGAGATCAAAATTTCTAAGAACCCTAAATGTCTCTCTTGGCCTACTTCTTCTTTTACCTTAGTATATATATTCTTTTGTTTAATTTTTTTAGAAATTAAAAGTCTTCAAGATTGCTAAGGACTTAAGGTGACAAGTTATACCTTACTTGTTTTCAATTTGATCGAAATTTTTTGCAAAATATGAATATACATGTTATAGTATCACATGCATCATTATCCATGCATTCCATCTTTCATTTGATTGTTTTAATGTGTGCTCTAATAAGAATACAAGTTAAGGACACTACAAAATTAAAATAATAATAATAATAGTAACTTATTTCAATGCATATTATGTACTTAAAAAAAAAAAAAAAATCAATGCATTGATATACTAATTTTTTTTTTTGTCTTTTAATACCCTTGACGTATGCGCTCAGAGCACACAATAAGATAATCCTACTAAATAATATTATTGCAAAAACATTATTGAACAAAAAATTACATGCAAAGATTGGTGGAGTATTCGCTGAAGCTTATTCAAAGTCTCCTAAAAAAACAAGTGTGCAATTGCAAATTGTAGAACAATTTGGATATGTCGGTAGAGGAAGTCAAGTCGTGTTAATTAATTTTATGAAATTGATGTGCTAGCAATCCATCTTTTCTTCCGTATCTTTATCAATAAGTGTAGAAATTGTAATATAAATTTCAAAAGAAAAGAAATTTTGATTACTTTGAGATAGATAGATAGATTACTAAAGAAGGTCAAGTCAAGCTGTGTTATATAACTTTATTAAAAAGATGTGGCAATACAACTGATGTAATAAATTAAAAAGTTCAGTTATATTTCATAAAAGTGATATATTAATTTAGACTCTAAATGAAGAAATAAAATATAACTTTAACCAATACAGCTGAGATCTTATGAAATCCCCACATACTTTTATAGATTATGTAGTGTTGAAACTTAAATATTATTGTTAAGCCCTAAATAGATTTTTTATTTTTTTCAGAAATAAAAATAATTACGTTCACAACACTATAGAAAAAGTTGATAGTTGTCCAAGTCAGTAAGTCAATACAACTAACATAAAAATTTTCCACATTCAATTTGAAGTATAAAATAAGACAAGCTAGAAACTAAATAACAGTATTTTAAAAGGAATAATTTTTTGGAAAATAATTAATAAAAGGTCTTTTTCTAGATTGTTGCTTATCTAAAATCTTTGACATTCAAAACAAGCATGGAAATTGTAATATAACTTCCGAAAGAATAGAAATTTTTGTTACTTTGAGATGGGTAAATCACTAAGAAATGTCAAGCCGTATTATATGGTTGTATTAAAAAGATGTGTCATCACATCAGTTTCACATCTTTTCAAAACAGATTCTAATTTCTCAATCCCCTTAACACGACCAATTTATTCAACTTTTATCCCAAAAATTCAATTCTTTTCATTCATTTTGAAGTGATGGAGAATTCAATAACTAAAACACTGACAGCTATGAAAAAGGAAGAAGAATTAAATGAAAACAAAAAAAATAGAAATAACAAAGAAATAAACAATTGTGCAATTGCAAATTGTAAATTGTAAATTTTTTTTTCTTTTTTCCAAAATATTTATTCAACATATATTATTTATTTTATTTCACATTAAACTTGATTTTTGACACTAATGTTTTTTGGTAAAATATTTTGTAAATGATTTTCAATATTCTTAAACTATGCTATGGTAGAACATCTTGTTAAATAATATTGCTATAGGAACATTATTGAACAAAAAAATCAATGCAAAGATTAATTGCCCATTGGCTCAAGCTTATTCAAAGTCTCCTAAAAAACAAATGTGTGATTGCAAATTGTATTAGAAGTTTGACAAATCACTAGAGAAAGTCAAGTCGTGTTAATTGATTTTATGAAATTGATGTGCCAACAATTCTTTATCTTTGATTTCTTTATGTTATCAACAAGTGTGGAAATTGTAAAAGAAAGTTATTTATGCCTCCATCGCATTGTAGCCAAATAATTATAATTAATTAGACACTTACATGCTGTTAGGATCCCACATCGGAATCTCACATCCACCAAGTATGGAAATTGTAATATAACTTTCAAAAGAATAGAAATTTTTGTTACTTTGAAATCGTGGATAAATCACTAAGAAAGATCAAGCCGTGTTATATGGTTATATGAAAAAAATGTATCGTCATATCAATTTCCTATCTTTTTAAAATAGACTCTAATTTCTCAATCCCTTTAACATGGCCAATTGATTCAATTTTTATCCCAAAATTCAATTCTTTTCATTCATTTTTAAGTGATGGAGAATTCAATAACTAAAGCACTAGAGAGCTAAGAAGGGAAGAAGAAATAAATGAGAAAATAAAAACAGAAATAACAAAGAAGTAAACAATTGTGCAATTGCAAATTGTAAATTTTTTTTTCTTTTCCTAAAATATTTATTCAACATATATTATTTATTTATTTCACATTAACTTGATTTTTGACGCTAATGTTTTTTGGTAAAATATTTGTAAATGACAAAAAATATTCTCATATTTTGTTCTAATGATTTTTTAATTAGGAAGGGAAACTGAGTCATTTATTTATTGCATTTATGACATGACTTCTCCTGATATAAGTGTTACCTGAACTAATAAAATGTTTTATATATTACTACATTTTGGTATTTTTAGTTTAGTTGGCACAATGGACTTTGTTCTTTAGAAATTGTAAATTTTCATTTTGTTTCACTTACAAATGACACATCTTTTTTTTTTTTTTCTTGAATTGCTCTGATATTCTAATTAGCAATATATTAAATTATTGGAAATTATGGAAATATTATATTCAATATATAAATCATAATGGTATGCTATTAAAGTATTAGTAATATGATGACATCTTTTTTCTTTTAAAAAAAAAAAAATCCAAAATGCATCTTCTTGAGAAAATAATTAAAAAAAAAAAATTTTGTAAACCCAGTAATAGTCTAAAAAAATATGAAAAAATACAAAAGAAATGAGGAAAAAAAAAACCCCAACTCTCTTACCTTGGACAGGTGAGGCCCAAGGAAGCAAACAAAGTAAAAGCCTAAAAGCTAAGGATGTACAATCCTTTACAACTGATTTAACAAAAAGCAAGGCTGGAACAAAAAGAAAGGACAATTTACAAAGCAAAAACAAGGCCAGAACAGACCAGCCTTTTTCAACTTACACAGCAGAAGCCCAAAGTCTCTCTATTCCTATTAGTAGCAAACGGATGATCCATTAAACCATTAATGACTTCTTCCTTAGACCTCCATTTACCTTTGACATTATTATTATTAACAATCTCATTCTTAAACTATGTTTTAATAAAACCTCTTATTAAATAAATTATTGCAGGAACATTATTGAACAAAGAATCACATGTAAAAATCAATTGAATATTCTCTAAAGCTTATTTAAAGTCTCCTAATAAAAACAAGTGTATAATTGCAAATTGTATTGCAATCTGGACAAATCATTGAAGGAGGTCAAGTCGTGTTAATTGATTTTATGGAATTGATGAGCCAACAATTCTTTATCTTTTCTTTCGTATATATCTTATTAATAAGTGTAGAAATTGTAATATAACTTTTAAAAGAATAGAAATTTTGATTACTTTAAAATGGATAAATAACTTAGAGATGTCAAACTACATTATATGGATATATTAAAAAAAGCTGTCATAGAAGAAATACACAAAATGAATGTCTAAGCAAAGAGTGCAAAACCAGAAGAAGCCTAAAATCTTCTGATCCTATACAAAAAGCCAAGCAAGAAAGGAACGCCATAGAACTCTGTCCATCTCTCCCAACGGTAGCAAAAAAAAAAAACAACAAAAAGATCTGCACAAAGGGTAGCCTCGCCTCCCACACCAAAGCCACAACCGAGAGTGCTCTTTCACTGTCTATGCTTACAAAGCAGCACCTGATTTGGCACTGTTTAAGGTCACCATGGTCACACCTGCTAGCTTCTCCCAACCTAGGCACAAGATTTGGCAATATATATCCTGAAGATCAGGCAAACAAGAAACCCCAGAAATGATGGACTAAAAAGCCTTGAATTTTCTACTGAAATTTATAAATATATATTTAAAAACTATTTATACTATAAATGTAATTTTATCAATATATTTTGAACTTGCATAATATAAATTTTATTTAAATTAGTTATTATATTTTTATGAAATTTGAATGTAATTATTTTTTTCAGTCCAGTATGGTCCCAAACATAATACAGTATCCTATCACATATATGTATGTATTCAATCCAATAGAATCATTTTAGGACTTTCATGTCTACACATGCTTATAAACCGCCCTTGGTGGGGCAACTAAATGAGTTGAGCTGGATGTGAGGACAGCTTTGTGGAGCAAATAAATGGTGCTACTTATAATGGCATATGGAGATGAAAGAGAGAATGACAGTTGGACTGGCATATCGCATGATTTCTGATATGACTAACACAAAACAATAAAGATGATGAAGATAAACAAATTTTACTTCTTGTGAACACCCTCAATCTTCTTGTTTCTTAATTGCACAGCTTTGTCTTATGCTTCAGAGTGGCAATTTTTATTATGCAGTTCTTCTCACATTGATCAAATCTTGTTTCAGTCGTTGGAGATGTGAGAGGGAGGGGCTTAATGGTGGGGGTAGAATTAGTAACTGACAGGAACTAGAACCCACCTGCCAAGGCCGAAACTGTAGTCTTATTTGAGAAACTCTGAATTACAAAATACTTACTCTCCTCTTCAGAGAAAAGCCCTTCATTCTGAAACTCTCGTTGCAATTGCAGAGCTCGGTATTCTGGTTGAGAAAGGTGGAATAAATGGAAATGTTTTCAGAATCAAGCCACCAATGTTTCGCTAAGATGATTCACGTAACTTTCTGCAGCTTCCTTTCATCAAATAGATTTTACCGGTTGTCGTTGAACCTATTATTGTAAATTTATTTCTTCATAATATTTAATCTCACTGTTGTGTTGTGGAAATGCATATTTCTTGTTGATGCTTTGGACTATGCAATTTCAAAGTTGTGAGTTGTAATCTTTTAAATCATGTAACTCTTCAAATCTTTTGGATATTAAACTCTTCAAAGAACTTATAGTATCACTAATTTCAACCCATTTTCAGTAGGATGAATTGTACCTTATCTCACAAAGTCACCTGGCTGGGTTAAACAGGGCCGGCTTAAGGGGTAGGCAGGTGAGGCACCTGCCTAGGGCCCCCAAAAAAAAAGGGCCCAAATTTGTTATAAATTTTTTTTTTTTTTTTTTGAATATCTTACAAAAATAAAAATGGTTTATAATTTCTTATCTAAGCCAAGGGGCCCCCAAAAAAAGCCAAAAAAGCCCAAATTTATTATAAACTTTTTACATATATTCCCATCCAAAGTTTAACAAAATAGCAAGTTTATACCTCTAGTTTTATATATTCTAGTTTATACCCCTAAATTAACACATTGAATCTCTTTTAACAATGAAAAACTAAAATAGTTATTTACATATCTCAAATTATTCACCCCTAATTCAATCCCAAAATTTGACATTTACATAAATCATCTCCAGCCCTCTTCTACCGCCAGTGGTTTGGAGTTGACTTCGGTCAATTTTGGTTCTGGTCGATTTTCTCACCAAAATCGACCGAAATCATCATTTTATCATTTCCCAACCTTGATAGCCCTTGATTTGATTAATTTTTTATGAATCTCACAACCCAACTCCACCACACGACAACCATTTTTAGCCTTTTTGGAATGTACTCGACATTGTTAGCCTTCCCCGACACCACCATCTTCCTCCCCTCAGCCCACTCACCAAAACCCCTATCATACCTTATCTGTTTGCTCTGCCAATCACCGGCTATCGATACATTTTAGGCCGCGACTTCTCAAGCATTTTCTTATCAATCTTGGCATTGGAAATCACCCATTTCACCACCCATCACTTCTCCAACATCTACTCTCCAAAACCCCCCACCAACCTAACCTTGTTAGCCTATCGGTTGCTGTCCACCTCTCTTAGTGATTTTTCATCTCAAAAGACAAATTTCAGCCCATTTTCAGTAGGATGAATTGTACCTTATCTCACAAAGTCACCTGGCTGGGTTAAATACAATATATAATTTCTACTTCTTTAACCACTAATAATATGCAAAGGAACTGAAAAAAGGATCTGTATAATTTATAAAATCTCATCGGGATTTTTGTTATTAAATGAAATCTCAGAGAGTCAAGTAGCTCTGAAAGTTACCATTCTGAGATCCAACAGTGATATTGGGATTAAAGCTGTAAACCTTCCGAGATTTCCCTTATGTACCTAAACTTCAGGATATCAAAAATAACTCTAAAGCCCAGGGTATCAGCAATTAGCAGTTTATATGATCGGGTATAGAATTAACTATAAACAAAAGAACAAATCTAATTATGCAAAAGCCTTATAAGGTTAAAGTTCAAGGAAAGTTCAACAATAAACTAGTGTTTCAAACACAAAAGAACACACAAATAATATCAAGGATATAAAAGTATTCAAGAGCAATCAGTAGACATTTCACAGCCCAGAAAACTAAACATCAGAAACATCAACATAGCAGTATCCTTAATGAAACACATAATTAAATAGTAGTTCGACAACATAAACCAATTCCAGGGAAGAAAATGTAGAGAACATCGATATGTGTCCACCGGCCTAGTTGCCAGCCAAATCATTAGCATGCGCGCCGGGATCAAGCCAGTATGAAAGCACAATGAATAGCATTAAAAAAGAGGCACTTGAACAATTCTGAAAGAGAACCGCAGGGCATGAATATAAATTGCAGAAAATAAACCGAGTAGCTCAGAAGGCAGCATAAAAGTGAACCGTTCTATTAACAGCTGCTGCAACAATTTATGGCGTAGTTGGCTTTAGTTGATATTCAAGGTAAGAAGTGCACGTGCAGAAGTTTATTTTTGAAACTGATTAGAAGCCTGGGAAAGTTAGTTTAATTAAAGTGCTGCGTTTTGATGAATCTGTTGATTAATGAAGTGCTACGTTTTGGTGATTAGTTAATGAAGTCCTGCGTTTTGTAAATATAAAGCTGAAGAAGAAGTACAGAAATACAGAAAGGCAACTGTTGAAAAGCCTTTTGAATCCAACGGTTAGATTAACTGTGGTTAACAGAGTTTATTAAAATTCTGTTGACATAAAAATAGAGTTATGAAATCTGTTAAAAGTTTAGTAGAAGTGTAGAACACTGCCGTTTCAGGTCAAAGTTGCTGGGTTTTTATTGTTTATTTCAGCTAAATTTCATCAAGCTGGAGAACACATCAACGGCAGAAATGCTGTCAGTTTGTGTTTCTTTTGAATCAATTGTGTTTGCTAACCTGTAAGAGTCACACGGATTGCCAATGTGGACTCATTTTTAGTATAAAAACAATAGAAGAATTAGTCTGTATGCATTGCAGTAGTTTAACAAAATTTAGTTCTGGAAATTTCCACAAATTTCAGCTCATTTTGAGCAGGATCAATTGTTTGTGATAATCAATGGCCATACAGAAAAAAGAAAGCAAACCAATTAAGCTAATACAAGATACAAAAGCAGCCTTAGAAAGCAAAAATATCAGGAAAAGCCCAAAATAAACAAACCAGTGTTTCACATAGAAAACAATACCCAATTCATAGCAGCTCACAAGACTAGAAACAACAATCAACATCATTTCACAACCCAGAAAATCACACATGACGCCTGCAACATTTCATAGTCACTATGTTGAAGTACCACACAGAAAGCATCTGGCAGTAAAAGATTACATAGCAGTAGCCTTCATCTAACATATCTAATTAAATAGTTCGGTGATATAATCAGTAATCCAGGGAAGAAAATCAGTGATTTCAGAATGACAGCCATCAGAATATGTCCACATGCTAAGCTAAAAGCTTATCATTAGAATGCGCACTGGAGATCAAGCCAGACTGAAATGATTACTGTAAATTTGGCAATTTTGAACAAAGCAGGTCGCATTGTCTTCCATTGTTGGCCAGCATGAACTTCTTTCATTACTTGATTAGCTCCTCCTGCAGAATAATGAACCACTCCTTCGAAGATGAATTGTTTGGCATGTTTTTGCAGTTTTTTACTTTCCTTTCAGTCATCTGGGAGGGCTGCAAACTGACCAGCATCAGAAAGAGGCAATTCCAAAATTCAGGAATTGAATGAATAATTCATAAAAAGAACAGCTATTTATGATACAATGGAATTTGTGTGATCAAATGTTCAAACAATATGCATGGGATGATCAATTTGTCAGAGGAGAAATTATCAACAGTCTAGCATTCCCTCACGCTTTGCACCAATGAGTTTTTTATTTGAAAGAAAAAAGAAGGCTATGCCTTCACCAAATGCTTAATATTAAGTAACAACAGCACTTCAAATGGCAGAGCATAGGGTATGGCATGGCATGGATTCAACCAAATATATAGTAAAGCGAAACATGACAAACCTCCAAGTTTCACTAAAGTGTAGCTCACTCCTTTTAGGATCTGAAATACTATGTCAGCTCCATTCAGTAAGCAAATACGGAAACTGTAAATACAATGAATATTTACATCAATTATAACAATACAAACAATAATACCACAGCCCTGCATTATTTCTACATATGAATAAATAATGCAAGATTATATTTATTTATTATTATAATTATTTTTGTATGAGGAAAATTTATAGACAAAAGAAAAAGATGACACAGTCTTATCCCTCATTATAACTACCAAATATGGGTAAAAGTTAACAAGGTTTAATAACGTATGAGAAGTGTCCAACACCGGTAAGAGTTGAATAGAATATTTGACAAGTAAATGATTTCACTAAATAAACAATTTAATTCAATTTTTGAGTCCACTTCCCTTACACAATTTTTTAATACTTATTTATCTCTTGTCGTTATCATGAATCAACTTCTTGAACCCAAATACTCAAAATGTCCAATCAAAGATTTTATTTGCTTTAAATCTGGCACATCATCAAAAACAATGAAAACAATGTTCATCCTCTAAAATTGCACAAATAAGTTCTTGGTGCAAGTCAGTTAGTCCCTTGCTTTTCTCTTATTCTCCTCTAATATTTTTAACAAAGTAAGAGCTTTCAAAATATCTAGAGATTTTATTGAGTACAGCAGCAACAAGAGCGGTCTTATCTATTCCACCAATACCCCAAATTCCTATCTTGTGAACACCAGCAAATTCAATGCATAATAAATATTCAATATACTCGATTCTAGAATCTACTCCAACTAGGTTCTTGTTTTCAATTAAAGAAGAGTCCTCATTCAATCTCTCCAAAATATCTTTGACAACTTGAACCCTCTCAGGAGTTGGAGACAAGCGGCCGTTGTGTTAAATGCCTCTTGTCGATTTCGGTACAACAATGCAGGGGGGTTAAAGGGCTATCTGATTTGTTAAAAACAAATTTAGAAAGGGAATTAATGGTGAAGATGCTGACTTGCTTAAATGAAAGAATGTGTTTGGATCAAACACCTATCCCCAGAAAAAAGGGAAGAAGTTTTTGGATGTTCCCCTAGGAAGCATGGGCAAGACCTTACTTTGATCATATTGATGGTAGCTGCGGTGGCTTCTTTTTGGCGCTTGGCATAAAGAAAGAGGGTATAAGGAAGGATGGTATGATGGAGGGAGCATTGCCTTTGCGGTTATTCTAGTTATTGTTGTGACAGTTATAAGTAATTATCGACAATCTTTTCAATTCCAAAACCTTAATGAGGAGAAGAGAAACATACATCTGGAGGTCATTAGAGGCAGTAGAAGAATTGATGTCTCAATATATGATATCGTTGTTGGTGATTTTGTGCCCCTCAACATTGGTGATCAGGTCCTTGCTGATGGAGTTGTTATTTCTGGTCACTCACTTTCCATTGATGACTCCAGCATGATCAGAGAGAGCAAGATTGTTCACAAGGACTCAAAGGACCCATTTCTAATGTCTGGCTGCAAGGTTGCAGAGGGCAACGGCGTCATGCTTGTAACCAGTGTTGGGACTAATACTGAATGGGGAATGCTCATGGTTAGCATTTCAGTTAAAAGCTTGAAAAGCTTCATTACTAGATAATTCTTCCATCTTAACTATATGTATGGGATCCGTTCCACATTCTTTTAGAACTTGTTCATCCCTTGTCGTTATGATTATTCGACTTTCGGAGTCCAAGTATTCAAAATCTTCCATTGGTTTTAAATTTGTCACATCATCAAACACAATAAGAACACAGCCAAGCCTTTTCCTTTCCAAGGTGGATCCAATATTGGGAGGTTTATATCCTAAAACCGTAAAACGAAGTCTTTGGCTCAAGTCATTTAATCCCTCGCTTTTCTCTAATTCTTTCTCTAATATTCCGAACGAAGTAAGAAGCTTCAAAATGTTTTGAGACTTTTTTGAATACAGCATCCACAAGAGTTGTCTTACCTATACCTCCAATGCCCAAAATTCCTAGCTTGCAAACACAAGTCCATAGTAAATTTTTAATTTTCTCAATCTTTGAATCCAATCCAACTAGGTTCTTGTTGTCAATTTCTGAGCACTCATCATTAAATTTCTTCAAATTATCTTCGACAGTATCCTTTACAAGTGATGATTCATGCCTAAATAAAACAATACTAAAATTAGATAAATGAAAAAGAAACAAAGATAAAATTAAGGTTAAAAATGTACCGCGTCACAGTTAAAAAATTAGAAACCCTAAATGCCAAAGAACTTATTACTTGTTTGAACTTCATATTATCGGTTCTTATTATCCTTTTTTTTCCTTTCCCCAAAGAGACCAAAAAGACTTTGATTTGAAACTGGGTTTTCACTAGAAGTGACTTAACTAAGTGGGTTTCGAAAATGGAGTCGGATTAAGTGAAACAAGGGATTCAAAATTAAGAATATCAGAGTTTTGAAAAAAGATTAACAACAAAATAAATCAATATGAATTAATTGAAGGAAAAATAGGTTTTACATACCGAGTCTGGCATTTTCTCACGAATCAGGCATACGAAGAAATTGAATGAATGGAGATTTAGGGTTTGACAATGTGATTTGTAATCATATTTGACGCGAATGAACTGTATCTCCATTCTCCATCCCATTTCTCGCGCTTTTCTGGATCTCACCAAGCGAAGTTGTGCAATTAGAGGAATAAAAAAGAATAATTGATAGAGGCCACCCAATCAGCCTATAAAAAAGGGTTAATTAATTATCACCCCTTAGGTTCCGAAAATTAACATCACACCCCACCGTAAGCTGCCCCGGCCCCTCCCCCCCCCCACACTAAATGGCTGAAGCGTAGCGGCTACAATACAAACCTGGTTTCTAGAACCTGGGGTGACCGTCTTTTCCTCAAATCTCAAGGATGATTCTATAATTAGTACTTAAAATGGAATAGGGATTTAAATTATTTAATTAAAAATATTTATTTAAATTAATCAACACTATAGTGATTATAGACGATCATATTTATTAATGTTATTTAATTTTTATATATAAACCTTATCTGAAAGACGATAAAAGAAGTTTTCTCGCTTATTATTAATTATGAACCATTGAAGTCTAACAAAAATGAAAGTTTTAGTTTCATTATATTTGAATAAATAGAACGAATTGATAGTTAAAATGAGCATTTACCTCATTCTCCCACCATCCACAATGACTAAATCTTTATCATAAGTATACTGTTACTTTGAGAACAAGTATTTTTTCATAATCGAAGAACACGAATACTTTATGAAATACACAATTTATGTAACAAACATTCGAAATACAAAGACTGTCGTCTTGTAAAGATTTACATGACGACATTGCAACTGTACCCCTAAATATATTCTTTAAAAGATGATAAAATGTACATCATGCATCGAAAATTGATTTAATTACAAACGTAACTTCCTCTTCGGTAAAAAGACTATTTATATTTACAATTTCTCAGGACATGTGCGTGTGGCTGCTTCAAAAATGTCAACAGCTTAAAGTATGCAGATTATGTTTATAACAACAATGTCCATACGTACCTCTGATGGGGGAAACAAAGTTTGGATGGTGATGAATGATGATCTTCCAGAGATTTTTGCACTTGTAGATTTTTTCCAGTTTAAAATTAGGCAGGCTCACGAGGACGAGTAGCCCAAATAGAACTCAAAGCTCTAAGTTGTTGGAAGTACTCCTCCAACGCGAACAAGCCTCCAGCTGCTTGGCGACTTGTCAGGATACAAGACATCTGCTATAGCGTTTCCTGGCGAAGATGGTCAGCCTGTTTGGACAAGAACTTGTAAAGTTGGTAACATATCAAGATGTTCTAATTAAAAACTAACATAGTTCAGATGGTATGAACCCGAAAATTAAGGAACCATACTCTGCTAAGACCCGTATATTACTTTATACTAATCATATCATTTTTAATAATGAAAAACCAATTGGTGGTCTGATCGTCGATCGTGAAATCTTATTTGAAGAACTCTCAACAGTGGAGAACATCCATATTAGAGTCTGTAACCACACTTAAGTTTACAGTAAAAGAGAAGCACTCAAGGAAAATTTTACTATGGTTTTTTATTACATCACGAAAATGATATTGCCTACACATCATGAATGCATTAAACCACCAAAATGTGAACTCAATGCCAAGAAGATGGTTTAAAAGGAAAGGGAACAGAAAAGATGTGATTTGTCTCACGTCACGGGCTGACAGAATTTCGGCCACAATAATAAGTCAATCATCAGCTAGTTATTTTCCATACTAGCTGCATAGTGCTTGAATAAACGGCTTGAAGAAGAAGAAAACTTCAATTTCACAGAAATGCAAATTTGATTGACTAGAAAGTTTCTGAATTTAAATCAGATGTGCTGATAAAGAACTAATTGATGGGAAGATATTGGAAGTACAGATAGCATGCAATAGAAGCGTCAGCTATACTTCGGAAGAATCCAGAATAAAGCCATACTTGATTGCGCAATGATGCAGTAGGTATCTGTGGGATATAATCTTTTACCA
Organism: Pistacia vera; assembly: GCF_008641045.1. NCBI lineage: Eukaryota > Viridiplantae > Streptophyta > Magnoliopsida > Sapindales > Anacardiaceae > Pistacia > Pistacia vera. The sequence continues at coordinate 1,673,921 of NW_022196165.1, forward strand.
GTTAACCAGCAGCTACAGTTTCAGCAAGAGTTGATTACAATTTCTCCATGCCTTGAGACAGAGCATCTTCTGCATGCTGACATGACTGTCTTAGGTTAGCAACTTCCATATATTGTGAAAGACCTTAGATAACAATTTGATTAAGAAATATGTGGAAGAGCAATATTTACACATATATTAAAGAATGTGTCCAAAACAATGGTTACTCCATTTATTATCCATAAATACTTTCAATGGAGCAAATAATTTCACTTATTAAATAAACAGAAATATGAATCACCTTGAGAAGCTCAGAAGGGTGAAATCATCTAACCCAAAAGAAAAAACATTCAGCTGTTGTCTTCCACATGCCGGACATTACATAGAAAATATCGGCTTTTGCAACAGCATATTTCATGCGGAAGAGTTCAAAATAGTGGCTCATGCCACCCTCCAATGCAGACCTCAGTTCATGAATTTGCCTATTTTGCTCTTGAACCCAATGTCCATACTCCATCTCAACTGTAGCAATTCCTGCACAAACCTCGATACAGACTTTTTGTTGAATGCAAGAACATGGAATGACAAAAAGAAGTATTCTATAAGCAACAGGAACTACTGGAAATCAAATCACAAAGAACACATTCAACGCATCAGAGACTATATACATAGCTTCATAACACAACATCAATTTTCATGGTGGTGTCAAGTTTGCAAAGCATTGGAAACTTGTGCTTATGGACAGCTGGAATCTTTTGCCATTAACATTTTCGAGACATTTGATTTATAGACAGCATTGAAATGACATCAGTGTGGATGAACAAGGTATGTAGTCTTTCTTACGTAATCTTTACAAGCACTTGAAATGATGGATGGCGGAAAATTAAAACAACGATTTAGGAAATCAAACTATGAACATATTGGGGGAATCATGCTTTGAAGGGAACATGATTAAAACATTAAATAGCAAGAGCATACAATGATTGGTGGTGGTAAGCTAGTAGTACCAAAATTCCAAAAACAATATTATGATCAATAGTACAGTCTAGGTTCCAGGAGTCAGATACCAAATCACCGAAATTGGAGACATGCAATTTCCAGAAATAGAAATGTTTGTGAGTGAGGACTTCAAAACTAGAAGTTATTCAGCAATATTTTGACAAACCTGAATTTACAGGTCCAGAGAACCCAACTGACAACCTTCTACTCCACCACCTACATACAAACCCTGCAGTGCAGCATTCGTTGTTTCAAATATTTGAATGTGAATAGGAAATAGGAGGGAAACGGTTTCTAGTGTCATAATACCAATCGACTAAACAAGAAACAGAAATAGTAAATCTTCTTTATACCTGTTGTATAGCTCACTCAAGCTCCTGCTCTAACTGAACTAACTTCAATCTACTAGATTCTAGATGCTGAACATAGGCCTGCAAAACAAACACAAGTTTAACTTAAAATCCCAAACCACTTGTTGCATGTTAGGGAATCTGTTTCAGAGCAGACCTCCTCTACCTTTTTCTGCAATTGGTTTTTACGAGTAGCCTCATGGTTTTGTGCAAGACGTCTTTGTATTGCAGAATTTTGTAACAAAAAACAAAAAGAAGAAAAACTCATGTCATGTTGAAGGGAATATATTTATTATATTAAAACAACCATATACAAAATTAGCCACAACCTTTCGGTCAAATTGGTCAATTGTGAGAATCCATGCACTGAATACAATGAAGTCAAAGGTAGTGGCATAGTACATTAAGTTATGTGCCAATTCTTGGCTTTGTGCAGGTATAGAATATTTAAGTAATTTCTGAGTCAATCATGGAGAAGAGGATCAATTTGAAAATAGTTATAACTCAAGAAAGCCAGAGAAAACAACAGAACAGTATATGCTAACATTAGCAAAATACAAATATACTAGATTACAGAGTAATCACCAAAAGTCCTTGCCAACTAATACAAAAACCACCTTCATTGCATCAATACATGAACCACTTTTTAGGAGGGTAATATTTCAAAAGTTTCAACCAATTAGGCAAACATAAAGCAACAATAATTTTAGAGAAGAAACAAGTATCAAAGACTAAGAAGCAGGACACGAGTTTGCGAGTCTACAGAAAACAGATGATGCAAATAAACATGTACAATAGATAACCTGAACATGAAAAATACAGCAAGGAAAAGGAGGGGAAGAGAACCTATAGGAGAAAAACAGTATGTACTCTTCTAATTTTCAATGGAAATCTTTCGACAAACTAACAGATATGTCCACCCAATACAAATACTATTCATATAAATTAGAATCAGAGAAAACAAATGAACAGAAACACAATTGACCATACCTTATCAACAGGTTTACTTGCTTCTTGTTCATACTTGTTAGAAGACGGGAACGTTCCATGCGAAGTATCCTCTGACTGAAAAGTTGAACAAAGAACTATTTAGCTTGGGAATCCAAATAATATGCCCTCTACCATCAGACCAAGTAGAGTAAATGTCAATAGTTCGCACTTGCGTGTCTAGTTTTGTATCCACCTCCACAATTATAGGTGTTGATGTATTCCGATTGCCATTGCTTTTAAAGTTTTCCCCCCATGCCAAGTTGATGAATGGGCTCATAAATTCCCAATCTACTTGGGGTGGCAAACTGGGTGGACGGAGAGTTCATGCCCTTCAAACTTTAGACATAAACACAAATACAAGCATAAAGACAACAAGATGCAAAATTGATATAAGGGGTATTTGAGCTTGAGGTCTAAATTTGAATTAAACAAAATCAGGCTAACAAGATATCAAATTGACAGCGTTCCAATGCAAAACAACCGAAGTCATGGAAACCTTAAAAACTTGCTCTACTTACGTGATAGAAACAAAGTCTAAGAGTTAAGTTCTGACATAATTTGATTCAGATCTTAGAAGACTTCAATTTAACAGTAAGCATTATCTTTTGCAGATGAAATCAACAAAACGCGAATTATTTATAAGGATGCAAAAAGACAAAAGTGAACGGAGTATGTGGCAATCTAATTATACAAATCTAGCAATGAAAGTCAAATATCTCAATGAACACCACAATGTACAATACACACTTCACCAGAGGAGTTGGATGCACAAGTAGAGAAAGAAAAAGGCCTTAATTTACTGCAATATTTTCATTTTGTTTAACCTACAAATTAAAACATCACCAGAGGAGCTAATCAAACCCTGTTATTTTCTTTATAACACCTTTTTTTTTCTTTTTTTTCCTCGAATTGCTATGATATTCTAATTAGCTATATTAAATTATTGGAAGTTAAGGAAATATTATATTCAATACCTAAATTATAATGGTATGTTATTAAAGTATTAGTAATATGATGAAATCTTTCAAAAAAAAAAAAAAATCCAAAATGCATCTTCTTGAGAAAATAATAAAAACCTTTTTTTTCTTTTTTCTTTTTGTAAATCCGGTAATTGTATAAAAAAATACAGAGGAAAAACCCTCCACAGCTCTCTTACCTTGGACAGGCCCAAGTAAAAAAACAAAGTAAAAGCCTAAAAGCTAAGGATGTACAATCCTTAAAAAAAAAAAAAGCCTGGAACAAAAAGAAACAACAATCTACAAAGCAAAAACAAGGCCAAACCAAGACTAGCCTTTTTCAACTTAAATAGCAGAAGCCCAAAGTCTCTCTATTCCCATTAGTAGCAAACACATGATCCATTAAACCATTAACGACTTCTTCCTCATGCCTCTTTTTGCCTCTGACATTATTATTACTATTATTATTAACAATATCATTCTTAAATTATGTTTTAATAAAACCTCTTATTAAATAAAATTATTGTAGAAACATTATTTAACAAACAACCACATGCAAAGATCAATGGAATATTTGCTAAAGCTTATTCAAAGTCTCCTAATAAAAAGAAGTGTATAATTCCAAATTGTATTGCAACCTGGACAGATCACCAAATGAGGTTAATCGTATTAATTGATAATATAAAACTGATGAGCCAACAATTCCCCATCTTTTCTTTCATATACATCTTATCGATAAATGTAAAAATTATAATATAACTTCCAAAGGAATATAAATTTTAGTTACTTTAAAATGGATAAACCTATCGATAAATGTAAAAATTATAATATAACTTTTAAAGGAATATAAATTTTAGTTACTTTAAAATGGATAAACCACAAAAGAAGATCAAACCGTGTTATATAGTTGTATTAAAAAGAACTATCATAGAAGAAAAACACAAATGAATGTCTAAGCAAGAGTGCACAACCACAAGAAGCCTAATGTCTACAATCTTGTGATCCTATACAAAAAGCCAAGCAAGAGAGAAATGCCATAAAACTTTGTCCATCTCTCCCAACAAGAGCAAAAAAACAACAAAAAGATCTGCACAAGGGGCTGCCTCATTTCCCACACCAAAGCCACAACCGAGACTACAACTCTTCCACTATCTATGCTTACAATTCAGAATATATATATATCAGCTGCAAGAAATCCATCCTGCCCAAGTTCCCATCCTTCATACATGGCACTATAACGACTGCTGTATACTAGATGCATATCAAAACCCACAACTACATACGAGACTTTATAACCAGTCCAACCTGTCAAATGCACCATCTGCTACTCCCACCCCTTAAACACTACATAATCTATTTGAGTTTGCTTGACCAAACAGATTATGCATTGTTTAAGGTCACCATGGTCACACCTGCTAGCTTCTCTCAACCTAGGCACAAATTTGGCATATATATCTTGAAGAACAGGCAAACAAGAAACCCCAGAAATGATGGACTAAAAAGCCTTGAATTTCCTACTGAAATTTATAATTGTATATATTTAGAAACTATTTATACTATAAATGTAATTTTTTCCAATATATTTTGAACTTTAATATTATAAATTTTATTATATTATTATGAAATTTGAATATAATTATTTTGTTTAATCCATATTGTCCCAAACATATTACAGTATCCTATCACACACACATGTATATATTCAATCCAACATAATCATTTTAGGACTTTCATGTCTACACATGCTTCTAAATCATCCTAGGTGCGTCAATTAAATGAGTTGAGCTGGTTCTGAGGACAGATATAAGGAGCAAATAAATGGTGCTGCTTATAATGGCATATGGAGATGATAGGGAGAATGACAATTGGGCTGGCATATCGCATGATTTCAATGAATTGCTTTCCCTTGAAGTAAAGTGCTGGAAAAGCGTGTCCCTCTTTCTACTCTTGCCCCAAAAGTCTTTTTTTTTTTTTTTTTTTTTATATTTACCACCTTATTAAATAAACTGATTCAGTTTCTTTGAATTGGCATGTCTCTTGGTTTATGTTCTAAGAGTAATACTACACATACATAATTTTCATACATCATTTCTCATACAACATTATGTGACAAGATATGATTGACTAATTTAAAGTTAAAATTAAACTTTCATCCAATCACATTTTGTCACATAATATTGTATGAGAAATGTTGTATAAGAATGATGTATATGTAGTATTATTCATGTTCCAATACCCATAATATGTGATGCTTTAGTCATATTCAGTAGAAAACAAATACCCAAATAGTAGTAATTTACAAGAGTAGAAAGAGCAATCAACATCATTTCACTGCCTAGAAAACCCATGAGGAAAATAAACCCATGGCTGCTGCAAATTAACTCAGCTCCCTTTTGAATACTGTGAATCAGTTTCAGATTGAATTTGAACAAATTATAGTGAATTAGTCTGATCACATATATGTTTTACTTTTTCTTGCTTGCTTTAATTTCTGTTTAATTGGAAGACTAATTTATTAAAATTTATACATGGTTGATTATTGTGGTCAACTATAAAAATATTTAACTCCCCACTTCTATGTATAACTATATGCAAGCTCTAAGGAAGGAAGAAGCATTTGCAATTGATAACTAATACTAACAAGCAATGAAGAAAAGAACAGCCATCATTGGAGCTGGTATTAGTGGTCTTCTTGCCTGTAAGTACATTTTGTCCAACGGTTTCCATCCAACTGTTTTTGAGTCATAAAGTTGCATTCCAGACAACAAAACTACAAACTCCAAAATCTTCTCTAATTTTCCATGACCCTCTTTAGTCATAAATGTTTAAGTAATGCATGGTGTAATTGTTTGATTGTTGTTTATGTTTTAGTTTTGGCACGATCTGCTTGGGTTAATTTGAGCTACTTGTTTTTTTGTCGTTGGATTTTGGCCTTATTTGTTTGGGTAGGCAGCAGTTGTGTATGATAGATTTTTTTGTGTTTTTACTTGTTTTTGTTCTCTATCTTAATTTTTATATGTTATAGCTATATTTCTAATTTCTGATCATCTTTTTGTTTGTTATTGAAAATCATGGTGTATCCCTTTGTCTATTTACACTTTTCTAGAAATCAGAATGGTGAAGCATGGAGGAGGAAATTGTCAAAGATGTAACTCAACAAATACAATTGAAGATTTACGCAACATTTAGGAGCTGTAACATAAGCATCTTGGAAATTGCTTCTGTTTTTTTGTATATCGTCCTTGTAAACACATTTCGCTCTACTAATTTCATAGTTTCTGTTTATTTGTAACTCAAAAAGAATTTCATTACAAATTATGTTCTTTTGTATGAATGATTTCTTTTAAATAATGAAGAATTTCAACTACAAACTAGCAATTTTATTCTGCCACTTTCTTTGTATATATTCACTTAAAAATTTGCTACCAAAACAGGGATAAATTGGTCATTTGTTGTGTCTCATTTTTTTAAAAACTCATAGAGACAAACTAGTCATTTCACTAGCTTATAATAACTTGATGGCATAATCATAATTCACCATAATGATGTAGGTATTTACATAATTGAGTTGACTAAAATTAATAAAAAACTAAGATTTAAACTTCAAAGAAATGAATAATAACTAATGGGCCTGAGCCCTAAAGTCCATACGAACTTCTGTAAACCTATTTGTTTTTTTTTTATTTTAATCCCTCTCTGCAAAATTAGTAACCCCATGTCTCATTTCTTCTCTACCAACTCATCACTACTGCAAACCACTAAGCGCCACCACCCCCAAACAACCCCTAACCTCCCACCCCGGGCGGTAAACTGAACTTTTTTCTTTTTTGTTCCTTCTTTGTTTTTTAAATTACTATTCTCGTTTTTATAGACTAAAGGTTAATTAGCTATTATCACTCTCTTTCTCTGTCTACAAAATTCAAAACTCTCTAACGGATGCATTTCCCTCTTCTTGTCTCCAATGCCCTAAATCTCAACAATCTTTGCCCAAATTAACAAACCCTACTCTCTCTTCTCTCTCTTTAGTTTATTGATCGGAATGAAGCACTTCATGCAGCCAAGAAACACAATCTTGAGGGAAGTGAGTCACCATCTCTAAACCCTAATTCAAAATTAAAGTCATTGCAGAACCAAAAATCTTCCAAGATTAAGAGTCCGCTGCCCTTACGCCCGCCCAATCCACTCAAGCGCAAACTCGCCATTGATACACTTCCCGAGAACATAATGGTTGGGGTCCCCGACTCGGGTGTTCAAGTGATTGTTTCGATTTTCTCTTTTCAGTGGTTAGTTGATATTATCTTTTTTAAATTTTGAGAGAATTTGGGGAAAAAGTGACTCAAGCTTGAGAAAATGTAAATTTTAAACTTTTGTTTAGGTTCTGTTTTGTTACTGAGAGGAAAAGCGAGAAATTGTTGAGTTTCTTTTTGTTCTGTATTAGAAGAGAGAGAGAAATTGGAAATTTGCGTACATGGTTAAAAGTAAAAGGATAATCAGGTAATATATTGTTGATATTCTTGAATGTTGTTAAGTAGCTTTACTGCCCAACTGTATACAGATTAGATTCTAATGTCTCTAGTTTGGATAGTGTGGATTAGGTGATAGTCCGAATGCGACCTGTAAATAAGGAAGAGGAAGAAGGGGAGATGATAGTACAGAAAGTTGGCAATGATGCTTTGGAAATCAATGGAGAGACATTCACATTTGATTCAGTTGCTGACATTGATTCGACATAGGTATTATCTCTTTTCTACTTGACTATTTGCATTATTACCATAAGGTGCTCAAATATAGGTTTGTTTTGCAGTTGGATGTTTTGCAGCTAGTTGGACTCCCTCTTATTGGAAATTGTTTAGCTGGATTTAACAGTTCAGTGGTTGCCTATGGGTAGGTACCTTTTATCTTGCTTTTGATTCCTCTCATCTCATATTTTATCTTACATGCAATTGTGCCATTAGCTTTCTTCATGTATCTGAAAAATTGATTACTCTAGTCAGGGAGTGGAAAGACTTATATACCATGTGGGGACTAGCTAACGCCTTGTTGGAAGAAAACTTATCAAGTGATCAACAAGGCTTAACTCCCCGTATTTTTGAGCGACTCTTTTCCTGTATAAATGAGGTGAGGTTCAAGTTTTTCAGGATTCAACTAGTCGAGGTATTAATCCTTTGCATTTTCATGATATTAGCCCCTTATACTTTCTTTGTAGAAACAAATCAAGCATGTTGAAAAGCAGCTAAATTTAATGGTACCATTAAAGATACAAAATTACATGAACACTTTTAAAGTTCTCTCTAACTTGAGCTCTTTCAAAGTGTGCATGTAAATAAAATGGTATCATTCTAATTTAATGAAGCCCGCACTATTCGAACCGAGTCGAACTATTATCAACTAAGAACTTAATAAAGCCTTCACTATTCGAATTGAATGGAAGCAATTTAGAGGGCATCATTCTGTAACAGTATCCTATGATTATATGATCTGAATCTGATTACAGCTTCTCGTTAACAAAAAGGTTAAGTCGAACTTCAAAAGCATTGCTGCTTCACCGTTGTGTGTGTGGAGATGATAAGACGGCTCACACAGTGAAACCAATTAAGGCAACCTGGTGGAAGCTTTATAAAATTTTTGCTACTTATAAAGTTGAACCGGTCTGAAATTTCTCTTAATTCATTTATTTTCCTTCATCTAACAAATTTTTCAAAAACTAATTCCTAATGAGGGGCAGAAATTGGAAATTAATCTGATGAAACTACGGTAATGAAGGTGTATGGGATGAGAGGTAAGGGAGTTGGCAGCAGATTAATAAAAAGAAAAAAGAAAAAAGAAAAAAGGAAGTGACAGGTGTTAAGGAGTATTTTTGGGCTGGGACAAATGGCTTATTGTAGTTGGCCAGGAGGGAAATTCTGTTTTGGTGACTTGGTGAGAGAGTAACATGAGAATAAAAAGAAAGGATAAAAAGAGAACTGTTTTATCGAGAAAATTATATGGGGAATTAGGGGAGGAGCTGGCCCTCGAAGTCCAGCATTATCTGTTTGGTTGCTTTTTGGTAGGTTGTTGATAAATTGTTGCTGCTCCTTTTCATTTGTGAAGTTTATTGCGGGAATTACAAAATATAGTTGTTGTCATTCTTTGTGTTTGGTTGTGTTGGCTGTGTGCGATTGAATACTAACATAATCTTTTCAATTTTTCTTTTATTTATTGCAAAGATAATAGGAAAAAAAGATAAGTAGATATGAAAAATATTTTAATTTTAAAGAAATCATTAATGAAGATTTGACAAATAAATATCACACTAAATAAATAAAATTGAATTCAATGTTTGAGTCCACTTACATTAGCCTTTTTATATGCAGTCATCCTCGGATTCATTTATAGATTTCAATCTCTGGTCTTTGTCCACTCTTGCATCTGTTCTCAAATCATTATCTTCGGCGTAGAACAATCTGACTCCACACTTTTTCAACTTGAACGGAAGAGATCTATCATCAACTGAGAACTTAATAAAACACTCGCTATTGGAATTGAGTGGAAGCAATTTAGAGGGCATAATTCTGTAATCGTATCCTATGATTACATAATCTAAATCTGATTTAAAAACAAAATTGTTTGTATATTGATTACAGAGTGAGCCATAGAAAACGAGCTTCTCGTCAACAAAAAGCTTAAATCTAGCTTCAAGATAAGTGCGTTCCAAATCTCCTGTGTATGGAGATGATAAAACAACACACAAAGCGAAGCCGATGAAGTTATCATTGAGGCAACTTGTTGGAAGCTTTATAAAATTTTCACTATTTATACAGTTAAACCAATCTGAAATTTCGCTTCCAGGGTAAAATATGGTACCGCGTAGAAAGCAAAGTTCCTCTAAAAGGCTATCTTGTTCCTTCTGTTCCTCTAACATTTTGAATTCTCTTTCCTGTATCAAGAAGATCATCAAATTGCAATCTCCCTTGATATATACTGTATGTACAAATGGAGAGAGACATAATATGTGTGTGATTGTACTGGATAAAACAAGTGGGTGTAAACAAAGATTTGAGAGTAAACATTACACAATCTCCAAGTCTGTTATTCTGGGAAAAAGAAAATATATTCTCTATTTTTATACTAACTATAGACCTTGAACCGCTCAAGGGGCAATCCGGTTTTAAAAGCATTGGGCACTACAAGAATCTAGGGTAGGACTGTTTGCGGCCAATTAAGTATTCTTAACTGTTATTTGTTAAGTACACACATAGTTAAAAATACAATATAAAAAAATCTGTATATTGGTGTTTAATAATTTTTAGTAAAACTGAATAAAAAATAATTTTTAATATTATATTATGTGTGAACTTAGAAATTTAGTATTATATTAAAGCTTTAATAATTAAAAATTAATAAAATAAATCAATAAAAATCTCTTATTGTGTATTTGATTTGACTACAGTTAATCAATAAATCATCTCTTGTGAAATCGATAGCTTAATATCAGAGAACTATTTTTTTAAAGGAAAAAAAAAAAAAAAAAAACTAATATCATATGAAAAGAGAGAAAATGAGAGAGAAGACTTACCTTACTGTGAAACCATAGAATTGCATCTCTCTGAATATTGAGTAGATCCTTTGCATGTAATTTCAGTTTGTAACAATTGTTGAAGTTAATATTCACCCAATCCCACATGCCTACGCCACTAGTTGGTAAACCTGATATTTCTTCAAGTGAAATGCAGCGGCATGCTCGTAGAGATGTTAACTGCTGTGGAAGCTCCGGTAAGGATTTAAGTCTCTGGCAATTGTCTAAACTAAGCAATCTCAAGTTAGAGAGATCTTTAATAGTCCCTGGAAGACTCTCAAAACTGTTTCCTGTTATCCATAAATCTTGCAGATAGCGTAATTGGCCAAGATTGCTGGGTAACTCTTTGATACAAGAGTCACCCAAATCTAGCTCCTTCAGTTTGTTCAAGGAAGATGAATCATGTGGTAGCAAACTCAGTGGGTTCTCAATCGTACATCTCTTCAAAGAGAATGTCTCAAGGTTGTTCAAACAAGCTATAGACGGCGGTACTTCTCTTACAGAAATTCCCTCGAGTTTAAGTTTCTTCAGTGCTGTTAAATTTCCCAAGCCCTCAGGCAATCTGTCAAGTTTTGAACTATATGAAAGAGAAAGATATTCAAGAGATTTGCACCCGTGAATAGTCTCAGGGAGATTCTTAAGCTCCGAACAGTACTCAAGACTCAATAATCTTAGTCTAGATAGATGCTCTAGTGATGGCAATTCTTCAATTGCAGTTCTATCTAAGTACAACTCTTCTATCGCACAAGAGATATATGAAATTGATTTCAAATTTGAGCAATCAGAGAGAATAACTTTCCGAAGAGATCTACACTGTGGGCTGATTGAAAGCATGTCCATGTTTTTGCATTCTCGTAGATTCAAGAGAACAAGATTATTAAGATTATGCATACAAGAGAAACTCTCACGTAGATTTGTACAACCTTCCAGAATCAAGCTCTCCAGATTTGGGGTAAATGAGAGATTTGACATTCTGCGTAGATGCTGGGAGTAACTGAGGTCAATATGTTTCAAATTACCAAGATTTTGTTTCTGTAACGAAAAATAAAATTAAATGAATTAAAACAACAAAAATAACATACAGATACTTACAATTTAAAGCACAAAATGACAATATAAAAGTTAACATATACCTGGTCACTATTCCAAAGTTGTTTAAGTTTGCTAAAACACATGTAGAGTGCAACAAGGTTCTTTGGATTAAAATTTGGTGGCAATGAGTTGGCAGAATATCCATCCCAGCGAAGGTACCGTAGCTCAGAGAAATCAGATTTCTGGACCTCAAAACCATGCAACTTCTCTTCATGCTTGGAGCTATTATTTTCAAAGAACTTCCTTAAAAACCATTCAAAACAAGGCTTGAATATGTTGAGGCCCAGCAAACAAGAATCTGATTCAAGGACTTCCAAACCAGGCACCTTCTTATCATACTCGCGGCCATCAACTTCCAAGAATTTTAGATTTTGCATGTTCTTGAAAGCTTCAAGCTTTAAATGTAACTCCGATACTTTAGACATATTCAAACGCATGCTTCGAATAACTTCATTCCCCTAATAATCAACAACAGATATATTGATGATAAGTTAGTATGAAATTGCATAATTACATAAATTGTTAAGTAATTAACTCTCATACAATACATTATCTTTTCAAATTTCTTTTTGAAATACGTTAATATAAGACATGTCTCATTCCCACCCAATCACATTACCAATTGAGTAAGTTCCCAATGATAACTGTGATGAATATTCTGCAAGCTAATATTTTATAATATCTCATATATAAAATAGAAAAAAAAAAAAAAAAATTAAAGCCTTTGGCTCTCACCTTATTTTTGATCAATACTTTCAAGATATCCTCATGATCCCACAACCGACTACGTCGGCCAAGATCATCAATTGATTCTCGCCGAACAATTTCTCTACCCATTTCTTGAAGCAAATTATGCATTGTGATGATGTTGACCGATGTAGTTATGAGGCACCTTTCAATGAGAACATTTATATAAATATGGGAGTCGAAATGATGGGCATTCAAGATTGCTTCTATAAGATCTCTTTCATACCCTTTAAAAAAACATGCAATGTCTAAAAATACAACCTTCTGATTTTCACTCAATCCATCATAACTTACTTTTAACACCTTATGAATTTCCATATGATCATTGATGTTCAAGTTTTCTAGTTCACTTTCCCATTCTTCCTTTGTTCTTTTGAATAGAAAAGAACCTAAAACTATAAGAGCAAGTGGAACACCATTAGCATATGATAACACCCTTTGAGCTAGCTTCCTAAATTCTTCTGGTGGACACTCTTGTCTAAAGGCATATCGACTAAACAATTGGTGAGCTGCATCATCAGATAATATTTTAGTCTCATATATGCCATCCACATCACAATTTTCTAGTACTTGTCTATCCCTTGTTGTTATCATGAATCGACTTCCTGAACCAAACTCAAATTGTCCAATCAAAGATTCTATTTGCTTTGAATTTGTCACATCGTCAAAAACAATGAGAACTTTCTTGCAGGCAAGCCTTCTTTTGCTGAAGTTGGATCCTATATTGGCATGTCTATCTTTTAAAATTTCAAAAATAAGTTTTTGGTGCAAATCAGCCAGTCCCTTGCTACTCTCTGATTCTTCTCTTATATTTTCAGCAAAGTAATAGCTTTCAAAATGTCTATAGATTTTATTGAATACAACTTTAGCAAGAGTGGTCTTACCTATTCCACCAATACCCCAAATTCCTATCTTGCGAACACCGGCAAACCCAATGCATAAGAGTCGTTCAATATACTCGATTCTAGAATCTACTCCAACTAGGTTCTTGTTTTCACTTAAAGGAGAGTCCTCATTCAATTTCTCCAAAATATCATCGACAACTTTCTGTACAAGTGTAGACTCAGACCTACCAAATATGAAAAGAAACAAAGACAAAAAAAGAACAAAACTCAAATTAGATGCATAGTCCAATAAATGAATCTCAATGAAGGTAATAAAAGCAAGGGAGTGCAGATATTCCATCCTCGGATATGAGACCAATGGCAACAAAATTTGAGATCAAATCGAGTTTGAACCTTTGCATATTCCTTAACAATATATTAATTACTTTGAAGTATTTATATGCCATATCTCAATGCAAAAAACAACAATGAAAGTTATGCTACTCGATGAGATCTCTCGAATAATGAATTTCAAGCTCAAATTACATCAATTAAATAAAAATATAGCTTAATGGAAAAACGAATTGGTAATTTGCTATCAAATGACATCATATTTAAATAGTAACAGAGGGTAGAATTACTAGAATATCACCTAGGTTAGCCCTCCTATAAAAAATTAAAAAAATAATAAAGAATAAACTTACAAGATTGTCATGAAAATCAATCTCTTTTCATGTTTCCACTCTTTCTTAACTTCAAATTATTGGTTCTCGTTATATTTTTTTTTTTTTTTTTTTTTTCCTTTCCAAGGAGATAAAAAAGACTATGATTTTTTGCATACAAACATCTCCTCAGTATAAAACAATAATCTAACTTATATATAATTAACAAAATATTAAATAGTTCAACCAATGATTAATGCAAATTTAATTAAAATGAAGAATCCCATCTATAAATTTAATAATATGATTGTGCACAGTTTGTTCACTTTTTGGTAATTATATTATCAATCAATAATATTGTCGTTGTTTCGTCTAAGAAAATAAGTATTATGCATACAAAAGGCATAATAATAGCTACTAACAGTGACCTGATGACATTTGAATCAAAGCCAGATAGATTGGCAGCATCTCTCAGAACTATCCTCCATCTCTGTACCATATCCTGCCTACCCTTAAACTGCTCTTCATGCTCAGCAAATGCATCCCCAAAAGTCCCATTCTGACTCCTGACATCTGAGGGATCTATATTATGGAAGACTGGCATTACAATTTGACCATTATTGTTCTTGCATTCAAGAATCTTTTCAAGTTCTTCAAGACACCATCTCGAAGAAGCGTATCCTTTTGAGAAAATGATCAATGAAATCTTTGATTGCTCAATTGCATTCAAAAGAGATGGAGAGATTTGCTCCCCTCTTTCAAGCTCTTCGTCATCAATGAATGCATTGATCTTTTTTTGACACAAGGCAGCATACAGATGGGAAGTAAAATTATTGCGGGTATCCGCCCCTCTGAAACTAAGAAAAACATCATACTTTCCTTGAGGAGAAGAGGAAGAAGGAAAAGCCATTAACTTCCAATGATGAGAATTACTTCATATTAACAAAAACATAAGGAGCTAAACCAAGACATAATATAGATGCCGCCTCATAGTATAATAGACTCATAATTGCAACCCAACAAACACCTAATAAGCCATTCACATCTGGTGTGGTTCCTTACAACCAAAAGTTTAAAAATCATTACAATTTTGTTGAATTCCTAATATACCCTTCTACAATTTGCTGCTAACTTTGTCTTTGTAATCATGAAATTGAGATGGGGCCCAACAATTTCAAACATGCAATCAAAAATTTTGAAACTGGGTTTTCATTGGAAGTGAATTAATTAACAATATCAGTTTCGAATACTTACAAAATTAACAACAAAAAATCAATCAATAAAACAAATTTATTGATGAAATAATTAAAGGGAAAATAAAACAGCATAAAATTGACTTTCTCTTCCACTATCTTTCAGTTTCTGCAATATCTTTTTCTCCTGGAAGATGCGTTGTTGCCTTTTGTCACTTTTTTACTTGACTTGGAAATGTGAATTAGCAATTAATGGGTTCTTTCTCTACATTTCTACTTTCATCATTTTTCCCAGAAGATGCTCCCCGTTTTCTTATTTTTCTTATATCACCTCACATTTCTATTTTAATTTTAAAAAATAAAGAAGCCCAATTACTAGAGTTTCAACAGTTATCACTAGTTTATTTTATCATAAATTTGATAGAGTATTATTGAGAAAAAAATTTGTTATTAATTTAAATTTTTTATATTCAAATAACAACAAATTAATATGGCTTTTTGATTATATATGATGAACAGACATAAGACCAAAAACACAAACAGCCTATAGATCTCCACTTTGCACTCGTTTCCATGAAGATGCCCTACCTTCTGTTTTTGCTTCCATCTCTTTTCTTAGAAAACACCCTACCTTTGGCCTTTTCGACTTGTCCTAGACTTATTGGGCGGTGAACATTAGGTGTGATTTTTACAATAAGTTAATATTTTTAATCATATATGGGTTAGGTGAGATTAATTTTTAAAACATTAGGTGTCATTGTTACACTAATTTAATATTCCGATGCTTATCATCTACTTTACTTTAGAGTGCGATTTTTATTTAAACTATTGATCGCTAGAATGGTTCCTTTCCCTTACTAGTCATTAGTTTTACAAGGCTTATCCATACAACTACCATATTCATTCATGATTGTAGAGGTAAAAATCTACCAGTACGGAAGGGGGGTCTGATCCCGTGAGATTGAGACCACTAGCGATCCGTTGTACCTGCACACGTAGAGAAACAAGCGTGAAGCGAACGGAAAATACCGGGGTGGTGTTTGCCGTAGGCACTCCGACACTCAAGTCAGCAAAGCTGAAAGAGGCTAGTATAGTGAGGGCTAGGGAGTAGAGATGTTACCGGAAGTCTAGTCGGAGACTGTGACTACGGCAGTGATGTGAAGCTCTCAAGTAGGAGCTTCAGGTGTGAGGGTGTAATGTAATCTAAATCCCTTGTGAGAGGGCTGACCTCTCCTTATATAGTGACTGTCTGGTCTCCCAGTCATGGTGGGAGTAGGAGTCCTAGTGTGACTCTGATACAAACCCTAGAGGAATTAGGGCGGTGGTGAGCTGTCTTACCAGTGTTCGAATAGGAAGGTGATCCCGAACAGGAAAGTAACCTCGAGTAGGAAAGTGACCTGAACAGGAAGGTAACCTTGAATAGGAGACTGATCTGGAATAAGAAAGTGATATGTGGGTGCCGTGGGCTCTGGACTTGCTCATAGGTTCAGGAAGTGAACTGGGATTTGGAGTCCCGGACCCGATGGTTTGGACCGACTGTATCTCGTATCAAATGGGCCTAATCCAGATGGGGCCACATCGGGATTGGGCCTGGTCTCTTCCTCATTCAGTCATGTTCTCCTATTTGGGCCAAGGACGATTTTTGGCCCTAACAGTTTGCCTCCCACTCTCTGAGTTAAGTTTTTCTTAAGTCAGAGAGTAGGAAGCGATTGAGGGGCGCTCGGTCTCCCTTCTTGGATGGCCTATTGTCGGCTTGGCTGACTAGTTTGATGTAGGTGATTCGTAGTCAAGGGTCGCTCGGTATCAAAGCTGATCCAGAATGTGAAATCACCCCAAGAAGGTGTGCCCGATCGGTGTGAAGGGTCGAAGGGACTAAGATAACGAAACTTCTAGGGCTCACGTGCTCGTTTGGTGTGTCCTGCCGACTGGAGAAGTGAACTAAAATCCCATGACAAGGGTATCCGCTCGGCATGCTGGGTCGAATGAGTTAGAGACGATGTTAAATTAAAGGTTTGTTCGGTTAGGGTACTCGGGTGATCGAGTGTGATGGAATCGGCTCGGTCGGCTTGTTAGACCGTAAGACTTGAACTTCTAATTCCACAGCGCTTTTTACTGGATGCCAAAGGGCCAAACAAAATGCGCAAACATTTGACCCTTGGCTGCCCACTCGTCCGCTATGGAAGACCGAATGGGTGAGGCCTCTTGGCTTGATCGCCTTGAAGGTGAACAAGTGCTAGACTGCTCCTAGCCAATCGCCCTAATTGGGAGAATCTCTTGGACGTGAAGCATGGGAGTGTTGGTTTCGTTGCGGGAGCCAGCCTGTTGCAATGTGTTGGCTCGGTCGAGTAGGAAGGGCGATTGAATCTTTAGACAGGTTAAGTCTGTGTGTTGATCGGTGGCATGGGGTGGGGTGAGTGGTGATAGTCAAAGTTTAAAAAGATCAAGTCAGTCAGTCAGTCGGTCGGTGGCATAGGGAGAGTGGTGATCCAATTCTTGGTTCCCGGGGAGTGAGGATGGTGGAGTTGAGTCGATCGGTCGGTCGAGTAGAGTGGAGATCCAATACTTGGTTCCTAGGGAGTAAGGATGGTGGAGTTGAGTCGATCGGGTGGAGTGAAGATACAATACTTGGTTCCTGTGGAGTGAGGATGATGGAGTTGAGTCGGTCGGTCGATCGGTCAGTCGGGTGGAGTGGAGATCCAATACTTGGTTCCTGGGGAGTAAGGATGATGGAGTTTAGGGTTGGTCGGTCGGTCGGGTAAAGTGGACATCCAATACTTGGTTCCTGGGGAGTGAGGATAGTGGAGTTGAGTCGATCAGTCAATCGGTTGGGTAGAGTAGAGATCCAATACTTGGTTCCTAGGGAGTGAGGATGGTGGAGTTGAGTCGGTCGGTCGGTCGGGTTGAGTGGAGATCCAATACTTGGTTCCTAGGGAGTGAGGATGATGGAGTTGAGTCGGTCAGTCGATCGGGTAGAGTGGAGGTCCAATACTTAGTTCTTGGAGAGTGAGGATGGTAGAGTTGAGTCGATCAGTTGGTCGAGTAGAATGGAGGTCCAATACTTAGTTCCTAGTAAGTGAGGATGGTGGAGTTGAGTGGTATGCTTGTGTTCTGATTTTGGTGCAGCCTAGTGGCTGAGTCGTGTGAACTCTCTGTTGGGTTGGGTCGATGACTTATCGATTTTGAGGTGTAAGAACCCTTCACTCGGTCTGGCCGACTGAATGTGTAGCTTCATAAATCGGGCAGGGTCGATCGAAGGTGTGGATCCACGAATCGGGCAAGACTGATCCAGAGATGAAATTGTGGATCGAACAAAGTCGACTCGAAGGTGTAAATTCATGGATCGAGCAGGGTCGATCCGAAAGGGTAAATCTGTAGGTCGAGTAGGGTCAACCCGAAGGTGTAAAAAATTCATAAATCGATCATGGTCGATCTAAAGATGCAAATCCGTGGATCGAGAGAGTCGATCTGAAGGTGTAAATCCGATGGATCGAGCAGGGTTGATCCGAATGTGTAAATCTGTGAATCGAGCAGGGTTGATCCAAAGGTGTAACAAACATTTGATCGAGTAGGGTTGATCTGAAGATGCAAATTCGTGGATCGAGCAGGGCCGATCCGAAGGGTGTAATTACGTGGATCGAGCAGGGTCGATCCGAAGATGCAAATTCGTGGATCAAGCAAGGTCGATCCGAAGGTGTAATAAACATTTGATCGAGCAGGGTCGATCTGAAGATGTAAATTCGTGGATCGAACAGGGTCGATCCGAAGGTGTAATTACATGGATCAAGTAGGGTCAATCTGAAGATGCAAATCCATGGATTGAGCAGGGCTGATCCAAAGAAACAAATCCGTGGATCGAGCAAGGTCGATCCAAAGGTGTAATAAACATTTGATCGAGCAAGGTCGATCTAAAGATGTAAATCCATGGATCGAGCAGGGTCGATTCGAAGGTATGATTACGTGGATCAAGTAGGGTCGATCTGAAGATACAAATTCGTAGATCGAGTAGGGCTTATCTGAAGGTGTAAATCCATTGGATCGAGCATGGTTGATCCAAAGGTGTAAATCTGTGGATCAAGCAAGGTCGATCTAAAGATGTAAATCTGTGGATCGAGCAGGGTCGATCCAAAGGTGTGACTACGTGGATCAAGTAAGGTCGATCTGAAGATGCAAATCCGTGGATCGAGTAGGGCCGATCTAAAAGTGTAAATCCGTTGGATCGAGCATAGTCGATCTGAAGGTGTAAATTCGTTGATCGAGCAGGGTCGATCCGAAGGTGTAACAAACATTTGATAGAGTAGGGTCGATCTGAAGATGCAAATCCGTGGATCGAGTAGGGTCAATCCGAAGGTATAATTACGTGGATCGAGTAGGGTCGATCTAAAGATGTAAATCCGTGGATCGAGCAGGGTTGATCTGAAAGTGTAAATCTGTTGGATCGAGCATAGTCGATCTGAAGGTGTAAATCCGTGGATCGAGCAGGGTCGATCCGAAGGTGTAACAAACATTTGATCGAGCAAAGTTGATCTGAAGATGCAAATCCATGGATCGAGCAAGGTCGATCTAAAGGCGTAATTACATGGATCAAGTATGGTCGATCCGAAGATGCAAATCCGTGGATCGAGCAAGGTTGATCTGAAGGTGTAATAAACATTTAATCGAGCAGGGTTGATCTGAAGATGTAAATTCGTGGATCGAGCAGGATCGATCCAAAGATGTAATTACGTTGATCGAGTAGGGTTGATCTGAAGATATAAATCCGTGGATCGAGTAGGGCCGATCCGAAGTGTGAAAGCTCATGAATCGGGTAGGGTTGATTCGAAGGTGTCAGTTGCTGAATAATGCTTCATTGAATTCAGGCCGTGAGACCGACTGTCTATGAAGGCAGTGGATTGGCCCACTTATCCTTTTTAAATAAAAAATGAAAAGACAACAAATATTTAGATTGATTTCACCTAAAAGTGGTAGCATGTGGGATGGATTGCGTTCCAACTGTTGCTGATGTCTTTGCCTTTGGGAGTTTGGAGTAGGTAGGCACACTTCCCTGCTTCTTTGGTGACCTTGTAAGGCCTACAATCGATCTGAGCTATGACCTCTTGTAGTTTTGCATTCAGTCATACCTGGCGTGAATTGCCTAATTCATCTCATCTTCCTCCCACCTTATTTGAATCGTTGCTGTGGCCAAGGCGTATTCCATCGTGGTGCAACCTAGTTTTGTCAGTTCTTTGTATAGTTCACCATCAGGGAGGAAACTTTTTTTGAAGGCGTCTACGGCTGTCTCCGGCTATCTCAGGGTTACAGGAAGGGATGGAAATCTTCTCTTTGTTGAATCTGCTGACATACTCTCTCAGTGGCTCTCCCCTTCTCTGGTATACTCTGTATAGATCGGCCGATAGCTTCTCGAGTTTCTTGCTGCTGGCGAACTACTCCACAAAGGTGTCAGTGAGCCGAGTGAATGAGTCGATGGAACCGTTCGAGAGATTTGTGTACCACTGGAGTGTTGGACCGGATAAGCTTGAACCAAAACTCTTGCACATGCAGGCTTCCCTCAGCGCTCGGGGTATTGAGACAGTGAACATCCGCTGCTTGTACGAGGCTATGTGATCATCTGGGTCAGTTGTGCCATCGTAGGGTTTCATGCTGAAATAGTAAACTTCTGGGGCATGTCGGCTAGGGCGAACCCCGTCCACAAAGGGTGAATCTGCGTAACAGTGAGGCCTGCTCTTCTTGGTCGGGATCTGCATTCCTGGGATGTGCCTCATCACTGCCTCTACATTAGCCAACCTCTTAGCCAGTACCTGTTCCATAGAAAAGGGAGATACCACCAGGTCATCTCGTTTGACTGGGTTAACCATTACATCCTTGGCATATTCCGTTGGGTCATCCCACACGGTGTAGTTTAGTGGATCATTCCTTTATGCACATGTTGGTAGCCTAGATCTTCGTTCATTCCCTCTGATTGGATGACTCCTATAGTAACTAATCTGGTGTTTCGCCCTACATGAATGGTCAAAGGGGTTGTTTGATATTCGTTCGGTCCGTCAGGATGGGTGGGCTCGAGTGCTATAGTTTGGTTGGGTTGGCCGTTCAACCCGTGAGGGTGAGCCGAGTCGAATGGTGTTTGTGTGGGGATGGTTGACTAGAGGTGAGGCTGGATGGTAAGAATGGGTTGGTCTTGTAGGTGTGGGCTCTCTGTCTCTTGGGCGTCTTGATCTTGAGACTGGGGTAGATCGGATGAATGGGGTTCTGTTGGTAGATCCTTTCCTCCATGAGTCAGGATCGAGTCATCGACCACCGATGAACTTAATAGACGTGGCCTTTTACCGGAGGCCGAGGGTATGTGCCCTAGGGTTTGGAGAGGTTGCATGGATGGAACTAGGGCGCGAAATTGATTGGGAGGTACCTGGCAAGGCAGAAGCTTCGGATCATAGAATTGACTCACCTTCTTTTTAAGAGACTGGTTTTCGACCATGATGGATGCGTTTTCGCTCCCGAGTGCATTGTTCTCGACTTCCAGTGTGGCTATCTTGTCTAAATTTTGTTGCATGAGAGCGGTCAGAGCCTCCAGTCTAGCCTCGAGGCCGGAGTTAGCGTTGTCCGAAGCGTTAGCCATGGAAAATTCCTCTACATAGCAAGGTTTGTCGAGTTGAATGATTGCTAGAGGCCCCACGGTGGGCGCCAAACTATAGAGGTAAAAATCTACCTGTACGGAAGGGGGGTCTCATCCCGTGAAGTTGAGGCCACTAGCGATCCGCTGCACCTGCACACGTAGAGAAACAAGCGTGAAGCGAACGGAAAACACCGGGGTGGTGTTTGCCGTAGGCACTCCGACGCTCAAGTCAGCAAGGTTGAAAGAGGCTAGTATAGTAAGGGCTAAGGAGTAGAGATGTTACTGGAAGTCTAGTCGGAGACTGTGACTATGGCAGTGATGTGAAGCTCTCAAGTAAGAGCTTCGGGTGTGAGGGTGTAATGTAATCTAAATCCCTTGTGAGAGGGCTGGCCTCTCCTTATATAGTGACTGTCTGGTCTCCCAATCTTGGTGGGAGTAGGAGTCCTAGTGTGACTCTGATACAAACCCTAGAGGAATTAGGGCGGTGGTGAGCTGTCTTACTAGTGTTCGAATAGGAATGTGATCCTAAACAGGAAAGTAACCTCGAATAGGAAAGTGACCTGAACAGGAAGGTAACCTCGAATAGGAGATTGATTTGGAATAGGAAAGTGATATGTGGATGTCGTGGGCTCTGAACTTGCTCATAGCTTCAAGAAGTGAACTGGGATTTGGAGGCCCGGACCCGATGGTTTGGACCGACTGTATCTCGTATCAAATGGGCCTAATCCAGATAGGGTCGCATCGGGATTGGGTCTGGTCTCTTCCTCATTCAGTCATATTCTATTTGGGCTAAAGACGATTTTTGACCCTAACAATGATTTATCTATGTGGGTATCTAAACATGAGTCGGATTCAGTTCATTAGAAACTAAAATTTTAAGAATTTTATACTATGCCAACAAAAATCAATTAAAACAACTAATTAAATAAAAAATATATTGCAATGTACACCTTCACATCTTAATACGTATTAAAAGTATTTGGGTTGTTAACCGCACTCCCCAAAAAACACAAGATGTAGCTAACCCCTCCAAATTTCAAAAACTACAACGGAGACCCCATGCCGTCTCTTTTGGTTGTTAACCCAAATAACCCAGAAAAGAGCATAAATCCTTTCTTTCTATCAACTCCTTGTAAAAATAAAAAAATATTCCATTTCTTTGAGGAACCATTGGTATATGTGTCTTCCTTCATGTTTCAAACTTAAATTTGAGCTTCTATAACTATTCATCCCTAAAACCAATATCAAATCGACCCCAAATAAAACCTACGCTAACAAACTCTTACTTGGCACAGTTATGACTAAAACACCTAAATAATGGCAGCAATCGACATCATTTAACTACCCATAAAACCAAACATCACCAACATCAAACATTAACAACAAGGGAACTTGAACCTATATTCTGAAAGTATTATAGGGCCTATATTGAGAAAGTAGAAACTATGAAGGGTTGTCAAAATATTTAGCAGTTCAATAAGCTGTAAAATTTTCTTATTTGGAAAATATGAACAACAAGGCACTCGAACAGGCCTATCAATTTCTTATGCACTATTGTGCTACAGTACCTCATTTTTCATAACTTTAAACTATTTTTTTATTTATTATTTTCATAAAGCAAATTCAAAATTTTTGAATCCCTAACTCCCTCCCTTTAAAAGTTTTGAACCCCTACTCCTTCCCTTAAAAATTTGAAAAATGTTATCTTTACAAAGCCCCATACAAAGAGGGCTGCAAAGTGACATTAGTAAGAAGAAAAAAACAAAGAAAAAACAGAAAGAAAGAGAGAGAGAGAGAGAGAGAAATCATGAAAATCAAGAGTGGAGATTGTCTTTGTATGCCTCATTTGTATGTGTCTTTGTAAAACTAGCATTGCTCTACAAAATTTAGCCCAACCACCGGTACATTCTCCCTCTGTCAAATTTCCAATATCTATCTTTAAACGCTTCATTCTCAATTCTATTTTTTCTTTCTTTTTTAACTAATTCTTTACCATTAAACTTTCTTTTTTTTCCCTCCATTGAGCTCCCTAATTCTCTCATTCTCTTTCTTCTTCCTCCACTCAAATACATGTAATGTATATGTGAAGATGACTTATTCAACTTTAAGATCAAAGGACTTCCTTTTGAAGCTAGCAGACTTTGGATTTAAGCACCTTTATATATAATTTCGTAATTTTTTTTATAATATTTATGTTTATGGTATTGAGGGTGAATATTTTTTAATTTTTTTTTTAAGAATTATATTGTAATTTTTTTTTTTTTTGAATTATGTTGTAGTATATTTTTTAATATTTGTTGATAATGCAAATTATTAATTGTGTTTTAATTAATATTATCTCACCTTTGATATTGATATTTATTCTAGTGGGTTTTATATAATATTTAATATTATATAAAACCTATTAGAATATATATATATATAGAGTAAACGACATATTCCCACCCAAGGTTTGATGATATCCTAAGTTGGTACCCCAAGTTATATTTATTCCAGATTCTCACCCTTAAAGTGACAGAAAAATGTTTGATGTAACAGTAAAGGGGTAAATTGGTCATTTTACATTG
Source organism: Pistacia vera (assembly GCF_008641045.1). Taxonomy (NCBI): domain Eukaryota; kingdom Viridiplantae; phylum Streptophyta; class Magnoliopsida; order Sapindales; family Anacardiaceae; genus Pistacia; species Pistacia vera. Next base: position 1,698,442 of record NW_022196165.1, read on the forward strand.
GCGGCACACATTAGGAGACCGACGCCTCTAGTAGTCCTGTGGCGCACATTAGCAGATGACGTCCCCAACGTTTTTCGCCCTTTTTTCAGCGATTCTTCCACCCAAAATCACTCTTGTCACCACCATTTGAACCCCCATCCTCCCCTCTACAAAACCATACCCTTCACAACCCCTCATCACTCGCTGACCACGACAGTCGCGACATGCGACTAGTTTTTGCCGGTTTCTAGTCGTTTTGAACAGCGACAACCCTAACCACCACCACCATTTGACTCCTTGCATCCTCTCCTACAAAACCCCCAACCTTCCCAGCCACGGTAGCTCACCATTTGCCGTCCACTACTTTTACCAAAAAGCGGCCGATGAACACGAACTCTCAACCAATGAACAGTGATGAAACGGTTGCTGGGGACATAAGGGTTTTATAGATTTGGAGACGGTGGTGTCCAAATCGACCGAAATCCAACATAGAACACCAAAACCCTAAGCCTAACGACGCTGGCGATTGGAGGGGCCAATGAGTTGAGAACCAGAGGGGTTTTGGACAACGGATTATAGGGAAGGTGATGGAGGTGACCAAGGGGTTCGACGCCATCAGAAACAGCCGTGTAGTGACAGGGTGTTTTTGACATAATTTGAAAATAAAATGGTAAGTCATAATTCTACTAATTTAGGGATTAAAACATAATTTATTAATTTAGGGTTAAGGGCATTATGGTAATTACACCCTTTAAATCCTCTACAAATTGCTAACACTGTTATTTTAAAGATGGAAATCTGGAATAAATATAACCTGAGGTACCAACTTAAGATTTCGTCACACCTTGGGTGGGAGTCGATGGTTTACTCTATATTTTTTTCATGACAGTTTTTCAAAATGTTATTATTTATTGAATCTAGCTTTCTTGACACTCGTAAAAGTATCAAGGATACCGTCTGTTGAGGATGTTTAAATGTTAAGGAAGCCAATTTTTCTAGTAGTTTTTTATTTTATTGTGCATCTCCACTTTGATCTCTTTACGTGAAGAAGCCCTACCTTCTCTTTTGCTACCATCTCTTTTCCTAGAAAACACCCTGCCTTTTTCCTTTTCGACTTTATTTAGATTTATTGGGATTTTTACAATAATTTAATATTTTCATCCTTATCATCTGCTTTACTTCTAAAATGTTTAATATTCTTAATCATATATGGGTTAGGTGAGATTAATTTAATATTCTGATGCTTATCATCTACTTTACTTTGTGCGTGTGATTTTTATTTAAATTATTAAATCCTTTCTTTTTATTCACCACTTTGTAAAATTATGTTAAATTCATCCAAATAAAAAAAATGTTAAAATAATAAGAAACCTACCAAGTTCAAAAAATTTCTTAAAATTTATATTAATTTTTGGCCTTTTAAATTGTTTTAAAAAAATTTATGTTTTAGGTAATTTTTTTTTTTTTTTTTATGTTTAAGTTATTTTTATTAATTTTGTGGAAACTCAGTTTTAGGGGTAATTTGGTCATTCAATAAATCAAAGTCAGTCTCCAGTTAGATAAAACTTACGGCATTGACAAGTGGTTGGATAATTCACATAACCAAGGGATCAACTTATCAATTTAATTAGATTTCAGTTTATTTATATATATGGGGTGAGATAGGCTGGGCCGGGGACATGACCACCTCCGTCTCCGAGGCTGGGGAATGTCATTGGGCCTGGACTGTCCTGGCCCCAACTGTTTCAAGGAATCTCCTCTTCCAAACATAAATATTTTACTTAAGAATATTGACTCAAGTCCATTCAATTCATCCTAAAATCAATTTGCCACCACCCTCCAACCATATGCCACCCGCTAGCGGCCCATCATAATTCATATTGGGTTTTACATACCAGAGTCTTCACCCTGGTTCTTTCTCACATACTACGCATGTGAAAAAATTGAACAAATGGTGATTCATAGCTTGATAATATTATAATAAAATAAAAATATTGGCGCCAACGAGCAGTTCCTCCACCGTATTACCCCGCCTTTTAAGTGCCTCTCTCACTACTACAGTAGAACACACATGAGAGTTGTCATGTCATGTGATTCCACCTACTGATTTAGGTCTCCTTTTATCTCCGGTCCATCGCTTGACCACTTCACGTCTTGTCACGTTTTATGATGAGCCGAAAAACATTTCAAACTTCCAAGTTTGATAATAGTACGATAGGTCTCAAGGCTATACAAAGTGACACTTTCTATCAGAACTTTTTTAGTAATGAAAATGTATCTCTTTAAAACTAACGGATGTGTGAGTGGTTCATAAGATCATGAATCCAACTTAAGAGCAAATAAAATTACCATTTCATGAGATCCAATTGTGATATTGTATAGAAAAAAAAAAAAGCACCCATCAATCAAATATAATCTAGAAAATGTTTGTGATAAACAATAGCAGGGTTTTGTTACAATAGATCGCTGCAACAACACATCAACATAAGACTTGTAAAACAAAATTGTAAAACTTGTAACATGTACTTTTACATGGTATTCTATAGCCAGGGCATGGCCATAGAGAGAAAGCTAAGTAATTAAGCGAATACAAGAAATAAAAGTAGCCTCAGAAGGCAAAAACATCAGGAAAAGCCCATAAAAAGCCAACCGGAGTACCACATAGAAAACAAATACCCAAATAGTAGTAGCTTACAAGAGTAGAAATCGCAATCAAAATCATTTTACTGCCTAGAAATCCAAACATCACCAACACTAAATACTAACTATGTTGAATAACAAAATAGAAGCATCGGCAGTATAAGTTATATAGTAGTAGCCTTCATCTAACATATCTAATTAAATAGTTCAGCAAAATAATCCGAACTCTAGGGAAGAAAATCCAAAGAATTTCAGAATGACAGCCATCACAATATGTGTCCACAGGGCAAGCTAAAAGATTATCATTAGTGTGTGCATTAGAGACTAGGCAAGACTGAAACAATCACTGTAAATTTTGTAATTCTAAACAAGACAAATGGTATTGTCTTCCATTGTTGATCAGCATGAACTTCTTTCATTACTAGGATAGCTTCCTCCCACAACAGAATAATGATCCTGTTAATCCTCTCCCATAAAGGATATCTCCTTATATGATGAACAGTTTGTCGTGTTTTTTGCAGCTTTTTGCTTTCCTTTCAGTCATCTGGGAGGACTGCAAACTGATTAGCATCAGAAAGAGGCAATTCCACAATTCAAGAATTGAATGAATAAATCATAAAAAGAATTGCGCGACCTGATGTACAACAATATCCATGGGATGGGCTGCTGACTCAATGGGGCCTTTTATCCTCGTTAGAGGGTAAATTATCAAATGTCCCTCACACTTTGAGGCAATGAGTTTTTTATTTGAAAGAAAAAAGAAGACTATGCTTTCACCAGATGAATGCTTGGTATTAAGTAATAATAGCACTTCAAATTGCAGAACATAGAGGGCATGGCATGGATTCAGCCAAATATATAGTAATGCAAAACAAGACAAACCAAATATAACGAACTATATAAATTGCAGAAAGCTAGCTTCAGAAGGCAACAAAAACTAAGCTTTACCTTGAAACCATTGAACCATTATGCAGGACACTTATGCAGGACACCACCACAACTATACAGAATACCATAGAGAATTCCAAGATTTGGCATATCTTCAAGATCAGGCAAACAAGAAACCTTATAAATGATGGAACGTAAAGCCTTGAATTTCCTCTTGGAGGGTTTCCCACCAAAGCAATAAATGACATGCTGCGCAAAATTTGCACAAGTCATTTTACATTTTACCATTGAAGGGATATGGGGATGTAAAAGGGAATCCTATCAACTTGTTCCAACCTACAATAATAAGCTCATGGGTTTGAACTTAAGTCACCTTTATGTAAGAGGATTTCAACCTCCAAGTTTCACTTAATTTTTTAAACCCCTTTTTTTTTTATATTAATAAACATGCTTTATAGTTTGATTAATTGTCACTGTTACCCACTATCTATAGGGTTTAACAAGTTTTAAGTCATTTTCTGCTGTGGACGTTCAAAATAATCTAGTTAATCTTTAGACCATAATTCAAAAGTGCATACCTCAATATTGCAAATAAATATTATAAGAATTATGTTACTGTAGATAACGTTACCATTCACCTGAACCATTGGACCATGGTTCAATTAACCTTCAAGCCGCAATATCAAGATTCAAGTGAGAGTAATGTTACACTCGATATTGTAGACTAACCCTGGTCATATAAAGGTCGTTGTAGAGAGAAAATATCTATAAGTCATAAAGAAAAACAATTTTCAAGCAAGTTTACTTTGTTTTATACTATAAGAGAAGATTATGTAATTAGATTGATCATTACCGTAGACTAATCATGTACGATTTAGTTATATTATAGAGGGTAACAGTACCCTCCTCCTGAACCATTAGATTATTGTATAGTTCAATCAACTTTCAAACTATAATATAAAGATCAAGACAGAGGATAACGTTACACTCAATCCTGTAAAATAACTCTATTTGCACGTAAAAAAGTCATAAAAAAAGGAAAATGATAGAGTTACCGAAAATTATACACCAAATCCATGCATCGAATGACAAGGCAAAATCCTGACCGTTGATTAATAATAACTTATAATGAATCAACGGTCATAATTGCGTCTCGTCATTTGGTGCACAAATTCGGTACGCATCCTTCGGTAACTGTAGCATTACTCAAAAAAAAAAAAAAAAATTATAAGTGATTGTGACACAATATTCATTAATTCCACACAAGAAATTCCTTAGCAAGGGTTCACATTAAGTTACACCCAAAAGTTTCCGAATCTTTACAATTTAGTTAAATTCTCAATATACCTTTCTACATTGCCCACTATTTGCTGTTAACTTGGTCTCTATAATCCTCAAATGATGGGGCTCAACATTTTCAAATATGCAACCAAAAATTTTGAAACTGGGTTTTCACTAAAAATGATTTAACTGAGTGGGTTTCGAAAATGGAGTCGGATTAAATGAAATTAGGGATTCAAAATTAAGAATATCAGAGTTTCGAATCAAGATTAACGGCAACAAAAATCAATCAACAAAACAAATTAATTAATGAATTAATTGAAGGAAAAATGGGTTTTACATACCAAGTATTCAGTCTGGCTCTTTTTCACGAATCAGGCATGTTAGAATATGGGTTTAGTTTTAATGTTTTAAAACTTGAGGGATAAAACTTAATTTCAGTTAGATTAACCAGTTGACTTGTTGACTGGGGTCAGTTTGTATTTTAACAAACTGTGTAACAGAATTCATTAATTACAATTACTCCACAAAGATATTTCAGCATTTTTCTCTCGTTTTCTCTTTGTTTCTTGCACTTTCTCGGCACTTTTCTAACCTGCTTTACTTTTGATTTCAAGCTCTCATTAGGCATATAAAGAAATTGAATGAATGGAGATCAAGGGTTTGACAATGTGATTTGTAACCATATTTGGCGCGAATGAACTGTATCTCCATTCTCCAACCCATTTCCCGCGCTTTTCTGGATCTTACTAAGTGGAGCTCTGCAATTAGAAGAATAAAAAAGAATAATTGAGACCAACGCAATGAGCCTATCAAGAAGGATCAATTACTTAACACCCCTTAGGTTCGGGAAATTAACATCACACCCCATCTTTAGCTGCCCCCCACTCTGAAGCGTTGTAGACTAGACTCTAGAGGCCACAAACCTTCGTTTCACCGTCTTTTCCTCAAAGGTGATTGCGTAATTAATCCTTAAAATAGAATAGAGATTTAAATTATTTAATTAAAAATATTTATTTAAATTAATTACCAGTACAGTGATTATCATGATCATATATATTTAATTAATTAATTTGTATATTAAAATAGAAATAGAAATTATTATCATGACAAAAAATGTTATAATGATTTATTGAATTAGATGAGATAGAATTGATTTTTTGGTGGTTTATTCCTCGGTAAGGACACTGACCCATTTTTATTTCCCTTATTTCAGTCTTTTTTTCATTTTGCAGAAGAAAGAACCGAAGAAATGCATCAATTTGAAGAAGTCTTATAATACTTGTAAATGCTTTCCATATATCATGAAACTATTTTTAATAAAACCTCGTAATTACTAAATAAGATTATTTAATGTGTCCTCTAAGAAGGATACATACATTGGTATACTAAATTCTTTGTCTTTTAATGTCCTTGACTATGTGTTAAGATAATTTTACTAAATAATATTATTGCAAAAATTACATGCAAAGATTAATGGAATATTCCTTAAAGCTTATTCAAAGTCTCTTAACAAAAACAAGTGAGCAATTATAAATTGCAGAGCCATTTGGATATATCATTAGAGGAAGTCAAGCCGTGTTAATTAGTTTTATGAAATTGATGTGCTAACAATCCATATTTCTTCCGTATTTTTATCAATAAGTATAGAAATTGTAATATAAATTTCAAAAGAAAATAAATTTTAGTTACTATGAGATAAGAAACTCACTAAAGAAGGTCAAGTCAAGTCATGTTGTATAGTTATATTAAAATTATGTGTCACCAAATTAGTTATTTAAAAATGAAACAAAGATAAAACATACAATGAAAATGTACTAACTTCCGATGTAATAAATTCAAAAGTTCAATTATATTTCTTAAAAGTGATATACTAACTTAGACTCTAAAATGAAGAAATAAAATATAATTTTAATCAATACAACTGAGATCTTATGAAATCCCTACATACTTTTATAAATTATGTAGTGTTGGAACTTAAATATTATTGTTAAGCCCTAAATATATATATATATATATTCTTTTTTTGTAGAAATAAAAATAATTACATTCACAACACTATAGAAAAAGTTGATAGTCGTCCAAGTTAGCAAGTCAATACAACTAACATAAAAATTTTCCACATTCAATTTGAAGTGTCAAATAAGACAAGCTAGAAATTAAATAACAGTATTTTAAAAGGAATAGTTTTTGGAAAATAATTAATAAAAGGTCTATTTCTAGGTTGTTGCTTATCTCAAATCTTTGACATTCAAAACAAGTGTGAAAATTGTAATATAACTTTCAAAAGAATAGAAATTATTGTTACTTTGAGATGAATAAATCACTAAGAAATGTCAAGCCATGTTATATGGTTATATTAAAAAGATGTGTCATCACATCAATTTCCTACCTTTTCAAAATAGACTCTAATTTTTCAATCCCCTTAACACGACCAATTTATTCAATTCTTTTCATTCATTTTTTAGTGATGAAGAATTCACTAACTACAGCACCGAGAGCTAAGAAAAAGGAAGAAAAAATAAATGAAAAAAGAATATATAAATAACAAAGAAATAAACAATTGTGCAATTGCAAATTGTACTATTAGTTGGATAGATCTTAATAGGAGGTAAGAATTTGATTTCCACCAGTTCTTCATCTTTTCTATCATAGTTATCTAACTAGTCCATAATTAATTTTCATAAATATTAAACACTGAGTATTAACACATACACTTAATGAATAATTCACACTATCAAACAATTACATTTTTATTATTCTAGAAAATCACTACTACATTTACAATAATTTATATGAAAATACTTCATGTGTTAATCTTCGTAACAAAAAAATACTTACAATATTTTCAAAAGTTATCACCACCTTTTTTTCTCGAATTGCTATGATATTCTAGTTAACAATATATTAAATTATTGGAAGTTAAGGAAATATTACATTCAATGTATAAATTATAATGGTATGCTATTAAAGTATTAGTAATATGATGACAACTATTTTTTTAAAAAAGAAAATCCAAAATGCATCTTCTTGAGAAAATAATAAAAACTTTTTTTTTTTTCTTGGAAACCCAGTAATTATATAAAAGAAATACGAAAAAACACAGAAGAAATGACGAAAAAACCCCACAACTCTCTGACCTTGGAAAGGCCGAAGGAAGCAAACAAAGTAAAAGCCTAAAGTTAAGGATGTACAATCCTTTACAACAGGCTTAACAAAAAAACAAGGTTGGAACAAATAGAAGCAACAATTTACAAAGAAAACCAAGGCCAAAATACACCAGTTTTTTCAACTTACACAGCAGAAGCCCAAAGTCCCTCTGTTCTTGTCAGTAGCAAACAGATGGTCCATTAAACCATTAATAGCTTCTTCCTCAAACCTCCTATTGCCTTTGACGTTATTATTATTATTAAGAATCTCATTCTTAAACCATATTTTATTAAAACCTCTTATTGAATAAAATTATTTCAAGAACATTATTGAATAAACAATCACATGCAAAGATTAATGAAATATTCGCTGAAGCTTATTTAAAGTCTCTTGATAAAAATAAATATGTAATTGCAAATTGTATTACAACCTAGACAGATCACTAAAGAAAGTCAAAGTCGTGTTAATTGATAACATGAAATTAATGAGCCAACAATTTTCTATCTTTTCTTTCGTATATATCTTATCAATAAGTGTGGAAATTATAATATGATTTTCAAGAGAACAGAAATTTTGATTACTTTAAAATGGATAAATCATTGAGAGGGGTTAAATTGTGTTATATGGTTGTATTAAAAAGAGTTGTCCTGTAAGAAATACACAAAATGAATATAGACAACACAAAACAAATCTTAATTTCTCAACCCCCTTAATCCCTTTTATTAATTCTATTTTTTTTAATACCGAAATTCAATTATTTTCTTTCGTTTTCAATTGATGGAGAATTTGATAATTGAAATTCAAATTCAAATGTCGGGCAAGTTTTCAGATCCTGGAGTCACTAAGCGTAGGAACTGAGAGTTAAAAAAAGGAAACGAAAAAAGACAAAAAGGGCAATTTATGAGCTTATTCAAATTTTGCCGATGAACATATATTTCACTAGATATTTATTTACTTAATTTCACATAAAACTTGAATCCAGCTTCATTATTAACAATAATTCTCTTTGTTATAATACTTGTAAATCTTATCATATATCATGAAACTACGTTTAATAGACCCTCTTAATTACTAAGTAGGATTGTTTTAACGTGTGCTTCACAAGGATACATACATTGATATACTAAATTCTTTGTCTTTTAACACCCTTGACATATAAATTAAGAGCACCCGGTAAGATAATCCTACTAAATAATATTATTGTAAAAACATTATTGAACAAAAAATTACATGCAAAGATTAGTGGAGTATTTGCTGAAGCTTATTCAAAATCTCCTAACAAAAACAAGAGTATGATTGCAAATTGTAGAGTAATTTGGATATATCATCAGAGGAAGTCAAGGCGTGTTAATTAATTTTATGAATTAATGAGCTAGCAATCCATCTTTTCTTCCGTATTTTTATCAAGAAGTGTAGAAATTGTAATATAAATTTCAAAAGAAAAGAAATTTTGGTTACGTTGAGATAGATAGATAGAGCACTAAAAGAGATCAAGTCAAGCCGTGTTATATAGTTGTATTAAAAAAATGTGTCATCAAATTAGTTCCTTAAAAAATGAATCAAAGATAAAACATGCATTGAAAATGTACTAATTTCCGATGCAATAAATAAAAAGTTCAATTATATTTAATAAAAGTGATATACTAATTTAGACTCTAAATTGAAGAAATAAAATATAACTTTAACTAATACAGTTGAGATCCTTTGAAAAATCTTTACATACTTTTATAAATTATGTAGTGTTGGAACTTAAATATTATTGTTAAGCCTTAAAGAGATTTTTTTTAGAAATAAAAATAATTACATTCACAACACTGTAGAAAAAGTTGATAGTCGTCTAAGTCAGCAAGTCAATACAACTAACATAAAAAATTTCCACATTCAGTTTGAATTATAAGATAAAATAAGCTAAAAACTAAATAACAGTATTTTAAAAGGAATAGTTTTTTTGGAAAATAATTAATAAAATGTCTATTTCTAGATTGTTGGTTATCTCAAATATTTGACGTTCAAAACAAGTGTAATATAACTTCTAAAAGAATAGAAATTGTTATTACTTTGAGATAGATAAATCATTGTCAAGCCGTGTTATACAATTGTATTAAAAAAAATGTGTTATCACATCAGTTTCCTATCTTTTCAAAACAGAGTCTAATTTCTCAATCCTCTTAACACGAGCAATTTATTCAATTTTTATCTCAAAATTCAATTCTTTTCATTCATTTTTAAGTGATGGAGAATTCAATAACTAAAGCACTGAGAGCTAAGAAAAGGGAAGAAGAACTAAATGAAAATAATAATAATAATAACAAAGAAATAAACAATTGTACAATTGCAAATTGTAAATTGTAAATTGTAAATGTCTTTTTTTTTTTTTCTAAAATATTTATTCAACATATATTATTTATTTTATTTCACATTAAACTTGATTCTTAACACTAATGTTTCTTGGTAAAATATATTTAAATGATTTTCAATATTCTTAAACTATGTTTTGGTAGAACATCTTGTTAAATAATATTACTATAGGAAAATTATTGGACAAAATATAATTATTTTCATATTTTGTTTTATAATGATTTGTTAAATTAGGAAGGGAAAACTAAGTCGTTTATTTTTTATTGCCTTTATAGAATAAGATCTTCTCTTGATATAAGCGTTTACCTGAGCTAATAAAGTGTTTTATATATTAGCTGCAACAGTATAATTTTCAATTTAGTTAACACGATGGACTTTGTTCTTTAGGAATTGTAAAATTTTCATTTCGTTTCACTTACAAATGAAAAGATCACCAGAGGAGCTAATCAAACCCTATTATTTGCTTTATAACACCTTTTTTTTTTTTTTTTTTTTTTCTGGAATTGCTATGATATTCTAATTAGCAATATATTAAATTATTGGAAGTTAAGGAAATTTGCATTCAATATATAAATTTAATGTATGCTATTAACTATTAGTAATATGATGACACTTTTTTTTTTTTTGAAAAAAAATTTTAAATGCATCTTCTTGAGAAAATAATAAAACCTTTTTTTTTTTTTTTTTTTTTTTTTTTTTTTTTTTTTTTTTTAAGAAAACCTGATAATTGTATAAAAAAACGAAATAATACAGAGAAAAAGGAGGAAAAACCCCCCACAACTCTCTTACCTTGGACAGGCCCAAGGAAGCAAACAAATCAAAAGCCTAAAAGCTGGATGTACCATCCATTACAACAGGCTTAACAAAAAAAATAAGGCTGGACCAAAAAGAAACAACAATTTACAAAGCAAAAAAAGCCCAAACCAAGGTTAGAACAGACTAGCCTTTTGTCAACTTACACCGCAGAAGCCCAAAGTCTCTCTATTCCAATTAGTAGCAAATAGATGATCCATTCAACCTTTAATGACTTCTTCCTCATACGGCCCATGGCCTTTGACATTATTATTATTAACAATTTCATTCTTTAAATTATGTTTTAATAAAACCTCTTATTAAATAAAATAATCGCAGGTACATTATTGAACAAACAATCACATGTAAAAATCAATGAGATATTAGCTAAAGCTTATTCAAAGTCTATAATAAAAACAAGTGTATAGTTATAAGTTGTATTGCAACCTGGACAGATTACTGAAGGAGGTCAAGTATTGTTAATTTATTTTATGAAATTGATGAGTCAACAATTCATTCATCTTTTCTTTCGTATATATCTTATCAAAAAGTGTGTAAATTGTAAAATGACTTTCAAAAGAATATAAATTTTTGTTACTTTAAAATGGATAAATCACTGAGAGATGTCAAACCGTGTTGTATGGTTGTATTAAAAAGAATTGTCATAGAAGAAATACACAAAATGAAAGTCTAAGCAAGAGTGCACAACCACAAGAAGCCTAATCTCTACAATCTTGCGATCCTATACAAAAAGCCAAGCAAGAGAAGAATACCATAGAATCTCTGTCCATCTCTCCCAATGGCAGCAAAACAAAAAACAACAACAAAAACAACAAAAAGATCTGCATAAAGGGCAGCCTCACTTCCCACACCAAAGCCATAGCCGAGACTACAACTCTTCCAGTGTCTATGCCTACAATTAGGGGTGTTCAAAAGTGGTTAACCACTTTTTTGAACCGAACCGGTTTTTCAGTTTGGGAAAATTCTCGAACCGAAACCGAACCGGTTTGGAGGGAAAACCGGTTTTCCCTTTTTCTTATAAAACTTATTTTTTTTTATTTTTTCCTAAATTAAATTGTAAATATAAATAACACATATCCAAATAAAAATTAGACATTCATATATCAATTGACCACTACTAATAATATATTAAAAATATTATTATTTTTTATTTAATATATAATATTTATTTTTATTTAATATATACATATATATTTTGTAAAACCGGTTCAAAAAACCAGTTTCGGTTAACCCTTTTTTATTTTTTCCCGAACCGGTAACTGAATCGAAAATTCGGTTTTTTGAATTTTTCGAATCGTAACCGAACCATTTTTTCGATTTGGTTATCAGTTCGGTTCAGTTTTTTCATTTTTTTGAACACCCCTACCTACAATGTAGCGCATATATATATATATCAGCTGCAAGAAATCCATCCTGCCCAAGTTCCCATACTTCATACATGACACTACAAGGACTGCAGTATACTGGATGCATATCGAAACCCACAAGTGCATAAGGGACTTTATAACCAGTCCAACCTGTCAAATGCACCATCTGCTGCTCCCACCCCTTAAGCATTGCATAATCTATTTGAGTTTGCGTGACCAAACAGATTATGAATTGTTTAAGGTTACCATGGTCACACCTGCTAGCTTCTCCCAACCTAGGCACAAGGTTTGGCATAGATATCCTGAAGATCAGGCAAACAAGAAACCCCATAAATGATGGACAAAAAAGCCTTGAATTTCCTACTGAAATTTATAATTATATATATTTAAAAACTATTTATATTATAAATGCAATTTTTGCCAATATATTTTGAACTTTAATATTATAAATTTTATTATATTGTTATGAAATTTGAATATAATTATTTTGTTCAATCTAGTATTGTCCCAAACATAATACAGTATCCTATCACACACACATGTATATATTCAATCCAATAGAATCATTTGAGGACTTTTATGTCTACACAAGTATATATAGCAGTAGCCTTGATCTAACATATCTAATTAAATAGTTCAGCAACATAATCCGAATTCTAGGGAAAAAAATCCAGACATTTTCAGAATGACAGCCATCACACAATGTGTCCACAGGCCAAGCTAAAAGGTTATCATTAGTGTGTGCACCAGAGACCAAGCAAGACTGAAACAAACTCTCTAAATTTTGCAATTCTGAACAAAGCAGGTGTTATTGTCTTCCATTGTTGGTCAGTTTGAACTTCTTTCATTATTTGGTTACTTTCCTCCTACAACTGAGTAATGATCCTGTTAATCCTATCCCATAAAGAATATCTCCTTATATGATGAACAGAGGAAACTTTCTTCTGCTGTAGAATAACGTATCCCAAATTTAAAAAGGCACACCCTTTGTGTGTCATGAGTTGATATACCAATTAATTCTTGAGTACATGTGACAATTTTTCCATGTCTGGTGCTATAAACTGATTGAGGAAAATAAACCCATGGCTATTGCAAATTAACTCAGCTCCCTCTTGAATACTGTGAATCAGTTTCAGATTGAATCTGAACAAATTGTAGTGAATTAATCTGATCACATATATGTTTTACTTTTCTTGCTTGCTTTAATTTCTGTTTAATTGGAAGAATAATTCATTAAAATTTACACATGGTTGACTATTGTGGTCAACTATAAAAATATTTAACTCCCCACTTCCATGTATAAATAAATGCAGGCTCTAAGGAGGAAGAAGCATTTGCAATTGATAGCTGATACTAACAAGCAATGAAGAAAAGAAGCTGCCTGGTGTTAGTGATCTTCTTGCCTGTAAGTACATTTTGTCCAGAGGTTTCCATCCCATTGTTTTTTAGTTATAAAGTTGCATTGGAAGAGTATGGACTGAAACATTCCAGACTCCAAAATCTTCTCTAATTTTCCATGGCCCTCTTTAGTCATAAATGTTTAAGTAATGCATGCATGGTGTAATTTTTTGATTGTTTGTTTATGTTTTAATTTTGGCATGGTCTGCTTGGGTTAATTTGAGCTACTTGTTTTTGGTTGTTGGATTTTGGCCCCATTTGTTTGTGTAGATAGCAATTGTGTATGGTAGATTTGCTTGTGTTTTTATTTGTCTTAATTTTGATATATTATAACTATATTTCTAATTTCTGATCATCTTTTTGTTTTGTTATTGAAAACTACGGTGTATCCCTTTGTCTATTTACACTTTTTCAAAAATCAGAATGATGAAGCATGGAAGAGAAACTTGTCAAAGATGTAACTCAACAAATATAATTGAAGATTTACGCGACATTTAGGAGTTATAACATAAGCATCTTGGAAATTGTTTTTGCTTTTTTTGTATATCCCTGTAAACACATTTCGCTCTACTAAATTCATAATTTTTGTTTATTTGCAATTTAAGAAGAATTCCATTACATTATCAAGAAATGAATAATAACTAATGGGCCTGAGCCCTAAAGTTCCATACGAATTTTTTGATTTTAACCCCTCATGCAAAATCAGTAACTCTCTTTATCTGTCCATTTCTTCTCTACACACTCATTACCCAGAAAAAAAAAAATTCAGAACTCTCTAACGGATACATTTCTCTCTCCTCTCCTTTTCTTGTCTCCAACGCCCTTAATCTCAACAATCTTTGCCCAAATTAACAAACCCTATTGTCTCTTCTCTCTCTTTAGTTTACTGATGGGAATGAAGCACTTCATGCAGCCAAGAAACACAATTATGAGAGAAGTGAGTCGCCCTCTCCAAACCCTAATTCAAAATTAAAGTCATTGCGGAAGAACGTAATGGTTGGGGTCCCTGACTCGGGTGTTCAAGTAATTGTTTCGAATTTCTTCTTTTCAGTGGTTATTTGATATTATCTTTTTTAAATTTTGAGAGAATTTGGGGAAAAAGTGACTCAAGCTTGTGAAAATGTAAATTTTAAAGTTTTGTTTTGCTTCTGTTTTGTTACTGAGAGGAAAAGCGAGAAATTTTTGAGTTTCTTTTTGTTCTGTATTAGAAGAGAGAGAGAAATTGGAAATTTGCGTACGTGGTTAAAAGTAAAAGGATAACCAGGTTATATATTTCTGATATTCTTGAATGTTGTTAAGTAGCTTTACTGCCCAACTGTATACGGAGTAGATTCTAGTGTCTCTAGTTTGGATAGTGTCCGAATGCGACTTGTAAGTAAGGAAGAGGAAGAAGGGGAGATGATAGTACAGAAAGTTGGCAATGATGCTTTGGAAATCAATGGACAGACATTCACATTTGATTCAGTTGCTGACATTGATTTGACATAGGTATTATCTCTTTTCTACTTGACCATTTGCATTATTACCGTAAGGTGCTCAAATATAGGTTTGTCTTGCAGTTGGATGTTTTCCAGCTTGTTGGTCTCCCTCTCATTGAAAATTGTTTAGCTGTATTTAACAGTTCAGTGGTTGCCTATGGGTAGGTACCTTTTATCTTGCTTTTGATTCCTCTCTTCTCATATTTTATTTTACATGTAATTGTGCCATTAGCTTTCTTCATGTATCTGAAAAATACAGGGAGTGGAAAGACTTATATGCCATGTGGGGACTAGCTAACGCCTTGTTGGAAGAAAACTTATCAAGTGATCAACAAGGCTTAACTCCCCGTATTTTTGAGCGACTCTTTTCCTGCATAAATGAGGTGAGGTTCAAGGTTTTCAGGATTCAACTTGTCGAGGTATTAATCCTTTGCATTTTCATGATATTAACCCCTTGTACTTTCTTTGGAGAAACAAATCAAGCATGCTGAAAAACAGCTAAATTTAATGGTACTATTAAAGATAAAAAATTACATGAACACTTTTAAAGATCTCTCTAACTTGAGGTCTTTAAAAGTGTGCATGTAAATGAAATGGTATCATTCTAAGTTAATGAAGCCCTCACTATTCGAACTGAGTTGAACTATTATCAACTGAGAACTTAATGAAGCCCTCACTATTCCAACTGAGTGGAAGCAATTCAGAGGGTATCATTCTGTAACCGTATCCTATGATTACATGATCTGAATCTGATTCAATAACCACAATGGCTGGAAAATGATTACAGAGTGAGCCCAAAAAACGAGCTTCTCGTTAACAAAAAGGTTAAGTCGAACTTCGAAAGCATTGCTGCTCCACCTTCGTGTGTGTGGCGATGATAAGATGGCACACGCAGCGAAACCAATTAAGTTATCATTAAGGCAACCTGGTGGAAGCTTTATAAAATTTTCACTACTTATAAAGTTAAACCAGTCTGAAATTTCTCTTAATTCATTTATTTTCCTTCGTCTAACAAATTTTTCAAAACCTAATTCCTAATGACAAGTGTTGAGGAGTATTTTTGGGCTGGGACAGATGGCTTATTGTAGTTGGTCAGGAGGGAAATTGTGTTATGGTGAGAGAGTAAGATGAGAATAAAAAGAAAGGAGAGAAAGAGAACTGTTTTATCGAGAAAATTATACAAAATATAGTTGATAAATTGTTGGTTGCTTTTTGATAAATTGTTGCTCCTCGTTTTCATTTGTGGTTGTGTGGGATTGAATACTAACATAATCTTTTCAATTTTTCTTTTATTTATTGCAAAGATAATAGGAAAAGAAGATAAGTAGTAGGGGTGCTGTCGAACCGAGTAGCTCATGAGCTACTCGGATTCGACTCGTGACGAACTCAGGCTCGACTCATCAGAAATCGAGTAGTTCACGAGTTCGAGCTCATCTTCAAGCTCGTGAAAAATATCAAGCTTTTCGGGCTCGATTCGAACTGCTTGCAAGCTTTTGAGAAACTCGAAACGTCATTCGAGTAGGAGAGCTCGTGAGATCGATCGGTTTGGCAAAGCTCGTGTATTCATATTTGCCCTAAAATCTGAAATAAAGTCATTCGGCCGAAAACAGAGACATTCAGCTACTCACCTCCGCCAAAACAAATTGCAAGATCTGAGACACCACCATTGTCCAGCCTTCATTCCGCTACTACTGACTAGCGAACAACTTCAGCTACTACTGTCCACCGCCATTTTCCCTTCTTCACTTCTATTTTGTTATTTTGTTAATGTTATGTAGGTAAGCAAATTGAGCCTACTGCTACTGTCAAGTTTATTGAAACTTCTTTAGTTTTCTTATTTGGCTGCTTCCCTTCTTCATTTCTTATTCTGTATCTGTTTCAAAGGAACTGAGATCAGTTAGAAGCATTATCTAAGAAGCTCAAGGCAAAAACTGTTAGAACAGAGGCTCCTTCTCAGTCTATTGCTGCCACAAGGTACATTTTCCTTCATATTTATGTTGCTTGAATATATCGGTAGCTGCCAATATATCTAGGAAAGTTCATATCTGTTCAGGAGAAACCGGTACTCTTCTTTAACCCGAATGGTGAATTGGATTTGGGTTTTATAAAAGGCATCAAACTCTTGTTCTGTCTTCTAAACTGGTTCTTTCTAAATGATTGTAATAATTAGTATACTTGCTTTCATATAGAAGCTAGGTATTTGAGTTTGAGCTGCGAGTGTGTTCTATGATTACTTTTGAGTTAGAGATTCTACTGAAAACTTTCTTATATGATGATGGCGTCTTTATCCAAACTAATTAACTTTGTAGAGGTCTTAAAGCTTGATGATGATGGGGTCTTTGTAATTATGATCATAAAGGGTCAACTTTTTTTCAAGTTATTCAGCTTTAACTGCTTTGAACGATTATGATCCACAAAGTGTTCTACCTATTTCAGCTTTTCTTCAGTTTAAAGTTGACTGAGATTCAACTTTGGATTGTTCTACCCATTTCAGCTTTTCTTGGTCACTTTGTTAGATGCTAAAGTTTGATGTGGAAATAGAAATACATACATAAAGCTAGCATAGTAGCCAAGACAGAGATGGAGATAGGAAAGGCATGTGAAGAAATTACAGAATTGGAGCTAAAAGAACAAAAAGTTTTGCTAGTTGTGACAAATAAGTTGCCTCCATAATTAGTTCTTCCTTCTTTTAATGACTTTTTTGTAGTTACTTTTCTTTTTTATTCTTTTCAATAGCTTTGTTTAGTTGCTCTACGCTTAACCTTTTGGGCCATAAAAGCAGGTGCTTTCAAAGATCCTTCATATCAGCTCCAATTTTATGTATAATAATAATGTATCTAAATTCAATTAATGTTTTAATTATGGTATTGTATTAATTAATCAAGCTCTGGCCCCACTAGTCTTTTCTCTAACTGTAACCTATATTTTCTTCCGCCAACTTTGTGATGATTTTGAGTTGGTAAGACTAGAGGTCTCTTCTCTTCCGCCAAAGGATCCCCACTGCCACGTGATTTTCATATTTTGATTTAGACAACTTAGTTTTAATGATCAGAAATGGTTTCAAGAATCCAACTCTTTCTACTGTCAGTTTACCTTCGGTGTTTGTTTTTGCTAATCTACTAGTTCCTCTTGTTTTTGCTTTTCCCTACACATCAACACCTGGTAACAAACTCTGCAGTTCAGTGCAGTGCAGTTCAGATTTCGTTTTGTTTGTGAGGAGTGAAATATGATTTTAATTGGCTTCGTTGGGTTTCAGTCATCTATAGTTTTGTAGTTTGCTTACAATCTTGACTCGCAAATGTTTGATGATTCAAGAATTGTGGGCTTTTTCTACCACTCTCTTAGAAATCAATTCGATGTGATTATCCATTAAAAAGTACCCATGGTAAGAAAGCATTACTTTTTTATGTTTTTAGTAAAATACAAAACCCTTTTCATGTTACACATATTAGTAAGTTAAAGAAATTTGATAGAAAAGATGTTACCTTTTTTCAGCCTCAAATGCTGTTTATTTGATTTATGGCCAAGTTGTTTACTTAATTATTTTGTTTGAGTTTTGTTGCATTTTTGTTTTCTAAATTAAAGGAAATGGTACTGTTGTCACTCACAGATTGATGATGAAAAATTAGCCTGGCAGAAGGCTATTGATGAATGGCTTCCTATTACTTCTTCAAGAAATGCAAAATGGTGGTATTCAGCTTTCCACAATATTACAGTGCTTGTTTACTTCTTGCGGCCTGCCCCCAGAAAGAGAAGATGATTGAAACATGCTTTTGAGACTCTAAACGTGAATGTTTTGGGTTATGCATATAGCTCCTATTTGTAATAACTCTTTATGTTGGTTTATGGGATAATTCAGACGCATTTTTAAGTAACATGATTTCTATTGCAAAGACTGACTAGATATATATCTTATTAGTTATGTTATGGCCCTAATCTTTTAAGTCTACATATTATCATGCATCTTCCAAAATCTGCTTTAAATAATTTTTTATCCAATAATTCTTAGTTTAAACCATAGCTGTTTGCTACCAGTTTCAAGAGCAATGGATGAAAAACCATGCAACCTTTATTCGTTCAAGTAACCATATTTTCAAGGCATTAACCATATTGTTTTTATTTAATTGGTGAACTGATGTGGAAAAGAATGACTGATTGTCTGATTCTTTATTTAATTAGTTGATCTTCTATCAAGATTTTTGGATTAGTTATCAGTGTAAANATCTTATTAGTTATGTTATGGCCCTAATCTTTTAAGTCTACATATTATCATGCATCTTCCAAAATCTGCTTTAAATAATTTTTTATCCAATAATTCTTAGTTTAAACCATAGCTGTTTGCTACCAGTTTCAAGAGCAATGGATGAAAAACCATGCAACCTTTATTCGTTCAAGTAACCATATTTTCAAGGCATTAACCATATTGTTTTTATTTAATTGGTGAACTGATGTGGAAAAGAATGACTGATTGTCTGATTCTTTATTTAATTAGTTGATCTTCTATCAAGATTTTTGGATTAGTTATCAGTGTAAAATTTAATATATTTTCAGTTTGACAAATCTGTATAAAATTTTGGTCAATAGAAAACGCATGGCTCGAGCTCGGCTCATTTAATATATAAACGAGCCGAGCCGAGCCATGCATTTTCTTAAACGAGCCAAGCTCGTGAGCCAGAGCTCATCAGCTCGAGGCCCTTGCTAATGCATTCGAGCCGAGCTCGAGTCAACCACTACTCGGTTCAGCTCAACTCCTATGCACCCCTAAATTAAGTAGACATGAAAAATATTTTAATTTTAAAAAAATCATTAAATGAAGATTTGACAAATAATTATCACTAAATAAATAAAATTGAAGTCAATGTTTGAGTCCACTTACTGTAGCCTTTTTACATAGAGTCATCATCACTCATCAGAGCCATTTATAGATTTCAATCTCTGGTCTCTGTCCACTCTTGCATCTGTTCTCAAATCATTATCTTCGACGTACAACAATCTAGCTCCACACTTTTTCAACTTGTACGGAGAACTAAAATAATCTTTAAGTAAGAACTCAACGCGGGCCTCACTATTCGAACTGAGTGGAAGCAATTCAGACAAAACTATGTACTCAAATCCTATGATTACATAATCTAAATCTGATTTTGAAGCATATAAGGTTGCATTGGCACTTCGGAGAAGGCCCTGGGAAACGAGCTTCTCGTCAACAAAAAGATCAAAATGAACTGTGAAATTACAGTATTCCAAATCTAGACTCTTGCATGGAGATGATAAAACAACGCACAAAGCGAAACCGATAACATTATCATTGAGGCAACCCGTTGGAAGCTTTATAAAATTTTCATTACTTACAAGGTCAAACCAATCTGAAATTTCGCTTCCAGGGTAAAATATGGTACCACGTACATAGGAATCATGTACATAGCGTTTCTTCCGTTCCTATATCAAGAAGATCATCAAATTGCAATCTCCCTTTGATATATATGTACAAATGGAGAGAGACATAATATGGGTGTGATTGTACCGGATAAAAAAAGTGGGTGTAAACAAAGATTTGAGAGTAAGCATTACACAATCTCCAAATATGTTATTATGGGAAAAAGAAAATATATTCTCTATTTTTATACTATGGACCTTGAACCGGTCAAAGGGTCAAGGGTAAAAACATTTGGGCACTACAAGAGTCAAGGGTAAGACTATTTGCGGCCAATATAGTATTCGTAACTGTCATTTGTTAAATACACACATCGTTAAAAATACAATATAAAAAAATCTGTATATTGGTGTTCATTAATTTTTATTAAAACTGAATAAAAAATCATTTTTAATATTATATTATGTGTGAACTTAGAAAATTTAGTATTATATTAAAGCTTTAATAATTAAAAACTAATAAAATAAATCAATAAAAATCTCTTGTTGTGTATTTGATTTGACTACAGTTAATCAATAAATCATCTCTTGTGAAATCGATAGCTTAATATCAGAGAACTATTTTTTTAAAAGAAAAAAGAAAAAAAAATTAATATCATATGGAAAGAGAGAGAGAGAGAGAGAGAGACTTACCTTACTGTGAAACCATAGAACTGCGTCTCTCTGAATATTGAGTAGATCCTTTGCATGTAATTTCAGTTTGTAACAATTATCGAAGTCAATATCCACGAAGTCAGTATCCACGAAGTCAATATCCACCCAATCTCCAGTTGGTAAACCTGATAATTCTTCAAGTGAAATGCAGTCGCATGCATTTTAGATATATGACTGGTGTGGAAGCTCCGGTAAGGATTTAAGTCTCTGGCAACGGGTTAAAAGAAGGCGTCTCAAGTTAGAGAGATCTTTAATAGTCCCTGGAAGACTCTCAAAATGTTTCTCCTATATTTAAATGTTCAGATTGCGTAATTGGCCAAGATTGTGGGTAACTCTTTGATACAAGAGTCAGACAGATCTAGGAACTCAGTTTGTTCAAGGAAGATGAATCATGTGGTAGCAAACTCAGTGGGTTCTCAATCGTACATCTCTTCAAAGAGAATTTCCAAGGTTGTTCAAACAAGTATAGAAGGCGGTACTTCTCTTACAGAAATTCCCTCGAGTTTAAGTTCCACCAGTGCTGTTAAATTTCCAGGCCTTCAGGCAATCTGTCAAGTTTTGAACTATCTGAAAGAGAAAGATATTCAAGAGATTTACACCCGCGAATACTCTCAGGGAGATTCTTAAGCTCGAACGTTTCAAGACTCAATTCTTCTAGTCTAGATAGATGCTTAGTGATGGCAATTCTTCAATTGCAGTTCCATAAGTACAACACTTCTACCGCACAAGAGATAATGAAATTGATTTCAAATTTGAGCAATCAGAGAGAATAACTTCCCGAAGAGATCTAAACTGCAGGCTGATTGAAAGCATGTCCATGTTTTTGCATCTGTAGATTCAAGACAACAAGCTTATCAAGATTGTGGATAGAAGAGAAACTCTACGCAGATTTGTACAACCTTTCAGAATCAAGCTTCAAGATTTGGGATAAGTGAGAGATCTGGAATTCTGCATAGATGCTTGGAGTAACTGAGGTCCATACGTTTCAAATTAACAAGATTCGCCTGTTATAAAAAAAAAAATTAAATGAATTAAAAGAACATAAATAACATCAAATATTTACAATTTAAAGCACAAAATGAAAAATCGAAGAAACATAACCAGGTCACCATTCAAAGTTGTTTAAGTTTGCTATGAGGCATGTCAAGTACAACAAGGTTCATTGGATTAAATTTGGTGGCAATGAGTTGGCAGGATATCCATCCCACCGAAGGTACCGTAGCTCAGAGAAATCAGATTTCAAGACCTCGAAACCAGCAACTTCTTTTCATGCTGGAGCTATTTTTTTCAAAGAACTTCCATAAAAACCGTTCAAACAAGGCTTGAATATGTTAAGGCACAGCAAACAAGAATCAGATCAAGGACTTCCAAACCAGGCACCTTCTCATCATGCTTGCAGCCATAAACTTCCAAGAATTTTAGATTTGCAGTTTTTGAAAGCTTCAAGCTTTAAATGTAACTCTGATACTTTAGACATATTCAAGCGCATGCTTCGAATACTTCAGTCCCCTAATAATCAAAGCAGAATATGACGATAGTTAGTATGAAATTGCTTAATTACATAAATTGTTAAGTAATTAACTCTCATAAATACATTATCTTTTCAAATTTCTTTTTAAATACGTAATATAAGACATGTCTCATTCCCACCCAATCACTTTACAATTGAGTTAGTTCCCAATGATAACTGGGATGAATATTCTGCAAGCTAATATTTTATTATATCTCATATATAAAATAGAAATAAAAAATTAACCCCTTCGTTCTCACCTTATTTTGGTCAATACTTTCAAGATATCTCATGATCCCACAACCGACTGCGTCTACCAGGATCGTCAATTGATTCTTTTCGAAAATTTCTCTACCCATGTCTTTTAAGTAAATCATGCATTTATGGTGTTGAATGATGCAGTTATGAGGACCTTCAATCAGAACATTTATATCATAATGTGAGGCGAAGCCACAGCCATCCAAGATTGCTTCTATAAGATCTCTGCCATGCCCTTTAAAGAAACAAGCAACATCCAAAAATACTCCTGCTCCTCATTTAGTCTATCATAACTTACTTTAATACGTTTTGGATTTTCATATCAGGACTGCTAATCTTTTTATATAGCTTTCCCATTCTTTCTCTGTCCTCCCAAATAGAGAGGAACCTAAAACTTAAGAGCAAGTGGAAGACCATCAACATATGATAACACCCTTTCAGCTAGTTCAGAAAATCTTTGGGGACCCTTTTGTCTAAAGGCATGTCGACTAAACAATTGGAGAGCTGCATCATTGGATAATATAGTCTCATATATGTCATCCTCATCACAGTCACAATTTTTAATACTTGTCTATCCCTTGTTGATGATAATTCGATTCTAAACCAAGTACTTAAAATCTCCAATTAAAAGTTATTTGTTCTAAATCAGTCACATCATCTAACACGATAAGAACTCATACGTCTAAGCCTCTTATGGTGCTGGTGTCTCTTATATTAGATCTTATCCCCAAAATTTCAAATAATTTGTCGCTGCAACTCCGTTTGGCCCTTGCTTTTCTCTGATTCTTCCTAATATTTCAAAGAAGTGAGTGCTTTCGAAATGTCCATTTTTAGAGATTTTATGAATACAGCCCAAGCAAGATAGTCTTCCCTATTCACCAGCACCCCAAATCCTATCTTGCGAACACCAGCAAACTCAATAAGTAATAGCTTCAATATCCTTGATTCTTGAATCTACACCAACTAGGTCCTCACTGATTAAAGGAGAGGTCGGCCCAATTTCATCAAAACATCTTTGACAACTTCTTTTACAAGTTCAGATTCCGGCCTAACAAATACAAAAACAAGAACATAACTCAAATTAGATAAATCAAAAAGAAAAGGTACACGACATATATTCCAATAAATGAATCTCAATGAAGGTCATAAGAAAGGGAGGGCAAATATTCCATCCTAGGATGTGAGACCAATGGCACTCAAATTTGGAGATCATAGAGTTTGAACATTTGCATATTTTTAACAATATATTAATTATGAAGTATTTATATGCCATATCTCAATGCAAAAAACAACAATAAGTTATGCTACTCGATGATCTCTTGAATATCAAGCTGAAAGCATCAATTAAATAAAAATACAGCTTAATGGAAAAACGACTTAGTAATTTGCTATCAAATGACATCATATTTAAATAGTACACAGGGTAAAAATACTAGAATTCACCTAGGTTAGATCCAATAAAAAATTGAAAAAAAAAAAAAAACATTACAAGATTGCATGAAAATCACTTTCTTTTAACTTCAAATTATTGGTTCTCATTATCTTTTTTCTTTTTTCTTTCCAAGTAAATCAAAAGACTTTACTTTTTCGCCTACGACCATCTCCTAGTCTAAAACAATAATCTAACTTATAATAATTAACAAAATATTAATAGTTCAATCAAGATTAGTGCTAAATTAAAAAAACGAAGAATCCAACTATGAATTTAATAATATGATGTGCACAGTTTGTTCACTTTGTAATTATATGTTCAATCAATAATATTGTCGTTGTTTCTTCTAGAAAATAAGTCAAATTAAAAAACAAAAAATGAGCAGAAAATAAAAGCATTATGCATTTAAAAGACATAATAATAGCTATTATAGTTACTGATGACACGAATCAAATCCAGAAAGATTGGCAGCTTCTCTCAGAGCAGTCCTCATCTCTGTAACATTTCCTGCCTATCCTTGTCAAGCTCATCAAATGCCTTCCCAAAGTCCCAGTCTGATTCCTTACATTTGATGGATATACACAAGAAAACCGGAATACAATCTGACCATAACTGTTCTTGCATTCAAGAATCTTCTCAAGTTCTTCAAGGCACCATCCGAAGAAGCATACCCTTCCAGAAAATGATCAACGAAATCTTTGATTGCTCAATTGCATTCAAAAAGGATGGAGAGATTTGCTCCCTCTTTTAAGCTCTTCGTCATCAAGAATGCATTGATCTTTTTTTGAACACACGCAGCATACAGATGGGAAGTAAAAGTATTGCGGGTATCCGCACCTCTGAAACTAAGAAAAAACATCATTTTCTTGAGGAGAAGCAGAAGAAGAAGCAACAGCCATTAAGTTCCAGTGATGAGAATTACTTGACATTAACAAAAACATAAAGAGCTAAACCAGGACATCTTAATTGAGTCTTTCCATCTAAGCATTTAAACTTTATCTCTTTCCCAGAAGATGCCGTTGCCTTTTTATATTTCCTTTTTGACTAGTCGCATAATTGCAACCCCAAAAAACAAATAAGCCATTCAAAACTGGTGTGATTCTGACACAAATTCATTAATTCCCAAACAGGAAATTTCCCAGAAGTTTCCAAATCATCACAATTCCTATATACCTCTAATTTCTAATTTCATCATTTTCCCCGGAAGATGTCCCTTTTTTCTTATTTCTGACTTATTGGGCCGTTACCATTGGGTGTGATTTTGACACTAATTCAACGTAAAAACCTCATGAAATTTCATCTCCACCTATTTTACTAAAGTTCTTGAAATTATCTCAATGAATTGCTTTTCCTTGAAGTAAAGCGATGGAAAAGTGTTTTTCCTTTTACTTTTTCCCTTTAAAAGTCTTTCTCTAATAAACTAATGGAATTTCTTTGAATTAGCATGTCTATTGCTTTATGTTCCAATAGTATTAAGGAGCAATCAACATCATTCAACTATCCAAAAAACCAATATGACCTACATAACATAGCAGTAGCTTCATCCAATATAATAATTAAATTATATTCCGACAAGATCATCCATTGCTGACAAAAAATCTAAGAGAAATTTCAAAATGACAACCATCGGGTGTATATCATCAACTCCCTAACTGGGTTGAATACAATATGTAATTTCTATTTGTTTAATCATTAATCACTTTTTGCAAATGAACTAAAACAAGGATTTATAAAATCATAAGTACAATTGGGAAGTAATAAAAATTACAGCTAATGTACAATTTTTTTGTGGTTTTAGAAATACAAAAAAATCTATTATTACCTATGATCGTAAGTTTTAGATGTCAAAATTGATGATTATCAAGTTAATATCTATTAACTTATAATTAAGTTCTAACAATAAATAGATTTTTGTATTTTTGAAACCTCGAGAGATTTTGATATTCAATAAAACCCAGGTGGATTCATTAACTCTAAAATTCTTAACATTTATAAGATCCAAGAGTGATTATACAGGCTAAAAGTTCAAAATCACCACCCTATTTTAATTTTAAAAAAATAAGAAATTATCAATCAAATATCATTCAAAAAATATTTATGATGATCTTAAATGCAATCTTGCTAAAAAGCCCAATTATTAGAGTTTAAACCATTAAGCAGTTTATTTTATCAGAATTTTCATAAATTTGATATGAGTATTATTGGCAAAAGAGTTTGTTATTAATTTAAAATTTTTTGTGTTCAAATAACAACAAATAATTTAGCTTTTTGATTATACGATAAATATACTAAGAACAAAAGAAAGAAAAAAAAAACAGCCTGTAAATCATCCTGATGTCGTAAGCCGTTTCCATGAAGATGCCCTGCCTTCTTTTTTACTCCCATCTCTTTTCTAGGAAAACCTGCCTTTTTCCTTTTTGACTTAGATATAATGGGCGGTGATGTGATTTTACAATAATTATATATTTTCATCCTTATATCTGCTTTAATTCTTAAGTTTTTAATATTTGATCATATATGAGTAGGTAGTCTAGATGAGATTAATTTTTAATATATTCGTTTGTTTTGTTATTTTGGATAAAATTTTAAAAATAATATTAAGTAATTAAATAAAGTGAGTATTACGAGATAAAATTTTAAATAATAAAAAACTCCTAAATTTACTAATTTAACTAAATATCCCAATATATATAAATTTTATAAATAATAAAAATACTCTCATTCACCTATAGTATCAGATTTTGGCTACCACTATCAGAATCTAGCCGAAAATGGCATTGCGACGTAGACCGGTCGGATCTAATTACGTGAGTCGATATGACTTTTTTCGACCAAACCACCATGAATTTAGCCGTCAACGGCACAAAAGGCCAGATTTGATCGTCAGCGATAGCTAAAGATATGGTGTCGTGTTATGGGTAACGATGGCTAAGATTTGATCGTCATTGACTGTCAACGACAGCCATTTCTTTGGCTATCACTAATGGCCAGACGGTGAATTACCGGCCAGTTCCGGTCGTTTCTAAGCCTATGGGTGGGTGGGGGTATTTTTGTTAATTTAAAAAAAAAAAATCTAGGGGTGTTAATTAAATAATAAACTTAAGGGGTCTAAAAAATTAAAAAATAATAGTATTTCCCAAATAATTAAACAAATAAGTATTTTGAGAATAAGAAGGGAATAAGGTTTAAATAATAAAACAACGGACCTAGTTGTCATTGTTACACTAATTTAATATTCATATCCTATCATCTGCTTCACTCTAGGGTGGTTGATTGGTTTAGGGTCATATGAGATTACTCCGATAATCTTCGTTTAATTTTCAAGATTCCCTTATTGGTTTTCAAGTAAAGATATTGCATTAATCTTATTACAAATAATATTATTGTTGGTAATATATGGGGTAATTAGATTACCTTGTTGGAGGTGTTATTAAAGATTACCGAGAGTAATATGATTTTTTAACTTATTTTGCCCATAATTAAATACCATTTCAGAGCCCTCAAATGTCTACCAAATAAACATACCCAAATCCAACATTTGAGAATTTAGCTAAAACACTTCGGCCACAAAAAAGTTTAAAAGTTAATAAAATATCTGCAGCCATTCAAGACCATCGCAGGTCGGCAGCAGTCACCATATTAGTGGACACGTGGATTTGATGACCGCGCACCGATCTGATTGTTTCCTATTAGATCAAAGGCGAAAACGACTAAATCATGATGATCTGGTCTCTTTAGGCCCAGATCTAGGGTTATTTCATGGCACATCTTTGGCCTGAAAACACCCTTATGATGCACGACTGGTCGAATTCCACCAGTCGTACGCCTTCACGACTATCGATGGCACCAGTTGGTGGTTGGTTATTGGCATTGACTTGGGTGGGTGGGGTTGATTTTGCTATAAATTAAAGTTTTGTATGACTACGGTGTTTTAACAAAATTTCAATCGTAGTGGTTTAAAAGAAATGATTAAAAAAATAATATTATATTAATATTTTAAATAAAAGATAATTTATTAATTATATAATATACCAACTCATTATCCCCAATCAAACATCAATATAATATACCCACTAATTATTCTAACTTAATTAAAATATTTCTCTAATTATTTTCAATAATCTTTAAGGTGTTACATTCCTATATACATCATTTCCGGTAATCATAAAGGTAATCTATTGGATAATTGTAGGGGTGGGTAAATAATCCAAAAATCGAAAACGAACCGGTAACCGAACCAAAAATTAGGTTTTTTTACAAACCGGTTCGGTTTTCCGTTGTAGAATTCAAAAAACTGAAAAACCGGTTGGTTTGAAAATTATTTCAAACCGGTTTTACTTTTACCCTAACTATAAAAGCAAAAAAATTTTTGGCTCCCTCTATTTCTCTTCACACACATTTTAGACTCTTCTCCCTCCGCGAATCAGCCTCCAAATCTTAGTTAATCTCCCTATCCACACCGTGAGCTACAGAGCTACTTCATAGTCCATCCACACCGTGAGCTACTGCTGCTGCATCCACTCTCTAGCGATCTTCATAGTCCAGCGATCTTCACAGTCCAGTTTCCACACCGTGAGCACAGAGCTTCCATCCACACCGTGAGCTGTTCCATCCACACCGTGAGCACTGCACACTCTCCAGCGATCTTCACAGTCACGTGAGCAGACTCTTGTTTTTATGTATTCTTTGTTTGTTATTTTGTTAATCTGCTTTGCTTTCGGTTTGTTTTTTGTGAAGGAAGGTAATGTTGTGGCTGGTTTGTGCTGTTTTGGCCTTTGGGATACTTTGCACTTGTTAGAAGGATTGTGGTGTGGTGGTGTGGGTCGTTGGGCTGAAGGAAATTGAGGGTTTTGTTTGTTGATTTTGGGATTTTGTGAGATGGTTTCTTGGAAATTTTGTTGTTAGATTAGGTTTTGGTAAAGTTAACCCTACATACATTTGAAGAGTTAAGGCTGTAAATATGGATTAGAGATGTAAAGTCATAGTAAGGAGCTTATGTAACAAATATTATTAATAATCCTTAATTTTACATTTTCGGCGTATTTGTGACAATTTTACTTGTTTTTGATTTCTGAAACCGATGGATGGTCCTCACTATGTAGCAATCCAATGTCTCTAATTTTCACAAGCCTGGTAACATTATGAAGATTGTCTCTGCCTTTCTCGACACTTCAAGTCAAAGCCAAGTTCTCCTTGAGAGAACGTTAATGTTGTCCACCAAATAATCAAATACAAAGCTTTTGTATAATGGATTTTATGAAATTATATATAAAATAATAAATATTTGAATTTAGGGACTTAAATGAAAAATTGAAGAATTAAAGGATTAAAGGATAATTTGAAAACCGGTTGAAATTATATATAAATAATAAATATGTTTAGGGACTTAAATGAAAAATTGAAGAATTTTAAGGATTAAAAGATAATTTGAAAATCGGTAACTGAACTGAAAATTTGGTTCGGTACATTTGGTTTTAATTAAAACGGTCTGATTTTCAGTTTAGATTTTCTTAAACTGAAAAATTGATTCGGTTTTTGGTTTTGATAATCCGGTTCGATTAACGGATATCCACCCCTAGATAATTGAATCTTTCCATCTCTAAGCATTTAAACCTTAGCACTTTCTAGAAGATGCCTTGCCTTTTCTCTTTTATTTTTGAATAGGCTCATAACTGCAACCAACAAACAACAAAGCCATTCACATTTGGTGTGATTCTGACACAAATTATTAATTCCCAGCAATTGTTTCACATTTACCCAGAAGTTTCCAAATCCATCACAATGTTGTTAAATTCTAATCTACCCTTCCACATTGCCTATTATTTGCTTAACTTTATCTATGTGATCATCAAATTGGATGGGTCAACATTTTCAACGTGCAACAAAAAATTTTGAAACTGGGTTTTCAAAGAAGTGATTTAATCAGGTGGGTTTCGGAAATTTTGAATCGGATCAAGATGAATTATTAATGAATTAATTGAAAGGAATAAGGGTTTTAATATAATTGACTTTATCTTCACTATCTGTCAGTGTACTCTTTTTCTCTTGGAAAGATGCGTTACTGCGTTTTGTCACTTTTTGACTTGACTGAGAAATGCAATGTGAATGAGCAATTAATGAACTCTTTCTCACGTTTCTAATTTCATCATTTTCCTCGAAGATGCTCCTCTTTTCTTTTGTCTTGATTTATTGGACCGTGAACATTGGGATGCGTTTATACACTACCTTAATTTTCATATGCTTACATCTGTTTAATTTGGGATGCGTTTGGATGGGGTCATTTAAGTTTGTGTCATAATTTTATAATTTTAAGAGTTTTATGTAATTTAGAACTACAAAAATATTATTAAGATTTTCTAGTTTATAAATAATAAAATATTACTAATTGTAATATCTTTTTCTCTTGGAAGATGCGTTATTGCCTTCGTCTGTAATCTGAATGAGCAATAAATGGGCTCTTTCTCTACATTCCTAATTTCATCATTTTCCTCGGAAGATGCCGCCCTTTTTCTTATTTTTCTTGGCTTATTGGGCCGTTAGCATTGGGATGCGTTTATTACACTAACTTAATATTCATATGCCTATCAATCTATTATACTTTAGGGATGCGTTTGGATGGGGTCATTTACGATTATTCCGATAATCCACGCTTAATTTTCGAGATTTTTTTATTTGGATTACAACTGATAAAATATTATGATAATCTTTTATTGTAAATAGTATTTATTATTGATAATATAGTTAATAATCAGATTACCTTATTAAAGGGTGTTATTAAAAAATTATCGAGGTAATTTGATTTTTATACCTATTTTGCCTTTAATTAAATATTATTTAAGACAGAATTATCCTCAAATGTCTACCAAATAATCATTTCCCAAATCCCATACATTTGAGAATTTAGCTAAAACATCTTGGCCAGAAAAAAGTTTAAAAGTTAAAAAAATACCCCTAACCACCTAAGACCACCATCGGTCGATGGCAACAGTCACCATATCGACACACTATCTGTAGGATCTGGCCGGCTATGTGTCGATCCAGCTATTTTCGGCTAGATCAAAGGCTAGAAACGGCCAGGTCCACGATGACCTGGCTATTTCCAACCTTCAATCTGGTCCGAAACAGCTAGATCATAGCTAAAGATCTAGCATTTTCATGCCAAGATCTATGGTCATTTTACGACCACATCCTTGGCTGTGAAACGACCTTATTAGTGCACGACTGGCCATATCCGACCGATTGTGCACCATTCCAGTGACTATCAACGGTGTCGACAGTGGTGGCCAGATACCGGCAATGGCTTGGGATAGGTGGGGGTGATTTTGCTAAAATTAAAGTTTTACATGGCTGGAGTGCTTTAGCAAAATTTCATATGTAGGAGTTTAAAAGAAATATTTAAAAAATAATAACAAAATTAATGTTATATCAATAATTTAAAAGGAGACAATTTAGCAATCTATATAACGTGCCCACTCATTCACCTCCCAACCAAACATATCAATATAACATACTCACCAATTTATTCCAACCTAACTAAACACATTTTCCTAAATATTCCCAATAATCTTCAAGATAATCTATCTTTCAATTAATATAACATTCTAATAATACAATATTCTCTGAACCAAACGCACCCTAGGTGTAATTTTTATTTAAACTATTGATCGCTAGAATAGTTCCTTTTCCTCTCACCAACCATTAATCTTACCAGGCCTATCCATACAAGTACCATATTCATTCATTGATTTATCTACGAGGGTATCTAAACATTGGTCGAATTCAGTTAATTAAAAACTAAAAATTTAAGAGTTTTACACTATGCCAACAAAAATCAATTAAAACAACAAATTAAATAAAAAATATATTGCTATGTCCTGCTTCACGTCTTATGATATATTAAAAATATTTGAGTTGAATGTCCAAAACTACAATGGAGACCCTCTGCCCTCTCTTTTGACCGTTAACCCAAATAACCCAGAAAAGGGCGTAAATCCTTTCTTTTTATTCACCAATTTGTAAAAAGAAAAAAATTGATTCAATTTCTTTGTGGTTCAATCAATAATATTGTCGTTGTTCTTCTAAGAAAATAAGTCAAATTAAAAAACAAAAAATGAGCAGAAAATAAAAGCATTATGCATTTAAAAGACATAATAATAGCTATTAATAGTCTTGATGACATCAGAATCAAATCCAGAAAGATTGGCAGCTTCTCTCAGAGCAGTCCTCCATCTCTGTAACATTCCTGCCTATCCTTGTCAAGCTCATCAAATGCCTTCCCAAAAGTCCCAGTTGATTCCTTACATTTGATGGATATACACCATGAAAACCGGAATTACAATCTGACCATAACTGTTCTTGCATTCAAGAATCTTCTCAAGTTCTAAGGCACCACTCGAAGAAGCATACCTTCCCAGAAAATGATCAACGAAATTTTGATTGCTCAATTGCATTCAAAAGAGATGGAGAGATTTGCTCCCCTCTTTAAGCTCTTCGTCATCAATGAATGCATTGATCTTTTTTTGACACAACGCAGCATACAGATGGGAAGTAAAAGTATTGCGGGTTCCGCACTCTGAAACTAAGAAAAAACATCATACTTTTCTTGAGGAGAAGCAGAAGAAGAAGCAACAGCCATTAAGTTCCAGTGATGAGAATTACTTGACATTAACAAACAATAAAGAGCTAAACCAGGACATCTTATAATTGAGTCTTTCCATATCTAAGCATTTAAACTTTACTCCTTTCAGAAGATGCCGTTGCCTTTTTAATTTCTTTTGACTAGTGCATAATTGCAACCCCAAAAAAAAACCAATAAGCCATTCACATCTGGTGTGATTCTGACACAAATTCATTAATTCCCAAACAGGAAATTTCCCAGAAGTTTCCAAATCATCACATTCCTAATCTACCTTCTACCTTTCTATTTCATCATTTTCCCCGGAAGATGCTCCCTTTTTCTATTTTTCTTGACTTATTGGGCCGTTACCATTGGGTGTGATTTTGACACTAATTCAACGTAAAACCTCATGAAATTTCATTCACACCTATTTTTACTAAAGTTCTTTGAAATTATCTCAATGAATTGCTTTTCCTTGAAGTAAAGCGATGGAAAAGTGTTTCCTCTTCTACTTTTCCCTTTAAAAGTCTTTCTCTAATAAACTAATGGAATTTCTTTGAATTAGCATGTCTATTGCTTTATGTTCCAATAGTATAAGGAGCAATCAACATCATTCAACTATCCAAAAAACCAAATATGACCTACATTAACATAGCAGTAGCTTCATCCAATATACTTAATTAAATTATATTCGACAAGATATCCATTGCTGACAATAAAATCTAAGAGAAATTTCAAAATGACAACCATTCGGGTGTATATCATCAACTCCCTAACTGGGTTGAATACAATTATGTAATTTCTATTTGTTTAATCCTTAATCACTTTTTGCAAATGAACTAAAACAAGGATTTATAAAATCATAAGTAAAATGGGAAGCAATAAAAATTACAGCTAAGATACTAATTTTTTTGTGGTTTAGAAATAACAAAAAATCTATTATTACCTAGAATCGTTAAGTTTTAGATGTCAAAATGATGATTATCAAGTATATCTTACTTATAATTAAGTTCTAACATAAATAGATTTTTGTTATTTTTGAAACCTCGAGAGATTTTGATATTCAATAAAACCCAGGTGGATTCATTAACTCTAAAATTCTTAACATTTTATAAGATCCAAGGTGATTATACAGGTAAAGTTCAACACCACCCTATTTTAATTTTAAAAAATAAAGAAATTATCAATCAAATATCATTCAAAAAATATTTATGATGATCTTATGCAATCTTGCTAAAAAGCCCAATTATTAGAGTTTAAACCATATTAGCAGTTTATTTTATCAGAATTTTCATAAATTGATATGAGTATTATTGGCAAAAAGAGTTTGTTTATTATTTAAAATTTTTTGTGTTCAAATAACAACAAAATAATTTAGCTTTTTGATTATATACGATAAATATACATAAGACCAAAAGAAAGAAAAAAAAAACAGCCTGTAAATCCCTTGATGTCTGAAGCCGTTTCCATGAAGATGCCCTGCCTTCTTTTTTACTCCATCTCTTTTTAGGAAAACACCCTGCCTTTTCCTTTTGACTTAGATATAATGGGGCGGTGATGTGATTTTTACAATAATTTAATATTTTCATCCTTATATCTGCTTTAATTCTTAAGTTTTTAATATTTTGATCATATATGAGCTAGGTAGTCTAGATGAGATTAATTTTTAATATATTACGTTTGTTTGTTATTTTGGATAAAATTTTAAAAATAATATTAAGTAATTAAATAAAGTGAGTATTACGAGATAAAATTTAAAATTAATAAAAAAACTCCTAAATTTACTAATTTAACTAAATATCCCAAATATATAAATTTTATAAATAATAAAATACTCTCATTCACCTATGTATCAGATTTTGGCTACCACTATCAGAATCTAGCAAGAAATGGCATTGCGACGTAGACCGGTGGATCTAATTGATCGTGAGTCGATATGACTTTTTCGACCAAATCCACCATGAATTAGCGTCAACGGCCACAAAAGGCAGATTTGATCGTCAGCGATAGCTAAAGATATGGTCGTCGTTGGGTAACGATGGCTAAGATTTGACGTCATTGACTGTCAACGACAGCCATTTCTTTGGCTATCACTAATGGCCAGACGGTGAATTACCGGCAGTTCCGGTCGTTTCTAAGCCTATGGGTGGGTGGGGGTATTTTTGTTAATTTAAAAAAAAAAATTAGGGGTGTTTAATTAAATTAATAAACTTAAGGGGTCTAAAAAATTAAAAAATATAATAGTATTTCCCAAATATTAAACAAAATAGTATTTTGAGAATAGATAGGGAATAAGGTTTAAAATAATAAAACAAACGGACCTAGTTGTCATTGTTACACATTTATATTCATATCCTTATCATCTGCTTCACTCTAGGGTTGCGATGGTTAGGGTCATATGAGATTACTCCGATAATCTTCGTTAATTTTCAAGATTCCTTATTGGTTTTCAAGTAATAAGATATTGCATTAATCTTTTATCTAAATAATATTTATTGTTGGTAATATATGGGGTAATTAGATTACCTTGTTGGAGGTGTTATTAAAAGATTACCGAAGTAATATGATTTTTATACTTATTTTGCCCATATTAAATACCATTCAGAGCCCTCAAATGTACCAAATAACCATACCCAAATCCCAACATTTGAGAATTTAGACTAAACACTTCGGCCACAAAAAGTTAAAAGTTAATAAATATCTGCAGCCATTCAAGACCATCGCAGCCGTCGCAGCAGTCACCATATTAGTGGACAATCGGTAGGATTGACTGACCGCGCAACGATCGATGTTTTTCCTATAGATCAAAGGCCGAAACGACTAAATCCATGTGATCTGGTCTCTTTAGGCCCAGATCTAGGGTTATTTCATGGCCACATCTTTGGCCATGAAAACACCCTTATGATGCAGACTGGTCGAATTCCACCAGTCGTACGCCATTCATACGACTACGATGGCACCAGTGGTGGTGGTTGGTTATTGGCATTGACTTGGGGTGGGTGGGGTTGATTTTGCTATAATTAAAGTTTGTATGACTACGGTGTTTTAACAAATTTCAATCGTAGTGGTTTAAAAGAAATGATTAAAAAAATAATATTATATTAATATTTAAATAAAAGATAATTTATAATATATAAATACCAACTCATTTATCCTCCCAATCAACATTCAATAAATATACCCACTAATTTATTCTAACTTAATTAAATATTTCTCTAATTATTTTCAATAATTTAAGGTGTAACATTCCTAATAATACATCATTTCGGTAATCATAAAGGTAATCATTGGATAATTGTAGGGGTGGGATAATAATCCAAAAATCGAACCGAACCGGTAACGAACCAAAATTAGGTTTTTTTACAAACCGGTTCGGGTTCCGTTTGTAGAATTCAAAAAACTGAAAAACCGGTTCGGTTTGAAAATATTTCAAACGGTTTTATTTTACCTAACTATAAAAGCAAAAAAAATTTGGCTCCTCTCTATTTCTCTTCACACACATTTAGACTCTTCTCTCCGCGACTCAGCCTCCAAATCTAGTTAAACTCCCTATTACCACGTGAGCAAAGAGCTACTTCATAGTCCATCCCCACGTGAGCTATGCTGCTGCATCCACTCTCTAGCGATCTTCATAGTCCAGCGATCTTCACAGTCCAGTCTTCCACACCGTGAGCTACAGAGCTACTCCATCACACCGTGAGCTGTTCATCCACACCGTGAGCTACTGCATCCACTCTCCAGCGATCTTCACAGTCCACCGTGAGCAGACTCTTGATTTTTATGTATTCTTTGTTTGTTATTTTGTTAATCTTGCTTTGCTTTCGGTTTGTTTAGTGAAGGAAGTAATGTTGTGGCTGCTGTTGTGTTGTTTTGGCCTTTGGGATACTTTGCACTGTTAGAAGGAATTGTGGTGATGGTGGGGGGTCGTGTGGCGTGAAGGAAATTGAGGGTTTTTGTTTGTTGATTTTGGGATTTTGTGTGAGTGTTTCTGGAAATTTTGTTGTTAGATTAGGGTGTGTAAAGTTAACCCTACACTACTTTGAAGAGATTAAGGCTGTTAAATATGGATTAGAGATGTAAAGCTCATAGTTAAGGAGCTTATGTAACAAATATTATTAATACTCTTTAATTTACATTTTCGGCGTATTTTGTGACTAATACTTGTTTTTGATTTCTGAAACCGATGGATGGTCCTCACTATGAGCAATCCAATGGTCTCTAATTTTCACAGCCTGGTAACATTATGAAGATTGTCTCTGCCTTTCTCGACACTTCAAGGTCAAAGCCAAGTTTCTCCTTGAGAGAACGTTATGTTGTCCACCAAATAATCAAATACAAGCTTTTGATAATGTTGATTTTATGAAATTTATATAAAAATAATATTTGAATTAGTTGGACAAATGAAAAATGAAGAATTATAAGGATTAAAGGATAATTTGAAAAACGGTTGAAATTATATATAAAATAATAATATTTGAATTTAGGGACTTAAATGAAAAATTGAGAATTTAAGGATTAAAAGATAATTTGAAAATCGGTAACTGAACTGAAAATTTGGTTCGGTTTACATTTGGTTTTTAATTAAAACGGTTGATTTTCAGTTTAGATTTCTCTAAACTGAAAAATTGATTCGGTTTTTGGTTTTGTAATCCGGTTCGATTAACGGATATCCACCCCTAGATAATTGAATCTTTCCATCTCTAAGCATTTAACCTTGACACCTTTTCTAGAAGATGCCTTGCCTTTTCTCTTTTTATTTTTTGACTAGGCTCATAAGCAACCCAACAAACAACAAATAAGCCATTCACATTTGGTGTGTTCTGACACAAATTTATTAATTCCCAGCAATTGTTTCACATTTACCCAGAAGTTTCCAAATCATCACAATGTTGTTAAATTCCTAATCTACCCTTCCACATTGCCTATTATTTGCTTTTAACTTTATCTATGTGATCATCAAATTGAGATGGGGCTCAACTTTTCAAACGTGCAACAAAAATTTGAAACTGGGTTTTCAATAGAAGTGATTTAATCAGGTGGGTTTCGGAAATTTGAATCGGATCAAGATGAATTATTATGAATTAATTGAAAGGAATAATGGGTTTTACATATAATTGACTTTATCTTCCACTATCGTCAGTGTACTCTTTTCTCTTGGAAAGATGCGTTACTGCGTTTTGTCACTTTTTGACTTGACTGAGAAATGCAATGTGAATGAGCAATTAATGAACTCTTTCTCTACGTTTCTAATTTCATCATTTTCCTCGGAAGATGCTCCTCTTTTTCTATTGTCTTGATTTATTGGACCGTGAACATTGGGATGCGTTTATTACACTACCTTAATTTTCATATGCTTATCATCTGTTATAATTTGGGGATGCGTTTGGATGGGGGTCATTTAAGATTTGTGTCATAATTTTTATTTAATTTTTAAGATTTTATGTTTAATTATACTTCTATAAGATCTCTATCATACCCTTTAAAGAAACAAGCAATATCCAAAAATACCTTCTGCTCTTCATCATTTAGCCCATCATAACTTACTTTTAATACCTCTTGGATATTCTTATCAGGAATTCTGCTTAATCTTTTTATATAGCTTTCCCATTCTTTCTTTGTCCTCTCAAATAGAGAGGAACCTAAAACTTTAAGAGCAAGTGGAACACCATTAGCATATGATAACACCCTTTCAGTTAGCATCATAAAATCTTTTGGTGGACAATCTTTAAAAGCATGTCGACTAAACAATTGGTGAGCTGCAAAATAAGATAATATTTTAGTCTCGTATATGCCATCTACGTGACATTTTTTTAATACGTGTTTGTCCCTCGTCGTTATGATAATTCGACTTCCTAAACCCAAGTACTTAAAATCTCCAATTAAAAGTTCTATTTGGTTTAAATTTGTCACATCATCTAACACAATGAGAACTTTCGTATGGCGAAGCCTTCTTATGGTGGAGGTGGATCCTATATTAGCATCTTCATCCCTTAAAATTTCACAAATAATTTGTCGCTGCAACCCAGTTCGTCCCTTGCTTTTCTCTGATTCTTCTCTAATATTTTCAAAGAAGTGCTTGCTTTCAAAATGTCCATTTTTAGAGATTTTATTGACTACAGCCTTGGCAAGAGTAGTCTTCCCTATTCCACCAGCACCCCAAATTCCTATCTTGCGAACACCAGGAAACCCAATGCGTAATAGCCCTTCAATATCCTTGATTCTTGAATCTACTCCAACTAGGTCCTTACCGATTAAAGGAGAGTCATCCCCCAATTTCATCAAAACATCTTTGACAACTTTTTTTACAAGTTCAGACTCGGGCCTAACAAATACGAAAAAAACAAAGACAAAAAAAGAATATAACTCAAATTAGATATTAATAAAAAAGAAAAGGTACACAACATATATTCCAATAAATGAATCTCAATGAAGGTCATAAAAACAGGGAAGGGCAAATATTCCATCCTGGGATGTGAGACCAAATGGCACTCAAATTTGGAGATCAATAGAGTTTGAACATTTGCATATTCCTTAACAATATATTAATTACTTTGAAGTATTTATATATGCCATATCTCAATGCAAAAAACAACAATAAAAGTTATGCTACTCGATGATCTCTTGAATATCAAGCTGAAATTGCATCAATTAAATAAAAATACAGCTTAATGGAAAAAAAACTCTATCAAATGACATCATATTTAAATAGTAACACACGGTAAAATTACTAGAATATCACCTAGGTTAGCAATCCAATAAAAAATTGAAAAAAACAAAAAAACAAAAAAAACAAGAACATTACAAGATTGCATAAAAAATCACTTTCTTTTAACTTCAAATTATTGGTTCTCATTATCTTTTTTCTTTTTTCTTTCCAAGTAGATCAAAAGGACTTTACTTTTTCGCCTACGACCATCTCCTCAGTCTAAAACAATAATCTAACTTATATATAATTAACAAAATATTATATAGTTCAATCAATGATTAGTGCTAAATTAATAAAAACGAAGAATCCAATCTATGAATTTAATAATATGATTGTGCACAGTTTGTTCACTTTTTTGTAATTATATGTTCAATCAATATATTGTCGTTGTTTCTTCTAAGAAAATAGTCAAATTAAAACAAAAAATGAGCAGAATAAAAGATTATGCATTAAAAGACATATAATAGCTATTAAGTTACTTGATGACATCGAATCAAATCCAGAAAGATTGGCAGCTTCTCTCAGAGCAGTCCTCCATCTCTGTAACATTTCCTGCCTATCCTTGCAAGCTCACAAAGCCTCCCAAAAGTCCCATCTGATTCCTCACATTGATGGATAACACCATAGAAAACGGAATTACAATCTGACCATAACTGTTCTTGCATTCAGAATCCTCCAAGTTCTTCAGGCACCATCTCGAAGAAGCATACCCTTCAGAAATGATCAACGAAATCTTTGATTGCTCAATTGCATTCAAAAGAGATGGAGAGATTTGCTCCCCTCTTTTAAGCTCTTCGTCATCAATGAATGCATTGATCTTTTTTTGACACAACGCAGCATCCAGATGGGAATAAAAGATTGCGGGTATCCGCACCTCTGAAACTAAGAAAAACATCATACTTTTCTTGAGGAGAAGCAGAGAAGAAGCAACAGCCATTAAGTTCCAGTGATGAGAATTACTTGACATTAACAAAAACATAAAGAGCTAAACCAGGACTCTTATAATTGAGTCTTTCCATATCTAAGCATTTAAACTTTATCTCCTTTCAGAAGATGCCGTTGCCTTTTTTTATTTCCTTTTGACTAGTCGCATAATTGCAACCCCAAAAAAAAACAATAAGCCATTCACATCTGGTGTGATTCTGACCACAATTCATTATTCCCAAACAGGAAATTTCCCAGAAGTTTCCAAATCATCACAATTCCTAATCTACCCTTCTACATTTCTAATTTCATCATTTTCCCCGGAAGATGCTCCCTTTTTTCTTATTTTTCTTGACTTTGGCCGTTACCATTGGGTGTGATTTTGACACTATTCAACTAAAACCTCATGAAATTTCATTCACACCTATTTACTAAGTCTTTGAAATTTCTCAATGAATTGCTTTTCTTTGAAGTAAACGATGGAAAAGTGTTTCCTCTTTCTACTTTTTCCTTTAAAAGTCTTTCTCTAATAACTAATGGAATTTCTTTGAATTAGCATGTCTATTGCTTTATTTTCCAATAGTATTAAGGACAATCAACATTCAACTACCCAAAAACCAAAATGACCTCATTACTAGCAGTAGCTTCATCCAATATACTAATTAAATTATATTCCGACAAGATCATCCATTGCTGACAATAAAATCTAAGAGAAATTTCAAAATGACAACCATTCGGTGTATATCATCAACTCCCTAACTGGTTGAATACATAATGTAATTTCTATTTGTTTAACCATTAATCACTTTTTGCAAATGAACTAAACAAGGATTTATAAAATCATAAGTACAATGGGGTAATAAAAATTACAGCTAATGATACTAATTTTTTTGTGGTTTTAGAAATAACAAAAATCTATTATTACCTATGAATCGTTAAGTTTTAGTGTCAAAATTGATGATTATCAAGTTAATATCTATTACTTATAATTAAGTTCTAACAATAATAGATTTTGTTATTTTTGAAACCTCGAGAGATTTTGATATTCAATAAAACCCAGGTGGATTCATTAACTCTAAAATTCTTAACATTTTATAGATCCAGAGTGATTATACAGGTAAAAGTTCAAAATCACCACCCTATTTTAATTTAAAAAAATAAAGAAATTATCAATCAAATATCATTCAAAAAATATTTATGATGATCTTAAATGCAATCTTGCAAAAAGCCCAATTATTAGAGTTTAAACCATTATTACAGTTTATTTTATCAGATTTTTCATAAATTTGATATGAGTATTATGGCAAAAAGAGTTTGTTATTAATTTAAATTTTTTTGTGTTCAAATAACAACAAAATAATTTAGCTTTTTGATTATATACGATAATAACTAAGACCAAAAGAAAGAAAAAAAAACAGCCTGTAAATCATCCCTTTGATGTCGTTAAGCCGTTTCCATGAAGATGCCCTGCCTTCTTTTTACTCCCATCTCTTTCTGGAAAACACCCTGCCTTTTTCCTTTTTGACTTAGATATATGGGCGGTGATGTGATTTTTCAATAATTTAATATTTTCATCCTTATCATCTGCTTTAATTCTTAGTTTTTATATTTTGATCATAATGAGCTGGTAGTCTAGATGAGATTAATTTTTAATATATTATCTTTGTTTTGTTATTTTGGATAAAATTTTAAAAATAATATTAGTAATTAATAAAGTGATTACGAGATAAATTTAAAAATTAATAAAAACTCCTAAATTTACTAATTTAACTAAAATCCCAATATATAAAATTTATAAATAAAAAAATACTCTCATTCATCTTAGTAAGATTTTGGCTACCACTATCAGAATCTAGCAAGAAATGGCATTGCGACATAGACCGTCGGATCTAATGATCGTGAGTCGATATGACTTTTTTCGACCAAATCCCACGAAATTTAGCCGTCAACGGCACAAAAGGCCAGATTTGATCGTAGCGATACCAAAGATATGGTTCGTTATGGTTAACGATGGCTAAGATTTGATCGTCATTGACTGTCAACAGACCTTTCTTGGTTATCATATCCCAGACTGTGAATACGGCCAATTGCACAATAAATAAAATTTTGAAACTGGGTTTCAATAGAAGTGATTTAATCAGGTGGGTTTCGGAAATTTTGAATCGGATCAAGATGAATTTATAATGAATTAATTGAAAGGAAAAGGGTTTTACATATAATTGACTTTATCTTCCATCTGTCATCGTACTATCTTTTTCTTGGAAAGATGCGTTACTGCGTTTTGTCACTTTTGACTTGACTGAGAAATGCAATGTGAATGAGCAATTAATGAACTCTTTCTCTACGTTTCTAATTTCAT
The DNA here is from genome assembly GCF_008641045.1 of Pistacia vera. Taxonomy (NCBI): domain Eukaryota; kingdom Viridiplantae; phylum Streptophyta; class Magnoliopsida; order Sapindales; family Anacardiaceae; genus Pistacia; species Pistacia vera. The sequence goes on from NW_022196165.1 coordinate 1,741,684, forward strand.
CATTTTCCTCGGAAGATGCTCCTCTTTTTCTTATTGTCTTGATTATTGGACCGTGAACTTGGTGCGTTTATTACACTACCTTAATTTCATATGCTTATCATCTGTTAATATTGGGATGCGTTTGGATGGTCATTAAGATTGTGTCATAATTTTATTAATTTTAGATTTGTTTGGTATATTTGATTATTTATTATTTTAGTTTATGTTTAATTATAAATAATAAAATATTACTAGATTTTCTAGTTTATAATAATAAAATATACTGATTGTAATATCTTTTTGCAAGATCGTATAATAATGCGTTCATTGATCTGCCTTCGTCTGCAATCTGAATGAGCAATTAATGAGCTCTTCTCTACATTCTAATTCATCATTTTCCGGAAGATGCCCCCTTTTCTTATTTTCTTGGCTATTGGGCCGTTAACATTGGATGCGTTTATTACACTAACTTAATATTCATACGCCTATCATCTATTATACTTGGATGCGTTTGGATGGGGTCATTTACGATTATTCCGATAATCCACGCTTAATTTTCGAGATTTTTTTATTTGAATTACAACTAATAAAATATTACGATAATCTTTTATTTTAAATAGTATTTATTATTGATAATATAGTTAATAATCAGATTATCTTGTCAAGGGGTGTTATTAAAAATTACAGAGGTAATTTTTTTTATACCTATTTGCCTTTAATTAAATATTATTTCAGACAGAATTACCTCAAATGTCTACCAAAATCATTACCCAAATCCCTACATTTGAGAATTTAGCTAAAACATTTGGCCAGAAAAAAGTTTAAAAGTTAAAAAAATACCCCTAACCACTAAGACCACCACGGCGATGGCAACAGTCACCATATCGACAACGATCTGTAGGATCTGGCCGGCTATGTGTCGATCCAGCTATTTTCGCTAGATCAAAGGCTAGAAACGACCAAGTCCACGATGACCTGGCTATTTCAACCTCAATCTGGTCAGAAACAGCCGATCATAGCTAAAGATCTAGCCTTTGCATGCCAAGATCTGGTCGTTTTACGACCACATCCTGGCAGTGAAATGACCTTATCATTGCATGACTGGCCATATCCGACCGTTGTGCACCATTCCAGTGACAATTAATGGTGTCGACAGTGGTGGCCAGATACGGCAATGGCTTGGGATAGGTGGGGGTGATTTTGCTAAAATTAAAGTTTTACATGGCTAGAGTGCTTTAGCAAAATTTCATATGTAGGGGTTTAAAGAAATAATAAAAAATAATAACAAAATTAATGTTATACAATAATTTAAAGGAGACATTAGCAATCATATAACGTGCCACTCATTCACCTCCCAACCAAACATATCATATAAATACTCCATAATTTATTCCAACCTAACCAAACACATTTTCCTAAATATCCTAATAATCTTCAAGATAACTTATCTTTAATTAATATAACATTCTAATAATACAATATTCTCTGAACCAAACGCACCCTAAGTGTAATTTTTATTTAAACTATTGACGCTAGAATAGTTCCTTTTCCTCTCACACAACCATTAATCTTACAAGGCCTATCCATACAAGTACATATTCATTCATTGATTTATCTACGGGTATCTAAACATTGGTCAGATTCAGTTAATTAAAAACTAAAATTTAAGAATTTTACACTATGCCAACAAAAATCAATTAAAACAACAAATTAATAAAAAATTATGCTATGTCCTGCTTCACGTCTTATGATATATTAAAAATATTGTTGAATGTCCAAAACTACAATGGAGACCCTCTGCCCCTCTTTTGACCGTTAACCCAAATAACCCAGAAAATGGGTAAATCCTTTCTTTTATTACCAATTTGTAAAAGAAAAAAATTGATTCAATTTTTTGTGAATCATTGCATATGTTCTTCCTTTATTTTCCAACTATAATTTGAGCTCTATAATCATTCATCCCTAAAAACCAAAATCAAATCAAATTTATATAAAACCAACTCTAACAAACTCTTATTTGGAACAATTAAAAACAGAACCCAAAAACAATGGCAGCTTACAGCATTATTAAAGAGTAATCAACTTCGTTTAAACTGCCCATAATCCAAACATCACCAACATCATAAATCTTGACTTTATGTTCATAAATTTTGATGATAAGGAGTGTAAGTGTATTAGGGGTTAACTTTGATTTTGTATATTGAGAGACTGTCATGGGATACCCTACATAGCCCCAATGGAAGTTAATGGAGAGAATATTTGTTATTTATCAATGGTTTATGTTAATGATTCATGTATTAATAATCAGTCGCGTTCTTTGATTTAATTATATCCTTCGTTAAAGTGAACTATTATTTATTATCTTCTTTTGAATTTCAACGACTTTAATAATTTATTAATTAATTATTTTATATAAAATACTATTAACTATTAAGATAACTTAATCCCTCTAAATTAAACACCAAAACCTCTAACCATGATGATAAAAAATTTTTATACAATACCTTATGAGGAAATTTCAAGAGACCTCAAGGTGAATTTTATTAAATCCAAAACCAATTATAGATTATGGTTGTGAGACTGTCTAATTAAAATAAGGGTTTAAACCATTACCTCCCTAGTGGTTTCAAAATTGACAAGTTGGTCCTATGTTATGCGAATTATCCAACCACCTCCCTGCTGTTAGTTTTTTCCATTAAATCTAACTATTCAATGATTTTGACCACTAACTGACAATATTACCCTATTTTTTTTTAATTCAAAAGAAAAGCCTAAGTAAATATATATTGTATAATTATATAATATATATATATATATATATATATAATCGTAAAAAAAAAAACCCAAAAGTCTTAAAATATGTTAAGTTCTAAAAAAAAAAAAAAAAAAAATAATAAAAAACCTACCAAGTTCAAAAATTTCTTAAAATTGGCCTTTTAATTTTTTTTTTTAAAACTTTATGTTCTAGGTAATTTTATTGAATTTTTATGTTAAGTTATGTAAAAATGAAGATATTTTATTAATTTTGTGGAAACTCAGTTTTAGGGGTAATTTGTCATTGCGTAAATCAATTTACCACCTCCCTGCAACCATATCCCACCTACTCAATGAAATTTGAATCTTAGAATACGGAAACAATATTAACAACAGCAAATATCAATCAAATAAATAAAGAATTAGATTAAAGCCAATACAGTAAATTGGGTTTTACATACCCAATCTTCACCCTCGCTCTTTCTCACAGATTAGGCATATGATAAAATTGGACAAATGGAGATTCAATGTGTTAAAAACAATACAAATTGGCATCAACGACCAGTCTCCACCCCTTTCCCCCACCTTTCAGTGCCTTTCCACTACTAAAACACACATAAGAGTCGTCGTGTCATGCGTTCCAACAGACGATTCAGCTCTCCGATCCATCGCTTGACCATGTCACGTGCTCATCACGTTTATGATGAGTCAAAAACATTTTAAACTTCAAGGTTTGGTAATAGTAGATTAGGGGTATTCAACAAACCGATTTTATGAATTAACCAATTTTTCAGTTCAAGAATTTTCCTAAACTAAAACCAAACTGGTTAATGATGGCAAAACTAGTTTTGAACACCCAAAAACCAACTCTAAACCAGTTTTACTTTAATATTTTATATATTTTTATAATAAAATGGATTTTTTTAATATTTTTATAATAAACCGGTTTATAAAATCAATTTTGATTAACCCATTCCCATATTCTCGTAAACCAGTAATCGAACCGAAAAATCAATTTTTTATATTTCTTTAAACCAAAACCGAATCGGTTTTTCAGATAACCAAAAAACCGGTTCAATTCGATTTTGGTATTTTTTTTAACACCCCTAAGTATGATAGGCCCCAAGGTTGTAAGACGTGTCTTTTTAAAACAATCAATAGCGAGGTTTTGTTATAATAGATTGCTGCAATAACACAACATGAAACTTATAAAACAAAAACGTAAAACTTGTGATATGCACTTTTACATGGTATTATATAGCCACAGCATAGCAATAGAGAGAAAGCAAACTAATTAAGCAAATACAAGAAATCAAAGCAGCCTTAGAAGGCAAAAATATCCGGAAAAGCCCAGAAAAAACAACCAAGAGTAGCAGCTTACAAGAGTAGAAAGAGCAATCAACATCATTTCACTGCCTAGAAAACCAAATATCACCAACTATTAGATAGTAATTATGTTGAATCACAACACAGAAAGCATCCGGCAGTAAAAGATTATATAGCAGCAGCCTTCATCTAACATATCTAATTAAATAGTTCAGCAACATAATCCGAATTCCAGGGAAGAAAATCCATAGAATTTCATAATCACGTCCATCACAATATGTGTCCACTGGCCAGCTAAAAGGTTATCGTTAGTGTGTGCACCAGAGACCAAGCAAGACTGAAACAATCACTGTCAATTTTGCAATTCTGAACAAAGCAGGTGGTATTGTCTATCATTGTTGGTCAGCTTGAACTTCTTTCATCACCTGGTTGCAAACTGACTAGCATCAGAAAGAGGCAATTACACAATTCAGGAATTGAATGAATAATTCATAAAAAGAATTGTGTGACCTGATGTAACACAATATGCATGGGATGGGCTGCTGCCTCAATTTGGCCTTTTATCCTCGTCAGAAAAGAAATTATCAAATGTCCCTCACACTTTTGAGGCAATGAGTTTTTTATATGAAAGAAAAAAGAAGACTATGCCTTCACCAGATGAATGCTTGATATTAAGTAATAATAGCACTTCAAATTGCAGAACATAGAGGGCATGGCATGGATTCACCCAAATATATAGTAATGCAAAACAAGACAAACCAAATATAATGACCAATATAAATTGCAGAAAGCTAGCTTCAGAAGGCAACAAAATGTAAACTTTACCTTGAAACCATTGAACTATTATGCAGGACACCACCACAACTATACAGAATACCAAGCCCTCAAATGTCTACCAAATAACCATTACCCAAATCCCCAACATTTGAAATTTAGCTAAAACACTTCGGCCACAAAAAATTTAAAAGTTAATAAAATCGGCAGCCATCAAGACCATCGCAGCCGTCGGCAGCAGTCACCATATTAGTGGACAATCGGTAGGATTTGACTGACCGCGCACCGATCTGATTGTTTCCTATTAGATCAAGGCCGAAAACGACTAAATCCATGATGTCTGTCTCTTTAGGCCCAGATCTAGGGTTATTTCATGGCCACATCTTTGGCCATGAAAACCCCTTATGATGCACGACTGGTCGAATCCACCAGTCGTACGCCATTCATACGACTATCGATGGCACCAGTGGTGTGGTTGGTTATGTGCATTGACTTGGGGTGGGTGGGGTTGATTTTGCTATAAATTAAAGTTTTGTATGACTACGGTGTTTTACAAAATTTCAACGTAGTGGTTTAAAAAATGATTAAAAAAATAATATTATATTATATTTTAAATAAGATATTTTTATTAATTTATAATTTACCAACTCATTTATCCTCCCACAATAACAATTCAATTAAATACCCACTAATTTATTCTAACTTATTAAATATTTCTCTAATTATTTTCAATAATCTTTAAGGTGTAACATTCCTAATAATACATCATTCCGGTAACTCAAGGTAATCTTTGTAATTGTAGGGGGATAAATAATCCAAAAACGAACCGAACCGGTAACCGAACCAAAAATTAGGTTTTTTACAAACCGGTTCGGTTTTCCGTTTGTAGAATTCAAAAAACTGAAAAACCGGTTCGGTTTGAAAATTATTTCAAACCGGTTTTACTTTTACCCTAACTATAAAGCAAAAAAATTTTTGGCTCCTCTCTATTTCTCTTCACACACATTTTAGACTCTTCTCCCTCCGCGACTCGCCTCCAAATCTTAGTTAAATCTCCCTTCCACACCGTGAGCTACAGAGCTACTTCATAGTCCATCCACACCGTGAGCTACTGCTGCTGCATCCACTCTCTAGCGATCTTCATAGTCCAGCGATCTTCACAGTCCAGTCTTCCACACCGTGAGCTACAGAGCTACTCCATCCACACCGTGAGCTGTTCCATCCACACCGTGAGCTACTGCATCCACTCTCCAGCGATCTTCACAGTCCACCGTGAGCGACTCTTGATTTTTATGTATTCTTTGTTTGTTATTTTGTAATCTGCTTTTGCTTTCGGTTTGTTTTAGTGAAGAGGTAATGTTGTGCTCTGTTTGTGCTGTTTTGGCTTTGGGATACTTTGCACTTGTAGAAAATTGTGGGTGATGGTGTGTGGGTCTGGTGGCGTGAAGGAAATTGAGGGTTTTTGTTTGTTGATTTTGGGATTTTGTGAGATGGTTTTCTGGAAATTTTGTTGTTAGATTAGGTTTTGGTAAAGTTAACCCTACACTACTTTGAAGAGATTAAGGCTGTTAAATATGGATTAGAGATGTAAAGCTCATAGTTAAGGAGCTTATGATCAAATATTATTAATAATCCTTTAATTTACATTTTCGGCGTATTTTGTGACTATTTTACTTGTTTTTGATTTCTGAAACCGATGGATGGTCCTCACTATGTAGCAATCCAATGGTCTCTAATTTTCACAAGCCTGGTAACATTATGAAGATTGTCCTGCCTTTCTCGACACTTCAAGTCAAAGCCAGTTTCTCCTTGAGAGAACGTTATGTTGTCCACCAATAATCAAATACAAAGCTTTGTATAATGTGATTTTATGAAATTTATAAAAAATAATAATATTTGAATTAGGGACTTAAATGAAAAATTGAAGAATATAAGGATTAAGGATAATTTGAAAACCGGTTGAATTATATATAAATAATAAATATTTGAATTTAGGGACTTAAATGAAAAATTGAAAATTAAGGATTAAAAGATAATTTGAAAATCGGTAACTGAACGAAAATTGGTTCGGTTTACATTTGGTTTTTAATTAAAACCGGTCTGATTTTCAGTTTAGATTTTCTCTAAACTGAAAAATTGATTCGGTTTTTGGTTTTGATAATCCGGTTCGATTAACCGATTATCCACCCCTAGATAATTGAATCTTTCCATCTCTAAGCATTTAAACCTTAGCACCTTTTCTAAGGCCTTGCCTTTTCTCTTTTATTTTTGACTAGGCTCATAACGGCAACCCAACAAACAACAAATGCCATTCACATTTGGTGTGATTCTGACACAAATTTATTAATTCCCAGCAATTGTTTCACATTTACCCGAAGTTTCCAAATCATCACAATGTTGTTAAATTCCAATCTACCCTCCACATTGCCTATTATTTGCTTTTAACTTTTCTATGTGATCATCAAATTGAGATGGGGCTCAACATTTTCAACGTGCAACAAAAAATTTTGAAACTGGGTTTTCAATAGAGTTATTAATCAGGTGGGTTTCGGAATTTTGAATCGGATCAAGATGAATTTATTATGAATTAATTGAAGGAATAATGGGTTTTACATATAATTGACTTTATCTTCCACTATCTGTCAGTGTACTCTTTTCTCTTGAAAGATGCGTTATCGGTTTTGTCACTTTTTGACTTGACTGAGAAATCACATGTGAATGAGCAATTAATGAACTCTTTCTCTACGTTTCTTTTCATCATTTCCTCGGAAGATGCTCCTCTTTTTCTTATTTGTCTTGATTTATTGGACCGTGAACATTGGATGCGTTTATTACACTACCTTAATTTCATGCTTATCATCTGTATATTTGGGGATGCGTTTGGATGGGGGTCATTTAAGATTTGTGTCATAATTTTTATTTAATTTTTAAGATTTTTATGTTTTTTTTATAATAATAAAATATTACTAAGATTTTCTAGTTTTATAATAATAAAATATTACTGATTGTAAATTTTTTGTCTTGGAAGATGCGTTATTGCCTTCGTCTGTAACTGAATGAGCATTAATGGGCTCTCATTTCTACCTTCGTCTGCAATCTGATGAGCAATTAATGAGCTCTTTCTCACTTTCTAATTTCATCATTTTCCTCGGAAGATGCCCCCCTTTTTCTTTTTCTTGGCTTATTGGGCCGTTAACATTGGATGCGTTTATTACACTACTTAATATCCATACGCCTATCATCTATTATACTTTAGGGATGCTTTGGATGGGGTCATTTACGATTATTCCGATAATCCACGCTTATTTTCGAGATTTTTTTATTTGAATTACAACTATAAAATATTACGATAATCTTTATTTTAATAGTATTTATTATTGATATATATTTAATAATCAGATTACTTGTCAAGGGGTGTTATTAAAAAATTATCAGGGTATTTTTTTTATACCTATTTTGCCTTAATTAAATATTATTTCAGACAGAATTACCCTCAAATGTCTACCAATAATCATTACCCAAATCCCCTACATTTGAGAATTTAGCTAAAACTTTTGGCCAGAAAAAGTTTAAAAGTTAAAAAAATACCCCTAACCACCTAAGACCACCACCGCCGTGCGCACAATCACCATATCGACACACGATCTTAGGATCTGGCCGTCATGTGTGTCACCAGCTATTTTACATCAAAGGCTAAAACGCCACAAGTCCACGATGACCTGCATTTTCAACCTTCATCTGTCAGAAACAGCCAATCATAGCTAAGACTACCTTGCATGCCAAATTCTGGTCGTTTTACGCCCCATCCTTGGCTGAATGACCTTATCATTGCATGACTGGCCATATCCGACCGGTTGTGCACCATTCCAGTGAATAATGGTGTCGACAGTGTGGCCAGATACCGGCAAGGGCTGGATAGGTGGGGTGATTTGCTAAAATTAAAGTTTTACATGGCTAAGAGTGCTTAGCAAAATTTCATTGTAGGGGTTAAAAGATAATAAACAAAATAATAACAAAATTAATGTTATATCAATAATTTAAAAGGAGACAATTTAGCAATCTTATAACGGTCCCACTCATTCACCTCCCAACCAAACATATCAATATAATATACCCATCAATTTATTCCACCCTAACCAACACCATTTTCCTAAATATTCCTAATAATCTTCAAGATAATCATCTTTTAATTATATAAACATTCTAATAATACAATATTCTCTGAACCAAACGCACCCTAAGTGTAATTTTTATTTAAACTATTGACCGCTAGAATAGTTCCTTTTCCTCTCACCAACCTTAATCTTACAAGGCCATCCATACAAGTACCATATTCATTCATTGATTATCTACGTGGGTATCTAAACATTGGTCAGATCAGTTAATTAAAAACTAAAAATTTAAGATTTACACTATGCCAACAAAAATCAATAAACAACAAATAAATAAAAATATATTGCTATGTCCTGCTTCACGTCTTATGATATATTAAAAATATTTGGTTGAATGTCCAAAACTACAATGGAGACCCTCTGCCCTCTCTTTTGACCGTTAACCCAAATAACCCAGAAATGGCGTAAATCCTTTCTTTTTATTTACCAATTTGTAAAAGAAAAAAATTGATCAATTTCTTTGTAGAATCATTGGCATATGTGTCTTCCTTTATTTTCCAAACTAAATTTGAGCTTCTATAATCATTCATCCCAACCAAAATCAAATCAAATTTATATAAAACCAACTCTAACAAACCTTATTTGGAACAATTAAAAACACAACCCAAAAACAATGGCAGCTTACAGCATTATTAAGAGTATCAACTTCGTTAAACTGCCCATAAATCCAAACATCACCAACATCATAATCTTGACTTTATGTTTCATAATTTTGATGATAAGGGTGTAAGTTATTAGGGGGTTAACTTTGATTTGTATATTTGAGAGACTGTCATGGGTAACCCTACATAGCCCCAATGGAAGTTAATGGAGAGGAATATTTTTGTTAATTTAATAATATTTTCATGCGCTTTTGAAATGTTGAAACCTGAAGGATGTCTATGTAATTTAATATATTCTCCCCAAGTTTTCTTTGAAAAAAATGTTTACCTTAAATTCAAAATAACATTTACCTCCTATTATTAGTGTTTTAATATAATTTTATCACCTAAGTAACACACTTACCATTAATCCCTCTAAATTAAACACCAAACCTCTAACCAATGATGAATACAAAAAAATTGTTATTACAAATACCTTATGAGGAAATTTCAAGAGACCTCAAGGTGAATTTTATTAAATCCAAAACCAATATAAGCATTATGGTTGTGAGACTGTCTAATTAAAAATAAGGGTTTAAACCAATTACCTCCCTAGTGTTTTCAAAATTGACAAGTTGGTCCCTATGTTATGGCAATTATCCAACCACCTCCCTGCTGTTAGTTTTTTTCCATTAAATCTAACTATTCAATGATTTGGACCACTAACTGACAATATTACCCTATTTTTTTTTTATTCAAAAGAAAAGCCTAAAAATTATGTTAAATTATATATATATATATATATATATATATATATATATATATATAATTTATTATATATAATATAATCGTAAAAATAAACCCCAAGTCTTAAAATTTGTTAAGTTCATAAAAAAAAAGGAAAAATATATAATAAACCTACCAAGTTCAAAAATTTCTTAAAATTTGGCCTTTTAATTTTTTTTTTAAAAAACTTTTTCTAGGTATTTTTATTGAATTTTTTATGTTAAGTTATGTAAAAATGAAGATATTTTTATAATTTGTGGGAACTCAGTTTTAGGGTAATTTGGTCATTGCGTAAATCAATTTACCACCCCCTGCAACCATATCCCACCTACTGGCAATGAATTTGAATCTTAGAATACGGAAACAATATTAACAACAGCAAATATCAATCAAATAAATAAAGAATTATTGATTAAAGCCAATAACAGTAATGGGTTTTACATACCCAATCTTCACCCTCGCTCTTTCTCACAGATTAGCATATGATAAAATTGGACAATGGAGATTCAATGTGTTTAAAAACAATACAAATTGGCATCACGACCAGTTCCTCCACCCCGTTTCCCCACCCTTTCAGTGCCTTTCTCACTACTAAAACACCATAAACGTCGTGTCATGCGATTCCAACAGACTGATTCAGCTCTCCGATCCATCGCTTGACCATGTCATGCTCATCACGTTTTATGATGAGTCAAAAACATTTTAAACTTCAAGGTTTGATAATAGTGAATTAGGGGTATTCAAAACCGATTTTATGAATTAAACCAATTTTTCAGTTCAAGAATTTTCCTAAACTAAAACCCCAACCTGGTTCATGAAAAAAAACCAATAAGCCATTCACATCTGGTGTGATTCTGACACAAATTCATTAATTCCCAAACAGGAAATTTCCCAGAAGTTTCCAAATCATCACAATTCCTAATCTACCCTTCTACATTTCTAATTTCATCATTTTCCCCGGAAGATGCTCCCTTTTTTCTTATTTTTCTTGACTTATTGGGCCGTTACCATTGGGTGTGATTTTGACACTAATTCAACGTAAAAACCTCATGAAATTTCATTCACACCTATTTTTACTAAAGTTCTTTGAAATTATCTCAATGAATTGCTTTTCCTTGAAGTAAAGCGATGGAAAAGTGTTTTCCTCTTTCTACTTTTTCCCTTTAAAAGTCTTTCTCTAATAAACTAATGGAATTTCTTTGAATTAGCATGTCTATTGCTTTATGTTCCAATAGTATTAAGGAGCAATCAACATCATTCAACTATCCAAAAAACCAAATATGACCTACATTAACATAGCAGTAGCTTCATCCAATATACTTAATTAAATTATATTCCGACAAGATCATCCATTGCTGACAATAAAATCTAAGAGAAATTTCAAAATGACAACCATTCGGGTGTATATCATCAACTCCCTAACTGGGTTGAATACAATTATGTAATTTCTATTTGTTTAATCATTAATCACTTTTTGCAAATGAACTAAAACAAGGATTTATAAAATCATAAGTACAATTGGGAAGCTAATAAAAATTACAGCTAATGATACTAATTTTTTTGTGGTTTTAGAAATAACAAAAAATCTATTATTACCTATGAATCGTTAAGTTTTAGATGTCAAAATTGATGATTATCAAGTTAATATCTATTAACTTATAATTAAGTTCTAACAATAAATAGATTTTTGTTATTTTTGAAACCTCGAGAGATTTTGATATTCAATAAAACCCAGGTGGATTCATTAACTCTAAAATTCTTAACATTTTATAAGATCCAAGAGTGATTATACAGGCTAAAAGTTCAAAATCACCACCCTATTTTAATTTTAAAAAAATAAAGAAATTATCAATCAAATATCATTCAAAAAATATTTATGATGATCTTAAATGCAATCTTGCTAAAAAGCCCAATTATTAGAGTTTAAACCATTATTAGCAGTTTATTTTATCAGAATTTTCATAAATTTGATATGAGTATTATTGGCAAAAAGAGTTTGTTATTAATTTAAAATTTTTTGTGTTCAAATAACAACAAAATAATTTAGCTTTTTGATTATATACGATAAATATACATAAGACCAAAAGAAAGAAAAAAAAAACAGCCTGTAAATCATCCCTTTGATGTCGTTAAGCCGTTTCCATGAAGATGCCCTGCCTTCTTTTTTACTCCCATCTCTTTTCTAGGAAAACACCCTGCCTTTTTCCTTTTTGACTTAGATATAATGGGCGGTGATGTGATTTTTACAATAATTTAATATTTTCATCCTTATCATCTGCTTTAATTCTTAAGTTTTTAATATTTTGATCATATATGAGCTAGGTAGTCTAGATGAGATTAATTTTTAATATATTACGTTTGTTTTGTTATTTTGGATAAAATTTTAAAAATAATATTAAGTAATTAAATAAAGTGAGTATTACGAGATAAAATTTAAAAATTAATAAAAAACTCCTAAATTTACTAATTTAACTAAATATCCCAATATATATAAATTTTATAAATAATAAAAATACTCTCATTCACCTATAGTATCAGATTTTGGCTACCACTATCAGAATCTAGCAAGAAAATGGCATTGCGACGTAGACCGGTCGGATCTAATTGATCGTGAGTCGATATGACTTTTTTCGACCAAATCCACCATGAATTTAGCCGTCAACGGCCACAAAAGGCCAGATTTGATCGTCAGCGATAGCTAAAGATATGGTCGTCGTTATGGGTTAACGATGGCTAAGATTTGATCGTCATTGACTGTCAACGACAGCCATTTCTTTGGCTATCACTAATGGCCAGATCGGTGAATTACCGGCCAGTTCCGGTCGTTTCTAAGCCTATGGGTGGGTGGGGGTATTTTTGTTAATTTAAAAAAAAAAAATCTAGGGGTGTTTAATTAAATTAATAAACTTAAGGGGTCTAAAAAATTAAAAAATATAATAGTATTTCCCAAATAATTAAACAAATAAGTATTTTGAGAATAAGATAGGGAATAAGGTTTAAAATAATAAAACAAACGGACCTTAGTTGTCATTGTTACACTAATTTAATATTCATATCCTTATCATCTGCTTCACTCTAGGGTTGCGATTGGTTTAGGGTCATATGAGATTACTCCGATAATCTTCGTTTAATTTTCAAGATTCCCTTATTTGGTTTTCAAGTAATAAGATATTGCATTAATCTTTTATTACAAATAATATTTATTGTTGGTAATATATGGGGTAATTAGATTACCTTGTTGGAGGTGTTATTAAAAGATTACCGAAGTAATATGATTTTTATACTTATTTTGCCCATAATTAAATACCATTTCAGAGCCCTCAAATGTCTACCAAATAACCATTACCCAAATCCCCAACATTTGAGAATTTAGCTAAAACACTTCGGCCACAAAAAAGTTTAAAAGTTAATAAAATATCTGCAGCCATTCAAGACCATCGCAGCCGTCGGCAGCAGTCACCATATTAGTGGACAATCGGTAGGATTTGACTGACCGCGCACCGATCTGATTGTTTCCTATTAGATCAAAGGCCGAAAACGACTAAATCCATGATGATCTGGTCTCTTTAGGCCCAGATCTAGGGTTATTTCATGGCCACATCTTTGGCCATGAAAACACCCTTATGATGCACGACTGGTCGAATTCCACCAGTCGTACGCCATTCATACGACTATCGATGGCACCAGTGGTGGTGGTTGGTTATTGGCATTGACTTGGGGTGGGTGGGGTTGATTTTGCTATAAATTAAAGTTTTGTATGACTACGGTGTTTTAACAAAATTTCAATCGTAGTGGTTTAAAAGAAATGATTAAAAAAATAATATTATATTAATATTTTAAATAAAAGATAATTTATTAATTTATATAATATACCAACTCATTTATCCTCCCAATCAAACATATCAATATAATATACCCACTAATTTATTCTAACTTAATTAAAAATATTTCTCTAATTATTTTCAATAATCTTTAAGGTGTAACATTCCTAATAATACATCATTTCCGGTAATCATAAAGGTAATCTATTGGATAATTGTAGGGGTGGGATAAATAATCCAAAAATCGAACCGAACCGGTAACCGAACCAAAAATTAGGTTTTTTTACAAACCGGTTCGGTTTTCCGTTTGTAGAATTCAAAAAACTGAAAAACCGGTTCGGTTTGAAAATTATTTCAAACCGGTTTTACTTTTACCCTAACTATAAAAGCAAAAAAAATTTTTGGCTCCTCTCTATTTCTCTTCACACACATTTTAGACTCTTCTCCCTCCGCGACTCAGCCTCCAAATCTTAGTTAAATCTCCCTATTCCACACCGTGAGCTACAGAGCTACTTCATAGTCCATCCACACCGTGAGCTACTGCTGCTGCATCCACTCTCTAGCGATCTTCATAGTCCAGCGATCTTCACAGTCCAGTCTTCCACACCGTGAGCTACAGAGCTACTCCATCCACACCGTGAGCTGTTCCATCCACACCGTGAGCTACTGCATCCACTCTCCAGCGATCTTCACAGTCCACCGTGAGCAGACTCTTGATTTTTATGTATTCTTTGTTTGTTATTTTGTTAATCTTGCTTTGCTTTCGGTTTGTTTTAGTGAAGGAAGGTAATGTTGTGGCTGCTGTTTGTGCTGTTTTGGCCTTTGGGATACTTTGCACTTGTTAGAAGGAATTGTGGTGATGGTGGTGTGGGTCGTGTGGCGTGAAGGAAATTGAGGGTTTTTGTTTGTTGATTTTGGGATTTTGTGAGATGGTTTTCTGGAAATTTTGTTGTTAGATTAGGTTTTGGTAAAGTTAACCCTACACTACATTTGAAGAGATTAAGGCTGTTAAATATGGATTAGAGATGTAAAGCTCATAGTTAAGGAGCTTATGTAACAAATATTATTAATAATCCTTTAATTTTACATTTTCGGCGTATTTTGTGACTAATTTTACTTGTTTTTGATTTCTGAAACCGATGGATGGTCCTCACTATGTAGCAATCCAATGGTCTCTAATTTTCACAAGCCTGGTAACATTATGAAGATTGTCTCTGCCTTTCTCGACACTTCAAGTCAAAGCCAAGTTTCTCCTTGAGAGAACGTTAATGTTGTCCACCAAATAATCAAATACAAAGCTTTTGTATAATGTTGATTTTATGAAATTATATATAAAATAATAAATATTTGAATTTAGGGACTTAAATGAAAAATTGAAGAATTATAAGGATTAAAGGATAATTTGAAAACCGGTTGAAATTATATATAAAATAATAAATATTTGAATTTAGGGACTTAAATGAAAAATTGAAGAATTTTAAGGATTAAAAGATAATTTGAAAATCGGTAACTGAACTGAAAATTTGGTTCGGTTTACATTTGGTTTTTAATTAAAACCGGTCTGATTTTCAGTTTAGATTTTCTCTAAACTGAAAAATTGATTCGGTTTTTGGTTTTGATAATCCGGTTCGATTAACCGGATTATCCACCCCTAGATAATTGAATCTTTCCATCTCTAAGCATTTAAACCTTAGCACCTTTTCTAGAAGATGCCTTGCCTTTTCTCTTTTTATTTTTTGACTAGGCTCATAACTGCAACCCAACAAACAACAAATAAGCCATTCACATTTGGTGTGATTCTGACACAAATTTATTAATTCCCAGCAATTGTTTCACATTTACCCAGAAGTTTCCAAATCATCACAATGTTGTTAAATTCCTAATCTACCCTTCCACATTGCCTATTATTTGCTTTTAACTTTATCTATGTGATCATCAAATTGAGATGGGGCTCAACATTTTCAACGTGCAACAAAAAATTTTGAAACTGGGTTTTCAATAGAAGTGATTTAATCAGGTGGGTTTCGGAAATTTTGAATCGGATCAAGATGAATTTATTAATGAATTAATTGAAAGGAATAATGGGTTTTACATATAATTGACTTTATCTTCCACTATCTGTCAGTGTACTCTTTTTCTCTTGGAAAGATGCGTTACTGCGTTTTGTCACTTTTTGACTTGACTGAGAAATGCAATGTGAATGAGCAATTAATGAACTCTTTCTCTACGTTTCTAATTTCATCATTTTCCTCGGAAGATGCTCCTCTTTTTCTTATTTGTCTTGATTTATTGGACCGTGAACATTGGGATGCGTTTATTACACTACCTTAATTTTCATATGCTTATCATCTGTTATAATTTGGGGATGCGTTTGGATGGGGGTCATTTAAGATTTGTGTCATAATTTTTATTTAATTTTTAAGATTTTTATGTTTAATTTATAAATAATAAAATATTACTAAGATTTTCTAGTTTATAAATAATAAAATATTACTGATTGTAATATCTTTTTGTCTTGGAAGATGCGTTATTGCCTTCGTCTGTAATCTGAATGAGCAATTAATGGGCTCTCATTTCTACCTTCGTCTGCAATCTGAATGAGCAATTAATGAGCTCTTTCTCTACATTTCTAATTTCATCATTTTCCTCGGAAGATGCCCCCCTTTTCTTATTTTTCTTGGCTTATTGGGCCGTTAACATTGGGATGCGTTTATTACACTAACTTAATATCCATACGCCTATCATCTATTATACTTTAGGGATGCGTTTGGATGGGGTCATTTACGATTATTCCGATAATCCACGCTTAATTTTCGAGATTTTTTTATTTGAATTACAACTAATAAAATATTACGATAATCTTTTATTTTAAATAGTATTTATTATTGATAATATAGTTAATAATCAGATTATCTTGTCAAGGGGTGTTATTAAAAAATTATCAAGGTAATTTATTTTTTATACCTATTTTGCCTTTAATTAAATATTATTTCAGACAGAATTACCCTCAAATGTCTACCAAATAATCATTACCCAAATCCCCTACATTTGAGAATTTAGCTAAAACATTTTGGCCAGAAAAAAGTTTAAAAGTTAAAAAAATACCCCTAACCACCTAAGACCACCACCGGCCGATGGCAACAGTCACCATATCGACACACGATCTGTAGGATCTGGCCGGCTATGTGTCGATCCAGCTATTTTCGACTAGATCAAAGGCTAGAAACGACCAAGTCCACGATGACCTGGCTATTTTCAACCTTCAATCTGGTCAGAAACAGCCAGATCATAGCTAAAGATCTAGCCTTTGCATGCCAAGATCTCTGGTCGTTTTACGACCACATCCTTGGCAGTGAAATGACCTTATCATTGCATGACTGGCCATATCCGACCGGTTGTGCACCATTCCAGTGACTATTAATGGTGTCGACAGTGGTGGCCAGATACCGGCAATGGCTTGGGATAGGTGGGGGTGATTTTGCTAAAATTAAAGTTTTACATGGCTAGAGTGCTTTAGCAAAATTTCATATGTAGGGGTTTAAAAGAAATAATAACAAAATAATAACAAAATTAATGTTATATCAATAATTTAAAAGGAGACAATTTAGCAATCTATATAACGTGCCCACTCATTCACCTCCTAACCAAATATATCAATATAACATACCCACCAATTTATTCCAATCTAACCAAACACATTTTCCTAAATATTCCTAATAATCTTCAAGATAATCTATCTTTTAATTAATATAACATTCTAATAATACAATATTCTCTGAACCAAACGCACCCTAAGTGTAATTTTTATTTAAACTATTGACCGCTAGAATAGTTCCTTTTCCTCTCACCAACCATTAATCTTACAAGGCCTATCCATACAAGTACCATATTCATTCATTGATTTATCTACGTGGGTATCTAAACATTGGTCAGATTCAGTTAATTAAAAACTAAAAATTTAAGAATTTTACACTATGCCAACAAAAATCAATTAAAACAACAAATTAAATAAAAAATATATTGCTATGTCCTGCTTCACGTCTTATGATATATTAAAAATATTTGAGTTGAATGTCCAAAACTACAATGGAGACCCTCTGCCCTCTCTTTTGACCGTTAACCCAAATAACCCAGAAAAGGGCGTAAATCCTTTCTTTTTATTTACCAATTTGTAAAAAGAAAAAAATTGATTCAATTTCTTTGTGGAATCATTGGCATATGTGTCTTCCTTTATTTTCCAAACTATAATTTGAGCTTCTATAATCATTCATCCCTAAAAACCAAAATCAAATCAAATTTATATAAAACCAACTCTAACAAACTCTTATTTGGAACAATTAAAAACAGAACCCAAAAACAATGGCAGCTTACAGCATTATTAAAGAGTAATCAACTTCGTTTAAACTGCCCATAAATCCAAACATCACCAACATCATAAATCTTGACTTTATGTTTCATAAATTTTGATGATAAGGAGTGTAAGTGTATTAGGGGGTTAACTTTGATTTTGTATATTTGAGAGACTGTCATGGGAGTAACCCTACATAGCCCCAATGGAAGTTAATGGAGAGGAATATTTTTGTTAATTTAATAATATTTTCAATGCGCTTTTGAAATGTTGAAACCTGAGAGGATGTCTATGTAATTTAATATAATTTCTCCCCAAGTTTTTCTTGAAAAAAATGTTTACCTTTAAGTATCTAAAATAACAATTTACCTCCTATTATTAGTGTTTTAATATAATTTTTATCACCTAAGTAACACACATTACCATTAATCCCTCTAAATTAAACACCAAAACCTCTAACCAATGATGATAACAAAAAAATTGTTATTACAAATACCTTATGAGGAAATTTCAAGAGACCTCAAGGTGAATTTTATTAAATCCAAAACCAAATTATAACATTATGGTTGTGAGATTGTCTAATTAAAAATAAGGGTTTAAACCAATTACCTCCCTAGTGGTTTTCAAAATTGACAAGTTGGTCCCTATGTTATGCGAATTATCCAACCACCTACCTGCCGTTAGTTTTTTCCATAAAATCTAACTGTTCATTGATTTTGACCACTAAATGACAGTATTACCCTAATTTAAAAAAAAAAAAAATTCAAAAGACAAGCCCAAAAATTATGTTAAATTAATAAAAATATATGTATAATCATTAAAAATAAACCAAAAAGTCTTAAAATTATGTTAAATTCATTAAAAAAAGGGGAAAAATTATAAAAAAACCTACCAAGTTCAAAAATTTCTTAAAATCTATATTAATTTTTGGCCTTTTAAATTGTTTGTAAAAAGTTTATGTTCTAGGCAATTTTATTGAATTTTTTATGTTACGTTATTTAAAAATAAAGATTTTTTTATTAATTTTGTGGAAACTCAATTTTAGGAGTAATTTGGTCATTGCATAAATCAATTTGCCACCTCCCTGCAGCCATATCCC
The DNA here is from genome assembly GCF_008641045.1 of Pistacia vera. Taxonomy (NCBI): domain Eukaryota; kingdom Viridiplantae; phylum Streptophyta; class Magnoliopsida; order Sapindales; family Anacardiaceae; genus Pistacia; species Pistacia vera. The sequence goes on from NW_022196165.1 coordinate 1,761,324, forward strand.
ACCCACTAGCAATGAAATTTGAATCTTACAATACGGAACCAATATTAACAACAAAAAAAATCAATCAAAATAAATAAAGAATTAATTGATTAAAGCCAATAACAGCAAATTGGGTTTTACATATCTAGTCTTCACCCTCGCTCTTTTTTACATATTAGGCATCTTAAAAAATTGATCAAATGGAGATTCATGGCTGATAATGTGATTAAAAATAATACAAATTGATGCCAACAACCAATTCTACCACCCCATTTCCCCATTGTTTTAGTGCCTCTCTCACTACTAAAACACACATGAGAGCCATCATGTGATGTGATTCCACTTTATTGATTCGGGTCTCTGGACCATCGCTTGACCATGTCACGTGCTCATCACGTTTTTTACAATGAGTCGAGAAACATTTTAAACTCTAGGTTTGGTAATAGTATGATTAGGGGTGTTTAAAACCGATTAACTGATTAATTTTCCTAAACTGAAACCAAACCGGTTAAGGAAAAAACTGGTTTTAAATATCGAAAAACCAATTTTGAATTGGTTTTAATTTAATATTTTATATATTTATTAATTTAATATTTTTATAATATACTGGTTTTTTATTTTATATTTTAATTTAATATTTTTATAATAAAATGGATTATAAAACTAGTTTTGGTTAACCAATTCTCATATTCTCGTAAACCGATTCTCATATTATCGTAAACCATTAACCAAAACCAAACCGATTTTCCGAATAATCGATAACTGATTCCATTCGATTTTTGTATTTTTTTAACACTCCTAAGTATGATAGGTCCCAAGGTTCTACGACATGAATCTTTTTAAAACAATCAATAACGGGGTTTTGTTACAATAGATTGTTGCAATAGCACATCAACATGAAACTTGTAAAACAAAAACGTGAAACTTGTAATATGCACTTTTACATGGTATTATATAGCCACAGCATAGCCATAGAAAGAAAGTAAACTAATTAAGCAAATACAACCAGAGTTTCACACAGAAAACAAGTAACCAAATAGTAGCAGCGTCCAAGAGTAGAAAGAGCAATCAACATCATTTCGCTGCCTAGAAAACCAAACATCACCAACATTAGATAGTAATTACGTTGAATCACAACACAGAAAACATCCGGCAGTAAAAGATTATATAGCAGTAGCCTTCATCTAACATATCTAATTAAATAGTTCAGCAACATAATCCGAATTCCAGGGAAGAAAATCCAGAGAATTTCAGAATGACATCCATCACAATATGTGTCCACTGGCCAGCAAAAAGGTTATCGTTAATGTGTGCACCAGAAACCAAGCAAGACTTAAACAATCACTGTCAATTTTGCAATTCTGAACAAAGCAGGTGGTATTGTCTTCCATTGTTGGTCAGCTTAACTTCTTTCATTACTTGGTTAGCTTCCTCCCACAGCATTGTAATAATCTTGTTAATCCTCTCCCATAAAGAATATCTCCTTATATTATAAACAGTTTGGCGTGTTTTTGCAGCTTTTTGCTTTCCTTTCAGTCATCTGGGAGGGTTGCAAACTGACTAGTATCAGAAAGGGGCAATTACACAATTCAGGAATTGAATGAATAATTCATAAAAAGAATTGTGCGACCTGATGTAACACAATATGCATGGGATGGGCCGCTGCCTCAATTTGGCCTTTTATCCTCATCAGAGGAGAAATTATCAAATGTCCCTCACACTTTGAGGCAATGAGTTTTTTATTTGAAATAAAAAACAGAAGACTATGCCTTCACCAGATGAATGCTTGATATTAAGTAATAATAGCACTTCAAACTGCAGAACATAGAGGGCATGGCATGGATTCACCCAAATATATAGTAATGCAAAAGAAGACAAACCAAATATAATGAACAGTATAAATTGCAGAAAGCTAGCTTCACAAGGCAACAAAAAGTAAACTTTACCTTGAAACCATTGAACTATGATGCAGGACACCACCACAATTATACAGAATACCATAGACAGTTCCAAGATTTGGCATATCTTCAAGATCAGGCAAACAAGAAAACCCCATAAATGATGGAGTGCAAAGCCTTGAATTTCCTCTTCGAGGATTTCCTACCAAAGTAACAAGAAAGATGCTGCGCAGAATCTGCATAAGTCATTTTTTAACACTTTACCACTGGAGGGATATGGGGATGTAAAAGGTTATCCTATCAACTTGTTCCAACCTACTATAATAAGCTCATGGGTTTGAACTTAAGTTACCTTTCATATAAGAAGATTTCAACCTCCAAGTTTCACTCAAGTGCTACTCGCTTCTTTTAGGACCTGCAAGCCTGTGTCAGTTCCATTCAGTAACAAATTTGGAAAACTGTAAAATACAATCAACATCTTACATCAATAATAACAATAAAAACAATAATGGCCTAGCCCTACATTATTTCTACAAGTGAAAAACATTGCAAGATCATTCCCTGCATTATGACTTGAGATCATTATATAATCATTTTCTTTTTGGAACAGAATTCATATTTACATGAAATTTATTGATTAGGCTTCTCTGGAGTTTAAAACTATTAATAATAATTGGGTGATTTTCATGAGCTTTATTAAAAATCCTGATAAGCCAATTAAATCATATAGGACATGTTTAATTCTTCACCCATAAATCATACAGGCAGATAACAAGGTTAAAATGCATTTTTAAAACTGAAAATGCATGGCTAAAAGTAATACATATATGCAGATAACAAAGTTTAATAGAGTATGAGAAACATCCAATGCTGGAAAGAGTTGTTACAAGATTTAACAAGTAATGATTTACTTAATAAGGAAATTGACTTCAATGTTTGAGTCCACTTACTAAACATTATATAGCCTAATAAAAACATCAATAAAAGTTATGCTACCTCATAAAAAACTGAACTAGCAGTTTGCTATCAAATGACATCATATATAAACATTAACACAGGATCAGCCCTCCAAAACAAAAAAGTTAAAAAGATTGTCACTAAAACTCGATATCTTTCATGTATCCACTATATCTTTAACATTTCTCTCCAAACCCTCACTGCCAAAGAACTTATCACTTGTTTTAACTTCATATTACTGGTTCTTATTTTTTTTATTTTTTATTTTTTCCTTTCCCAAAGAGACCAAAAAGACATTGATTTGTCAGGCAACATGATTTTCTCAGTGTAAAGTAATAATCTAAGAGTACTTATGGCTTAGTTTTAATATAAAATAATAATTTTCCATACATCAAGTCTACCGATATTTCTATTTAACATCACATGTGGATGATAGTTGAGTGATACACAATTAACAAATATTAAATAGTTCAACCAATGATTAATGCTAAATTGAAATGAAGAATCAAATAAGTTAAATGAAAAACAAAAAATCAGCAGAAAATAGAAGTATTAACAGTTACCTGATGACATTTGAATCAAAGCCAGATAGATTGGCAGCTTCTCTCAAAGCAGTCCTCCATCTCTGCAATGTTTCTTGTGAACCCTTGAAACGTTTTTCAAACTTAGTAAATGCATCCCCAAAAGTCCCAATCTGATTCCCTACATCTGATGGGTATACACCATAGAAAACAGGAATTACAATCTGACCCTAACTGTCCTTGCATTCAAGGATCTTTACAAGTTCTTCAAGGCACCGTAACGAAGAAGAATACTCTTTTGAGAAAACAATCAAGGAAATCTTTGACCGTTCAATTGCATTAAAAAGAGATGGAGGAGTCTGATCCCCTCTTTTAAGCTCGTCATCAATGAATGTACTGATCATCTTTTGACACAATGCGGCATACAGATGGCTGGCAAAATTATTACAGGTATCCTCATCTCTGAAACTAAGAAAAACATCATAATTTTCTTCAGGAGAAGAGAAAGAAGAAGCAACAGCCATTAACTTACAGTGATGAGAATATTACTTGACATTAACAAAAACGTAAAGAGCTAAACCAAGACATCATATAATTGAGTCTTTGCATCAATCTCTAAGCATTTCAAATTATCTCCTTTCCTAGAAGATGCCTTTCACATCTGGTGTGAGAGGCAACCCCAACAAACAATTAATAAGCCATTCACATCTGGTGTGGTTGTGACACAAATTCATTAATTCACACACAGGAAATTCCTTAGCAAGGGTTCACATTTACCCCTCCTGACACCAAAAAGTTTCCAAATCATTACAATTTTGTTAAATTCTTAATATATCTTCTACATTGCCCACTATTTGCTGTTAACTTTGTCCCTGTAATCATCAAATTGAGATGGGGCTCAACATTTTCAAACATGCAAACAAAAATTTTGAAACTGGGTTTCCACTAGGAGTAATTTAATTGAAATTAAGAATAAATCTAATGAAGAAGTACTTTTATATTTCTGTCATGACAATCAATCACGATTCTACTTTTGCTTTTGTAATTTTATGGTCCTTCATTGTGGACAAAGTTCTGGAATAGTTCTAGAAATCAATCTAGAAATTCTAACATTTTTTTTTTCTCCAATCATATATAACAGGATAACAGAAAAGATGCTTATACGTAATCAGAAATCTAATAGATGCTTGTTTTACATTTTCACATAATTTAACTTAACACATAAATTCATTGACAATATATATGCTAAATGTATTAAGTTAATTAATTAATTATTAAATTTATATTTTATTTCTAATTGACTAACCCAGTTAACTTAATCCTATGGTGACTGGCACTAACAACCCAACCACTGCTTCATATTTTTCACTTGGTAACTAGTTAACTTCTAATAAATTGTTGAATTAATATTTTAGAAGGATTAGGTTCTGAATTCTTATTCATGTTCTTAAATATATATTTAATTTATAGTCTTTAATTACTGATTTCTGGCAACTTGACCTTCTTCATTCACATTAATTAGTCATATGACATGATGTCGCAAAACAAGAAAAAGGGAAACATTAATTTGACTGATTAAAACAAGAAAAAGGGAAAAAGGGTATCAATTTAATAACTCAATCAAAACATCACAATAAGAACGGATTAAATTAACATTAATACTTTATTTCCAATTGACTTCTCCTTGATTGACAGTTATAAATACGCCACCCAACCAGAATATGACATAGAAATAATAAATTAATATATTAATTTAGCTGCCAACTCCAACTCTGTCCGTCAGTAATTGTTGTATGTATATATAAGTTTTATTTGATGTTTCTATCCCCAATTATTGCGTGTTCTATTCTTCATATTCTTATGAACAGAAAAATTTAAAAAAAAATTATCTTATATTATCTATCACTGTGTAAACAAACAGTGGCGTTCACATTATATTATCTTCACTAAGTGGGTTTCAAAAATGGAGTCGGATTAAGCGAAATTAGGGATTCAAAATTAAGAATATCAGAGTTTCGAATCAAGATAAACAACAACAAAAATCAATCAACAAAACCAATTTATTAATGAATTAATTGAAGGAAAAATGGGTTTTACATACCAAGTATTCAGTCTGCTCTTTCTCACGAATCAGGCGTATGAAGAATTGAATGAAGGGAGATTTAGGGTTTGACAATGTGATTTGTAACCATATTTGGCGCGAGTGAACTGTATCTCCATTCTCCATCCCATTTCACGCGCTATTCTGGATCTTCCTAACCGGAGCTCTGCAACTAAGGAATAAAAAAAAATTGAATCTGGGTTTTCACAAGAAGTGACTAACAAGTTGGTTTCCAAAACGGAGTCCGATCAAGTGAAATAAGGGATTCAAAATTAGAATATCAGAGTTTCAAATAAAGATTAACACAAAAATCAATCAACAAAACAAACTTATTATGATAATTGAAGGAAAAATGGGTTTTCACATACCATATTCAGTCTGGCTCTTTCTCACGAATCAGGTATATGAAGAAACTGAATGAAGGGAGATTTAGGTTTGACAATGTAGCTTGTAACCCCTGTTAAGATTGTTGAATATTTTTCAAAATTGTATTATGAACCCCCATCAAAGTTAATATATTTTTTTTAAATTTATTTCATCTCTCTATTTATGAAATATCATTTTTATCCTCCTTGTCATCCATTTTAATTTTTAACAGCTCCGACCTCCAACACCAACAGTCGGGGTGAGGGTATATTTATAGTTTTGAAGTTGTGGAGGCTGTGGTTACGCTTTTCAGTTTTAGGGTTGTATATGGTAAAGACCCTTTTTTGAAAGACGATAAAGGAACGTTCTCTCACGATTATTAACTATGAACCATTGAAGTCCAAAGAAAGTGATGGTTTTCAGATGAATTGATTTGGCTCTCTCATCGATTTCCAATTCATTACATTAAATGAATTAATAGTTTATAAAATGAGCATTCTTTCGTTCTGCCACTAGCCACAATGATTAAATCTTTATTTAGTACACTACTACTCAAGTTTTTCAAGTATCTTTCTATACTCGAAAACATAAAACAACTATGAAATATCAATGTGAATGCTATGCTTACTCATGATCTTATTACCGTCTAACTAATAGTTAAACACAGCATAGTACGGTACTATATGTAATTTTAACAAAAGTGAGTAAGACGGTTAGTAAGTTCGTGAGAAAGATACATATTCATACACGATTCACCACACATAAGAAACAAAATTGTGGTCTTGAAAGATTTGCATGACGACATTACAACGGTACTCCAAAGTATAAAATCTAAATATGTTCTTTAAAGATGAAAAACATACATCATGCATCAAAATTGATTTAATTACACTTAACTTCCTCTGGGGTAAAAAGGCTATTTATTTTAATTTCTCAGGACGCGTGCGTGTGGTTGCTTCAAAAATGTCAACAGCTGAAAGGATGCAGATTATGTTTTAACAAGAAGTCCACAGTACCTTTGATGGGGGAAACAAAGTTTGGACCGTGAGGATCTTCCAGAGATTTTTGTGCTTTTAGACCTTTTCGGTATAAGATACGCAGGCTCGCGAGGACGGTAACCCAAATAGACTCAGAGCTCTAAGTCGTTGGAAGTACTCCCCCAACGCAAGCAAGCCTCGCCTGCTTGGCGAGTTGTTAGGATACGAGACATCTGCTGTAGCGTCGTATCCTGGCAAGATGGTCAACCTATTTAGACAAGAAGTAGAAGAAATGCAAATTCGACTCACTAGAAAGTTTCTCCATTTAATCAGATGTGCTGATAAAGACTAATTGACAGATCAGAAAATGGATTACTGAAAGATATTGAAAGTACAGATAGCATGCAATAGAAACATTAGCTATTCTTACCTGGTTCCAAAGACGACTAGAGCTTCCAACTTCTCCATTGCATAGATATCCGTGGGATGTAATCTCTTTCTACTAGTTGACCAACATACAGTTTCAGCAAGAGTTGATTGCAATTTCTCCATGCCTTGACAGAGCATCTTCCGTTTCCTGACATGACTGCTTTAGGTTACTAACTTCTATATATTGAATCGGTCAAGGTTGCAAGATGAAGAACAAAGACCTGTTATCAATGTCAGTTTATGAATCAGCGTTATTCCGTGTGGTGAAAGACCTTAGATTGCGAAAGAGCAATTTTTACATATATATATAAATTACTGATGTGTCCAAAACTATGGTTACACCATTATTATACATAATACCTTCAATGGAGCAAATTATTTCACTTATTAATAAAATGAAATATGAATAACCTTAAGAAGCTCAGAAGGGCAAAATTCTCCAATCCAAAAGAAAACGTTCAGTTGCTGTCTTCCACATGCCGGACATTACATAGAAAACATCGGCTTTTGCAGCATAGATTTCATGCGGAAAAGTTCAAAATAGTGGCTCATGCCACCCTGCACCAGTATGTGAAGCTCTATATCACTAATATGGGCCTGCAAAGCAGACCCCAGTTCACAAGTTTACCTATTTTGCTCTTCAACCCAGTGTCCTACTCCTATAAAAAAAAAAAAAAAAAAAAAAAAAAAAAAAAAAAAAAAAAAATAATCATATACAAAATTAGCCACAACTCATGGGTCAAATCAGGGGCGGATTCAGCCCCTTGAGGGTAGGCTTGGATTTGAAAAAAAAATTATAGTGTACAAGCCATAAAAATTGTTAATTAACATATACACTCAACGAGAATGTTAGTCTTACAAAGACAAATACAAATGGGGCATACAAAGACAATCCTCACCCTTGATCTTCATGATTTCTCTCTCTCCTCTCTCTTTTCTCTTTTATGTTTTTTTTTTTTTTTTTTTTTCGCTTTGTAGGCTTCTTTGTATAAGTCTTTGTAAGGATGACTTATTCTCACCTAGATTTTAAAAAATAACAATTATTATACATACTGTATTCTACGCTTACAAAAAAACTTGTTATATATATATATAATATTTCTAAGCCCACATCATATTAAAAGTTTAAAACTTTCTCAGTGTTTTTTACACAACTTTACCTGTATTTTATGATTTTATCCCTAATTCTTTACTCTCCTTTCTCTTTCTCATGTTATTCGCTCTTAAAATTTTTAAGACTGAAATTGTAAATTTTCACTACCAAGGTGTCATAATTAGCTCCGTTTTTTATTTATCGATTTAGGTATGTGTATTGTTCATTTCAATTTAGTTTATTTAAGGATTGAATCATTTTTTTTTTCTTTTTGAGTTTTTTTATTCTAATTTGAAAGAAAAAATATATTAATCTTGTGAGTTTATTTTGTATTTTCTGTCTAAGATGAATCTGCTTTCTCAAATTAAAACCTTAACTATATTTAAAGGATATTCTTCATCATTCACCTACCACTTTCTTACATTTTAAACGTTACCGTTTAGTTTTCAAAATTATTAAAAAAATTTGAGTTACTATCTATGTTTATACTAAAAAAATTTCCCCTCTTTTATTAATTTATTTAAAGTCAACGTAATGTTGACTTGATTTAAGTTTTGGTTGACTTTAGCTTAATTAGGCTATGTTTGATCAACGCTATAAAAATTTATATTATAATCTTTGAAAGCCAAAAATAAAAATATTAAAGAATTTTTTATTCAAGGTTTACTCAACACTTTTACTCAAAATTTTGCTTTTCATAGATTTATTCAAGTAAGAAAATTTGTGTTATTGTATATTTTTTTTTTCAGTTCTTAATATTGTATTATTTTTTTTTATTTAGGTTTGGTGATTTTTTAAAGTTTTTACTAGTTATTTGGCAAATAATGGCGGAGCCGCGAGGCCCCTTTGGACAAATTCTGGATCCGCCACTGGGTCAATAGTCAATTGTGAGAATCTGCCCTGAATAAAGTGAAGTCAAAGGCAGCGTGTAGTACATTAAGTTATGTGCCAATTCTTGGCTTTGTGCAGATATAGACTATTTTTATAAATTCTGAATCAATCATGGGAATAGGATCAATTTGAAAATAGTTGTAATTCAAGAAGGCCAGAAAACAACAGATAGTTCAAAAGTCCTAGCGAACTAATACAAAAACAATAACACTACAGACACTGAAAAAGTTACACCGAAATTCTGTACCGGCCTACGTGTAATGCACATCTGAATATTTTTACAATTTTTTTCTAGTGAACGGCCCTCCATCAATTTAGACGCCATTCACTCACATGGATGCCCGTCCATATTATATGGACGGTGTCCATATACAAGGGACGGGCGTCCCCGTCCATAAATAAAATACAATAAAAAAATTTGTAAAACATTATGGATGGCCGTTCATAGGTGTGGACGGCCGTCCTAATTTTGGACGGGCGTCCGCAAATACGGGACGCCCGTCCAACTTAATTTGTTTTAAAAATAAAATAAAAAAATTGGACGCCCGTCCAATAATTGTAGATGGGTGTCCCTTAGTTTGGACGGACATCCATAGTCCATTTGTATGGACGGTAGTCCACACTAAAGGGACGGCCGTCCGTTATTCTTTCTCTCTTTCTATTCTATTCATTCTTCTTCTTCTTGTTTTGTTTGAGTTTCATTGTTGAAACTATTTACATTTGCAGATTTTAGGACTAGTGTTAATGGCTTTGGGATCATTGGTGCAATTATTCATGGGGTTTCAGTTCCTGTTTCTTTATATTTCAGGAAGATGATCATATTATTGGATTGGCTTATCTTGCCCCCAGAATAGCTTCTCACAAAGCGAAGGTATCCAAAATTCTTCAAATATGTAAATACTTCATCTTTAACTTTCTAACTTATTCTTCAGACAACCCCAGCTGTGTATTTTCCCTTTTCTATTCCGTCTTTGAAAATTTAAAATTCATCCAATCTCTTCCATCTTTACTATCTCAACAACACTACTCCTTAACTCAGTCACAATGCAACCCAAGAAGTGGAGAAGAAATCACAAGACACAATTGGAAGAGTTTCTCAGCTGGCTGGAACTTAGGAAAGATGAAGAGGGAGCACACCTTCAGGTTCTACTCATAATAGTGGGGGACATGGGCCGCATGCTTCATCCAAGCTGCATGGCGCCCCTATTCCAATAGAAAGAAAATGGAACATTTACGAAGGAAGAGAAGAAGCAGAATTTTTTTTTTTTTTTTTTTTAAGTATGGACGGGCATCCATTACAAATGGACATGGACGCTCGTTCAAAAGTAATGGACGGCCGTCCATAACAGATGGACGGCCGTCCCCATATTTATAAATTTTTTTATTATTTTTATTTATGGACGGGCGTCCTTAAATGGGGACGCCCGTCCCTTGTATTGGACGCCCGTCCATATAATATGGACGGCGTCCATGTGAGTGAACGGCCGTCCAAATTTGATGGACGGCCGTTCACTAGAAAAAAATTATAAAAATATCAGATGGCATTACACGTAAGCCGATTATATTTCGGTGCAAAAATCCGGTGTCCGTAATTATGATACAACACCACCTTCATTGCATTAATACATGAACACTTTTTAGGAGCGTATATTCAAAAGTTTCAGCCAATTAGGCAAACATAAAGCAACAATATTTCAGAGAAGAAACAAGGATCAAAGACTAAGAAGCAGAACAAGAGTTTGTGGTCTGCAGAAATAGAAGATGCAAAACATGTACAATAGCTTATCAGTATTCATATAAATTAAGATCAGAGAGAAACAATCAAACTTACCTTGTCAGCAGTTTTACTGCTCTTGTTCTTACTTGTTGTGTTGATTTGTACAAGCATCAGCCATCATTTTACCCTTGGAGGGACATGGTGAAATAAAAGGGATCCTATCAACTTGTTCCGATCTACAATAACATTGGACTTAGATCACCTTTTCTGTAAGAAGATTTCAACCTCCAAGTCTCACTCAGAGAGTCCACGGTCTTTTAAGAAATCATATTCAATACTTTACAAACAAAGTAACACGTTTTCAGCGTGACTAAAGGAAAGGAAAACAATTGCCATAATTTTTGAGATTAGCAATAGCCAGACAGCTGCATGCGTCTATACAGGAGCCTGGCCTTGTAATTGGTAAAGGTATCCCGCACGGCCTCATTAGAACTTCACTCCGATCGTATAGGTATGTTACTATTTGAAATAGCCCACAAAACGCTTGGTCATAATATCTGTTCCATTATATCTCTCTTTTTCAAAAAAAAAAAAAAAATTATCTATCACAATATCACTACATGTATATAATGCTATAAGCTATTAAAAAAATATGGAACAGACGCGTGACATGAACCATGAAGATGAAGCTAAAGAAATTACAAACTTACTGTACAATTTTTTTTTTTTTTTTGTTTCTTTCTGGATCCAGGCCACCCGGCTTCTTATATTGGCGACACGAACAGTAGAACTCATATAGGGCCCAGAGTCAAGAGATTTATCTTGCTATATCTGAACCCCAAGTTAAAAAACTGGGCCTCGATTAGTAGACCTAATGGCGTGAAGGCCTAGTCCACAAAGCAGGGAACAAATGTTACGTGTCATATTGAGGTTAAACAAAGGGTAGTTTTGTCAAGATAAAAAAGGGGGACGTGTTATTTGTTATGTACAGATTACAGATTTACAGTAGAGTCCGTGCTGCGAATCTACTGTCAGACTCTGCGTCCTTGACGGACCTCACGCTGCGCCTCGGTAATTTTCAGCAGAAATACAAAGAGTCAAAGCAAAAGACAAAAGATAATGTTATAGACACCAGACATACACGGCGGAGCAGTGACACAGACGGCGTATATACGCCACGTGTCTCTACGGTGGTTGGATCACGAGGCAAATCAAACAAGCGATTAGGTCTCAGTAGGGAGCCAAAGATTCTCACTTAGATTTTAATAAATAAATAAATTGAATTGAATGTTTTGAGTCCACTTACCTTATAGAAGAACAAACCATGTTTAAGATAATTACTAGTTACCAGCATATGCGTAGAGGCCATAAAACAAATACAAGGCTTGAAAATATATTTAATCCAACTTACTGTAACTGTTATATTGGTCGCTTGTACATTTCTGAATGCGGGGACCAGCTATCTAAAATTTCATATTGTTAATACAGGAGAGATCAGAGGTGAGATTGAAACTAGAACCCAGTTAAAGAAAGGAGTCTGGAGGATGATTAATTGAAACTGATTAGAAGCCTGGGAAAGAAAATCCAGAGAATTTTAGAATGACATCCATCACAATATATCCACATGCTAAGCTAAAAGCTTATCATTAGAATGCGCACCGGAGATCAAGCCAGACTGAAATGATCCCTGTAAATTTGGCAATTCTGAACAAAGCAGGTCGCATTGTCTTCCATTGTTGGCCAGCATGAACTTCCTTCATTACTTGGTTAGCTCCTCCTGCAGAGTAATAATCCTGTTAACCCTTGCCCATAAAGAACATCTCCTTCTAAGATGAAGGGTTTGGCGTGTTTTTGCAGATTTTTTCTTTCCTTTCAGTCATCTGGGAGGGCTGCAAATTGACCAGCATCAGAAAGAGGCAATTCCACAATTCAGGAATTGAATGAGTAATTCATAAAAAGAATAGCTATTTATGATAAATGCAATTTGTGTGATTAAGGCTACCTCAATGGGCTCTTTATCCTTGTCAGAGGAAAAATTATCAAATGTCTAGCATTCCCTCACCCTTTTTTTATTTGAAAGAAAAAAGAAGGCTATGCCTTCACCATAAGAATGCTTAATATTTAGCAATAATAGCACTTCAAATGGTAGAGCATAGGGCATGGCTTGGATTCACCCAAATATAAGTAAAGCGAAACATGACAAACCTCCAAGTTTCACTAAAGTCTAGCTCGCTCTTTTAGGATCCGAAAGCCTATGTCAGCTCTATTCAGTAAACAAATACGGACAACTGTAAATACAATGAATATTTACATCAATTATAACAATACAAACAATAATAGCGTAGCTTTAAGAAAGGAACCTAAAACTTTTAAGAGCTAGTGGAACACCTTTAGCATATGCTACTACCCTTGATGATAGCTTGATATAATCTTCTGTTGGACACTTTTCTCCAAAGTATGACCTTATAACCCTTTCATCTCGTGTATGTGATCCACTGTTTTGAGTACATGTTAATCCCTTGCCGTGATGATTATTCGACTTTTTGAATCCAAGTAGTCAAACACTCCCATTAGACATTCTATTTGTTCTGATTGTGTCACATCATCAAACACAAGGAGAACTTTCTTGCGGCCAAGTCGTTTTCTTGTTAAGGTGAACACAATATTGGGATGTATATGCCCAAAATGAGCATAATTAAGTCTTTGGCACATGTCATTTAGTCCCCCACTTCTGTGATTGTTCTCCAATGTTCTCAACGAAGTAGGAAGCTTCAAACTGTCTAGAGATTTTGTTGAATACAGCATCTTACCTACACCACCAATGCCCAAAATTCCTAGCTTGCAAACACTAGCCATACATAAAAATTTTCAATCCGTTCAGTTGTTGAATCTAGTCTAACTAGGTTTTTGGTGTGAATTACCGAGGAATCATCATTCAATCTCTTCAAAATACCTTCAACAATATCCTTTACAAGTAATGACATAATTTTAACTCATAGAACTGAATTCCAATGATGATGTTACTTGTTAATAAGTGATCAAAGCGAAGGGTATTGCTTGTTCCATCCTAGGATATGAAACATTTATGGCTACAGAGTATTAAAGTACCTCTCTTTTCTCTTTCTCTTATATGTTCATTGACTAAGCGTTCTAAAAATATAAGGTTGGCATTATAAAGAACTGTCATCACATGAATTAATGAATGTTAGAATATTTTCTTATTCTAAAAAAAATAAATAAATAAATAAATAAAGACAATATTTCAATTTTCAGTGCACCAAATTTTGGATTCAAACATAATTGATGATCACTTTACATATCCTTAATAATATATTCATTAGTTTGAAGGAATTCTCTATCACAATGCAAAAAATACTTGTGATACTCAATGGGATCTGTCAACTGATCATGAATATCAGTGCTCAAATTCAAACGAAACGAAAATATTGTTCTTGGAAAAATGAATTAATCAGGAATTAGCTATGGAACAACACGATATTTAGACAAAAGTGGAATAACCTAGGTTAGCCTCATCTTGAAAAGAACTTTATACATAGACTATGGTTATAAAAATATAATCTCAAAATTATTTAAGGTAAAATATGTATCACGTAAAAGTTAAAAATTACAAGATTCTCACTAAACTTGATATTTTTTTCATGTCTCTCTTTCTCTCTCTCTCTAAACTCTCTCCAAACCCTTAATGGCAAAGAAGTTATCACTCATTTTAACTTCAAAAAGATGCATACACTTGACATAAACAAACATACATTTTGATACAAAATCATCTTTTCATCTAAAACAAAATCACAGTGTAAATGTTTTCAAAAGCAGATTAATAAAGTTAATCGTAAACAAAGATGTTGAAAAGAAAAACACCAAAAAAAAACTTACCACTGAAAGTAAAATTACTACATAAAAGACATTGATAACAAATTAACAGTTACCTAATGACTTTTGACTCAAAGCCAGATATGTTGCCTGCTTCCTTCAAAGCAGTCCTCCATCTCTGCAACGTCTCTGAATCATCCATAAAACGGTCTTTAAGCTGAGCAAATCCTTCCCCAAAAGTGCCATTTTGTTTCCTTACATATGATGGATCTGCGTTATAGAAGACCAGCATTACAATCTGATATTTCTTGTTCTTGCATTCAAGAACCTTTTCAGGTTCTTGAGACAACATCTAAAAGAAGCATACCCTTTAGAGAAAAAAAACGATAACTGAAATCTTCGACTGAAACTTATTTCTACTCAAATCCATACAATTGATCCTTAGCATCCATTAATCGTTCTTTAAAAAATCAGTTTGCCAACACCCTGGAACCATATCCCACCCACTAGCAGCCCATCATAATTCATACTGGATCAGTTTCAGTGGAACCGATATTAAAAACAGCAAAAGTCAATCAAAATAAATAAAGAATTAATTGATTGAAGGTAATAATAGTAAAATGGGTTTTACATACCGAGTATTCACCCTGCTCTTTCTCACAGATTAGGCATGTGAAAAAATTAAATAAATGGAGATTCATGGCTTGATAATGGGTTTTACATACCGAGCAGTTCCTCNTGAATACACTTGACATAAACAAACATACATTTTGATAAAAAATCATCTTTTCATCTAAAACAAAATCACAGTGTACATGTTTTCAAAAGCAGATTAATAAAGTTAATCGTAAGCAAAGATGTTGAAAAGAAAAACACAAAAAAGAAAAATAAAACTTACAGCTGAAAGTAAAATTACTACATAAAAGACATTGATAACAAATTAACAGTTACCTAACGACTTTTGAATCAAAGCCAGATATGTTGCCTGCTTCCTTCAAAGTAGTCCTCCATCTCTGCAACGTCTGTGAATCATCCATAAAACAGTCTTTAAGCTGAGCAAATCCTTCCCTAAAAGTGCCATTTTGTTTCCTTACATATGATGGATCTATGTTATAGAAGACTAGCATTACAATCTGACAGTTCTTGTTCTTGCTTTCAAGAACCTTTTCAGGTTCTTGAGACAACATCTAAAAGAAGCATACCCTTTAGAGAAAAAAAAAACGATAACCGAAATCTTTGAATGTGTTCAATTGCATTCAAAAGAGATGGAGAAATTTGTTCTCCTATGATCAATTCATCATCAATGAAAGTTTTAATCTTTTTCTACAACGCTTCGTATAGAGTGCTGGTAAAGTTATTAAGGGTGTCCTTGACTTGTAGACTAAGGAAAACTTCATACTCTAGTAGTAGTGGAAACTAAGACACTTCAAATTAACAAAACATAGAGGGTTAAACTAAAACACATAATAGAGTAATTTACTTTATGTTACACTATATCTATGTCTTTGCATTGATTGCTGCTTATTTCTACTCAAATCCATACAATTGATCCTTAAAATCCATCAATCGTTCTTTTAAAAAATCAATTTGCCACCACCCTGGAACCATATCCCACCCACTAGCAGCCCATCATAATTCATACTGGGTCAGTTTCAGTGGAACCAATATTAGCAACAGCAAAAATCAATCAAAAATAAATAAAGAAATAATTGATTGAAGGCAATAATAGTGTCATGCTTGAAAAAATTAGGCTAACGTGGCGCCCAGCCAGCGCGAGTGATCAAACCTCGNAATCCTAACTATGCCACGTCATCTTCTCTAAATTATAAAATATTTGATGAACAGTTTCAAGGCCATTTTCTTAAATGCATACTTGGGGGGACCGGGCAGCTAAATTTTCTCCATAATCTGTGCTACTTTAGTCATATTCAATAGAAAACAAATACCCAAATAGTAGCAACTAACAAGATTAGAAAGAGCAATCAACATCATTTCACTGCCTAGAAAACCAAACATCACCAACATTAGATAGTAACTATATATGTTGAACCACAACACATAAAGCATCCAGCAGTAAACGATTATATAGCAGTAGCCTTGATCTAACATATCTAATTAAATAGTTCAGCAACATAATCTGAATTATGGGGAAGAAAATCTAGAGATTTTCAGAATGACATCCATCACACAATGTGTCCACAGGCCAAGCTAAAAGGTTATCATTAATGTGTGCACCAGAGACCAAGCAAGACGAAAACAAACTCTCTAAATTTTGCAATTCTGAACAAAGCAGTGTTATTGTCTTCCATTGCTGGTCAGTTTGAACTTCTTTCATTACTTGGTTACCTTCCTCCTACAAGTGAGTAATGATCATGTTAAACCTATCCCATAAAGAATATCTCCTTATATGATGAACAGAGGAAACTTTCTTCTGCTGTAGAATAACCCATCCCAAATTTAGAAACTCCCACCCCCTGAGTGTCATGACTTGATATAGTAATTAATTCTTGAGTACATGTGACAATTTTTCCATGTCTGGTGCTATAAAACTGATTTGAGGAAAATAAACCCATGGCTGCTGCAAATTAACTCAGCTCCCTCTTGAATACTATGAATCAGTTTCAGATTGAATTTGAACAAATTATAGTGAATTAGTCTGATCACATATATGTTTTACTTTTCTTGCTTGCTTTAATTTCTATTTGATTGTAAGACTAATTTATTAAAAATTATACATGATTGATTATTGTGGTCAACTATAAAAATATTTAACTCCCCACTTCTATGTATAAATATATGCAGGCTCTAAGGAAGGAAGAAGCATTTGCAATTGATAGCTAATACTAACAAGCAATGAAGAAAAGAACGGCCATCATTGGAGCTGGTATTAGTGGTCTTCTTGCCTGTAAGTACATTTTGTCCAAAGGTTTCCATCCAACTGTTTTTGAGTCATAAAGTTGCATTGGGGGAGTATGGACAACAAAGCTACAAACTCCAAAATCTTCTCTAATTTTCCATGACCCTCTTTAGTCATAAATGTTTAAGTAATGCATGGTGTAATTGTTTGATTGTTGTTCATGTTTTAATTTTGGCATGATCTGCTTGGGTTAATTTGAGCTACTTGATTTTTTGTCGTTGGATTTTGGCCTTATTTGTTTCGGTAGACAGCAGTTGTGCATGATAGATTTGTTTGTGTTTTTACTTGTTTTTGTTCTCTATCTTAATTTTTATATGTTATAGCTATATTTCTAATTTCTGATCATCTTTTTGTTTTGTTATTGAAAACCATGGTGTATCCCTTTGTCTGTTTACACTTTTTCAGAAATCAGAATGGTGAAGCATGGAGGAGGAAATTGTCAAAGATGTAACTCAACAAATACAATTGAAGATTTATGTAACATTTAGGAGCTGTAACATAAGCATCTTGGAAATTGCTTCTGTTTTTTTATATATCGTCCTTGTAAACATATTTCGCTCTACTAAATACATAGTTTCTGTTTATTTGTAACTCAAAAAGAATTTCATTACAAATTATGTTCTTTTGTATGAATGATTTCTTTTAAATAATGAAGAATTTCAACTACAAACTAGCAATTTTATTCTGCCACTTTCTTTGTATATATTCACTTAAAAATTTGCTACCAAAACAGGGACAAATTGGTCATTTGTTGTGTCTCATTTTTTAAAAACTCATAGAGACAAACTAGTCATTTCACTAGCTTATAATAACTTGATGTCATAATCATAATTCACCATAATGATGTAGGTATTTACGTAATTGAGTTGACTAAAATTAATAAAAAACTAAGATTTAAACTTCAAAAAAATGAATAATAACTAATGGGCCTGAGCCCTAAAGTCCATACGAACTTCTGTAAACCTATTTCTTTTTTGTGATTTTAATCCCTCTCTGCAAAATCAATAACCCCATGTCTCATTTCTTCTCTACCAACTCATCACTACTGCAAACCACTAAGCGACACCACCCCAAAATGAACCCCAACCAACCCACACTCCCCCGGGGCCCCGGCGGCGGTAAACTGAACCTTTTCCTTTTTTGTTCCTTCTTTGTTTTTTAAATTACTATTCTCGTTTTTATAGACTAAAAGTTAATTATCTATTATCCCTCTCTTTCTCTGTCTACAAAATTCAAAACTCTCTAACGGATGCATTTCCCTCTTTTCTCCTCTTCTTGTCTCCAATGCCCTAAATCTCAACAATCTTCGCCCAAATTAACAAACCCTACTGTCTCTTCTCTCTCTTTAGTTTATTGATCGAAATGAAGCACTTCATGCAGCCAAGAAACACAATCTTGAGGGAAGTGAGTCGCCATCTCCAAACCCTAATTCAAAATTAAAGTCAATGCGAAACCAAAAATCTTCCAAGATTAAGAGTCCGCTGCCCTTACGCCCGCCCAATCCACTCAAGCGCAAACTCGCCATTGATACACTTCTCGAGAACATAATGGTTGGGGTCCCCAACTCGGGTGTTCAAGTGATTGTTTCAATTTTCTCTTTTCAGTGGTTATTTGATATTATCTTTTTTAAATTTTGACAGAATTTGGGGAAAAAGTGACTCAAGCTTGAGAAAATGTAAATTTTAAAGTTTTGTTTAGCTTCTGTTTTGTTACTGAGGGGACAAGTGAGAAATTGTTGAGTTTCTTTTTGTTCTATATTAGAAGAGAGTGAGAAATTGGAAATTTGCGTACATGGTTAACAGTAAAAGGATAATCAGGTAATATATTGCTGATATTCTTGAATGTTGTTAAGTAGCTTTACTGCCCAACTGTATACAGATTAGATTCTAATGTCTCTAGTTTGGATAGTGTAGATTAGGTGATAGTCCGAATGCGACCTGTAAATAAGGTAGAGGAAGAAGGGAAGATGATAGTACAGAAAGTTGGCAATGATGCTTTGGAAATCAATGGACAGACATTCACATTTGATTCAGTTTCTGACATTGATTGACATTGATTCGACACAGGTATTATCTTTTTTCTACTTGACTATTTGCATTATTACCATAAGGTGCTCAAATATAGGTTTGTTTTGCAGTTGGATGTTTTCCAGCTTGTTGGACTCCCTCTCATTGAAAATTGTTTAGCTGGATTTAACAGTTCAGTGGTTGCCTATGGGTAGGTACCTTTTATCTTGCTTTTGATTCCTCTAATCTCATATTTTATTTTACATGTAATTGTGCCATTAGCTTTCTTCATATATCTGAAAAATTGATTACACCAGACAGGGGAGTGGAAAGACTTATATACCATGTGGGGACTAGCTAACGCCTTGCTGGAAGAAAACTTATCAATTGATCAACAAGGCTTAACTCCCCGTATTTTTGAGTGACTCTTTTCCCACATAAATGAGGTGAGGTTCAAGTTTTTCAGGATTCAACTTGTCGAGGTATTAATCCTTTGCATTTTCATGATATTAACCCCTTGTACTCTCTTTGTAGAAACAAATCAAGCATGCTGAAAAGAAGCTAAATTTAATGGTACTATTACTGATCAAAAATTACACGAACACTTCTAAAGATCTCTCTAACTTGAGATCTTTAAAAGTGTGCATGTAAATTAAATGGTATCATTCTAATTTAATGAAGCCCTCACTATTCGAACTGAGTCGAACTATTATCAACTAAGAACTTAATGAAGCCCTCACTATTCGAACTGAGTGGAAGCAATTCAGAGGGCATCATTATATAACCGTATCCTATGATTACATGATCTGAATCTGATTCAATAACCACATTGGCTCGAAAATGACTACAGAGTGAGCCCAAAAATCAGCTTCTCGTTAACAAAAATGTTAAGTCAAACTTCGAAAGCATTGCTGCTCCACCTTTGTGTGTGTGGAGATGATAAAACGGCACACGCAGCGAAACCAATTAAGTTATCATTGAGGCAACCTGGTGGAAGCTTTATAAAATTTTCACTACTTATAAAGTTAAACTAGTCTGAAATTTCTCTTAATTAATTTATTTTCCTTTGTCTAACAAATTTTTCAAAACCTAATTCCTAATGACAAGTGTTGAGGAGTATTTTTGGGCTGGGACAGATGGCTTATTGTAGTTGGTCAGGAGGGAAATTGTGCTATGATGAGAGTAAGAATAGAATAAAAAGAAAGGAGAGAAAGAGAACTGTTTTATCGAGAAAATTATACAAAATATAGTTCATAAATTGTTAGTTGCTTTTTGATAAATTGTTGCTCCTCGTTTTCATTTGTGGTTGGGTGGGATTGAATACTGACATAATCTTTTCAATTTTTCTTTTATTTATTGCAAAGATAATAGGAAAAAAAGATAAGTAGACATGAAAAATATTTTAATTTTAAAGAAATTATTAAATGAAGATTTGACAAATAAATATCACACTAAATAAATAAAATTTAATTCAATGTTTGAGTCCACTTACTGTAGCCTTTTTACATACAATCATCATTAGAGCCATTTATAGATTTCAATCTCTAGTCTCTGTCCACTCTTGCATCTGTTCACAAATCATTACCTTTGGCGTACAACAATTTGACTCCACACTTTTTCAACTTGCCCGGAGGAAAAGGATCATCAAGTGAGAAGAAGTTAACAAAACCTTCGCTATTCGAACTGAGTGTAAGCAATTCAGACAAAATTATGAACTCGAATCCTATGCTTACATAATCAAAATCTGATTTTAAAACATAATTGTGTGAATATTCATTATAGAGTGCCATGTCCCGGAAAATGGGCTTCTTGTCAACAAAAAGATCAAATGTAGGTGCGACAGCATTGGATCTCAAATATCCATTCGGGAATGGAGATGATACAACGCACAAAGCGAAACCGATTACGTTATCATTGAGGCAACCCGTTGGAAGCTTTATAAAACTTTCACTACTTATAAAGTCAAACCAATCTGAAATTTCGCTTCCAGGGTAAAATATGGTACCACGTACATAGGAACCATGTAAATGGCGTTGTACCTCTAACATGTCGGATTCTCTTTCCTGTATCAAGAAGATCATCAAATTGCAATATCCCTTTGATATATATGTACAAATGGAGAGAGACATAATATGGGTGTGATTGTACCGGATAAAACGAGTGGGTGTAAACAAAGATTTGAGAGTAAGCATTACACAATCTCCAAAGCTGTTATCTGGGAAAAAGAAAATATATTCTCTATTTTTATACTAACTATGGAACTTGAACCGGTCAAGGGACAGTCTAGTTTTAAAAACATTGGGCACTACAAGAGTAAGGGTAGGACTATTTGCAGTCAATAAAGTATTCTTGACTGTCATTTGTTAAGCACACACATCGTTAAAAGTACAATATAAAAAAAATCAGTATATTGGTGTTTAATAATTTTTAGTAAAATTTAATAAAAAAATCACTTTTAATATTATATTATGTGTGAACTGCTTTAATAATTAAAAATTAATAAAATAAATCAATAAAAATCTCTTATTGTGTATTTGATTTGACTACAGTTAATCAATAAATCATCTCTTGAGAAATCGATAGCTTAATATTAGAAAACTATTTTTTTAAAAGAAAAAAAAATTAATATCATATGAAAAGAGAGAAAGTGAGAGAGAGAGAGACTTACCTTACTGTGAAACCATGTAACTGCATCACTCTGAATATTGAGTAGAGCCTTTGCATGTAATTTCAGTTTGTAACAATTGTTGAAGTTAACAGTCACCCAATCCCACATACCTTTGACACGAGTTGGTACACTTGATAATTCTTCAAGTGAAATGCAGCCGCATGCTTCTAGAGATGTTAACTTGTGTGGAAGCTCCGGTAAGGATTTAAGTCTCTGGCAATCGGATAAATCAAGCCATGTCAATTCAGAGAGATCTTTAATAGTCCCTGGAAGACTCTCAAAATTGTTTCTTCCTATCGATAATTCTTCCAGACAACGTAATTGGCCGATATTGCTGGTTAACTCTTTGATAGAAGAGTGAGATAGATCTAGCTCCACCAGTTTGTTCAAGAAAGATGAATCATGCGGTAGCAAACTCAGTGGATTCTCAATCGTACATCTCGCCAAAGAGAGTCTCTCAAGGTTGTTCAAACAAGCTATAGACGGTGGTACTTCTCTTACAGAAATTCCCTCGAGTTTAAGTTCCACCAGTGCTGTTAAATTTCCCAAGCCTTCAGGCAATCTGTCAAGTTTTGAACTATCTGAAAGAGAAAGATATTCAAGAGATTTACACCCGCGAATACTCTCAGGGAGATTCTTAAGCTCCGAACAGTTCTCAAGACTCAAAAATCTTAGTCTAGATAGATGCTCTAGTGATGGCAATTCTTCAATTGCAGCTCCATCTAAGTCCAACTCTTCTACTGCACAAGGGATATATGAAATTGATTTCAAATTTGAGCAATCAGAGAGAATAACTTCCCGAAGAGATCTACACTGCGGGCTGATTGAAAGCATGTCCATGTTTTTGCATCCTCGTAGATTCAAGACAACAAGATTATCAAGATTGTGGATAGAAGAGAAAATGTTATGCAGATTTCCACAACCTTTCAGAATCAAGCTCTCAAGATTTGGAATAAGTGAGAGATCTGGCATTCTGCATAGATGCTTGGAGTCACTGAGGTCAATATGTTTCAAATTAACAAGATTCTGTTCCTGTAACAAAAAAGAAAAATTAAATGAATTNTTACAAGATTTTCATGATCACTCAGTATCTTTCATCTCTCCACTCTTTCTTTCAACTTCAAATTATTGGCTCTCGTTTTCTTTTTTTCTTTTTTCTTTCCAAGTAGATCAAAAAGACCTTTAATTTTTCGCCTAGGACCATCTCCTCAGTCTAAAACAATAATCTAACTTAGATATAATTAACAAAATATTATATAGTTCAATCAATGATTAGTGCTAAATTAATTAAAACGAAGAATCCAATCTATGAATTTAATAATATGATTATGCACAGTTTGATCACTTTTTTGTAATTATATTTTCAATCAATAATATTGTCGTTGTTTCTTCTAAGAAAACAAGTCAAATGAAAAACAAAAAATGAGAAGAAAGTAAAAGTATTATGCATACAAAAGAGATAATAATAGCTATTAACAGTTACCTAATGACATTTGAATCAAAGCCGGATAGATTGGCAGCTTTTTTCAGAGCAACCCTCCATCTCTGCAACATTTCCTGCCCACCCTTAAACCGCTCTTCATGCTTAGCAAATGCATCCTGAAAAGTCCCACTCTGACTCCTGACATCTGAGGGATCTATATTATAGAAGACTGGCATTACAATCTGACCAGACTTGTCCATACATTCAAGAATCTTTTCAAGTTCTTCAAGGCACCATCTCGAAGAAGCATACCCTTCCGAGAAAATGATCAATGAAATCTTTGACTGCTCAATTGCATTCAAAAGAGATGGAGAAATTGGATCCCCTCTTTCAAGCTCTTCGTCATCCTTGAATGCATTGATCTGTTTTTGACACAAGGCAGCATACAGATGGGAAGTAAAATTATAGCGGGTATCCGCACCTCTGAAACTAAGGAAAACATCGTACTTTTCTTGAGGAGAAGCGGAAGAAGAAGCAACAGCCATTAAGTTACAGTGATGAGAATTACTTGACGTTAACAAAAACATAAAGAGCTAAACCAGGACATCATATAATAGAGTCTTTGCAGCAATGTCTAAGCATTCAACTTATCTCCTTTCCTAGAAGATGCCTTTTTTCTTTTTCTTTTTTGACTAGACTCATAATTGCAACCCCAACAAACAAACAAGTAATAAGCAATTAATATCTTTTTCTTTTTTACTTGACTCAGAAATGCAGTCTGAATGAGCAATTAATGGGCTGTTTCTCTGCATTTTCCCTGGAAGATGCTTGCCTTTTTCTTATTTTTCCTGACTCATTGGGCCGTGAACATTGGGTGTGATTGTGACACT
The DNA here is from genome assembly GCF_008641045.1 of Pistacia vera. Lineage (NCBI taxonomy): Eukaryota > Viridiplantae > Streptophyta > Magnoliopsida > Sapindales > Anacardiaceae > Pistacia > Pistacia vera. Next base: position 1,785,988 of record NW_022196165.1, read on the forward strand.
AATTTAATATAAAAAATTTATGAAATATAGTGGGAATAGTTGGTTTGCAAAGTAAAAAAGTGATCAATAGTTAAACGAATTTCCTCCACACCTATTTTTAGTAAATTTCCTTTAAGTAAAGTGATGGAAAAGTGTGTTCCTCCTTCTACTTTTGCCCTAAAAGTCTTTCTTTTATATTTAGCACCTTATTAAATAAACTGATTCAATTTCTTTGAATGGGCATGTCTCTTGTTCTATGTTCCAATGCCCATATTTTGTGCTTTTTTAGTGATTCATCCCTAAAAACCCATATCAGTTAGCCTTAAATAAAACCTATTTTAACAAACTCTACTCTACTTAAGAACATAACAGAACAAAACACTCTTATAATGATATAATGGTATGTTACAAACTTACAATAGTATTAAAGAGCAATCAACATTATTTAACTACCCAAAAAACCAGACATCTCCTACATTAACATACTTGCAGCCTTCATCCAACATACATAATTAAACTATATTCCGACAAGATAATTAATCTGATTTTCGGAAAGAAAATCTAAAGAAATTTAAAAAATGACAACCACTGGGTTGTATCTCATAAACACCCTAATTGGGTTAAATACAATTATATAGGTTATTTTAACCTACTCCACTATTTAAATTATTTTAATCCCTTATATTTGATCATTTAACTAAATATCTCCTACAATAAAAGTTTATAAATTAACAAAAACACTTTTATCCACCCGATCGACTTCCGACAACCGGCCACCACCATCGGATGGTGGCTGTTAGTCCCCAAATGGTGCACGACTAGTAGTGGCAACGNCTAGATTGCCCACTATTTGCTGTTAACTTTGTCTCAGTAATCATCAAATTGAGATGGAGCTCAACATTTTCAAACATGAAATCAAAAATTTAGAAACTGGGTTTTCACTAGAAGTGATGTAACTAAGTGGGTTTCGAAAATGGAGTGGGAATAAGTGAAAGATATTAACCAACTTTTTCTTGGAAGATGCGTTATTGCCTTTGTAACTTTTTGACTTGACTCTGAAATGCAATCTCAATGAGCAATTAATGGGCTGTTTATCAGCATTTTCCCTGGAAGATGCTTGCCTTTTTCTTATTTTTCCTGTCTCATTGGGCCGTGAACATTGGGCAATGGGTGTGATTGTGACACTAATTTAATATAAAAAATTTATGAAATATAGTGGGAATAGTTGGTTTGCAAAGTAAAAAAGTGATCAACAGTTAAACGAATTTCCTTCACACCTATTTTTAGTAAATTTCCTTTAAGCAAAGTGATGGAAAAGTATGTTCCTCCTTCTACTTTTGCCCTAAAAGTCTTTCCTTTATATTTAGCACCTTATTAAATAAACTGATTCAATTTCTTTGAATGGGCATGTCTCTTGTTCTATGTTCCAATGCCCATATTTTGTGCTTTTTTAGTGATTCATCCCTAAAAACCCATATCAATTAGGCCTTAAATAAAACCTACTTTAACAAACTATACTCTACTTAAGAACATAACAGAACAAAACACTCTTATAATGATATAATGGTATGTTACAAACTTACAATAGTATTAAAGAGCAATCAACATTATTTAACTACCCAAAAAACTAGACATCTCCTACATTAACATACTTGCAGCCTTCATCCAACATACATAATTAAACTATATTCCGACAAGATAATTAATCTGATTTTCAGGAAAGAAAATCTAAAGAAATTTAAAAAATGACAACCAATGGGTTGTATCTCATAAACACCCTAATTGGGTTAAATACAATTATATAGGTTATTTTAACCAACTTTACTATTTAAATTATTTTTACCGTTAATTTAACTAAATATCTCCTACAATAAAAGTTTATAAATTAACAAAAACACTTTCATCCACCCGATCGACTTCTGACAACCGGCCACCACCGTCGGATGGTGGCTGTTAGTCCCCAAATGGTGCACGACTAGTAGTGGCAACGACAATTACTGGTGACAGCGGTGGTGGTTGATGGCAAGTGATAGTGGTTGAAGTGGGTGAGGGTATTTTCGTTAATTTATATATTTTTATTATGAAAATAATTATTAAATATTTTAAGTTAAATAGAATAAGATTTGATTTCGAATTAAATAATCAATATTAAAATAAATATATTTTTTACTAAATTAAATTTTTAATTAAATAGTATATAACAATCCTAATAATACAATATCTCATGAATCAAACGCTATCTTTTAAAAGTTTTGGACGGTGAACATTAGGTGAGTTTTCACTTTTATCTCCTTTCCATGAAGATGCCCAACCTTCTTCCCTTTAGCTTCCATCTCTTTTCTTGGAAAACACCCCGCCTTTTCCTTTCTGATTTGACTTAGATTTATTGGGTGGTGAACATTAGGTGTGATTTTTACAATAATTTAATATTTTCATTTTTATCATCTGCTTTACTTCTAAAACTTTTATAGCTCTTAATCATATATGGGTTAGGTGAGATTAATTTTTAAAACACTAGTTATTATATAATTTACTTTAGGTGTGATTTTTATTTAAACTAATAAATCCTTTCTTTTCATTCACCACTTTGTGTAATGAAAAAATTAATTCAATTTCTTTGAGGAATCATTGGCAATTTGGCATATTGTCTTCCTTTATGTTCCAAAATATAATTTTTGTATATTTGAGAGACTATAATGGGAATAACCCTAACATAGCGCCAACGGAAGTTGAAGGAGTGGAATGTTTGTGTTAACCTAATATCTATATGCTTTTGAAATGTTGAAACTTGAGAGGACATTTGTGTAATTTAATACAATTTCTCCCCAAGTTTTTCTTGAATAAAATGTTCACCTTTTAAGTACCTAAAATAACAATTTACCTCCTATCATTAATGTTTTAATATACTTTTTATCGTCTAAGTAAAACATATTACTATTAATCCCGCTAAATTAAACTGCAAAAACTCTAACTGATGATGACAAAAGGAAAAATTGTTATTACAAATACCTTATGAGGAAATTTATAGAGTCCTCAAGGTGAAATTTTATTAAATCCAAAACCAAATTATAAAATTATGGTTGTGAGACTGTCTAAATAAAAATAAGGGTTTAAACCAATTACCTCTCTTGTGGTTTTCGAAATTGACAAGTTTGTCCCTGGTTATGCAAATTATCCAACCCCCTCCCTGTCGTTAGTTTTTTCCATTAAATCTATATTGTTCATTGATTTTGACCACTAAATGACAATATTACCCTAAATTTTTTTTTTTAAATTCAAAAGAAAAGCTTAAAAATTATGTTAAATTAATAAAAACATAAATATAATCATTAAAAAAAAACCCAAAAGTTTTAAAATTATGTTAAATTCATAAAAAAAAAAAGGGGGGGAAAAATAATTAAAAAAACCTGCCAAGTTCAAAAATTTCTTAAAATTTATATTAATTTTTGGCCTTTTAAATTGTTTTTAAAAAGTTTTGTTCTATGTAATTTTATGAATTTATTATGTTAAGTTACTTAAAAATAAAGATATTTCTATTAATTTTGTGAAACTCAGTTTTAGGGGTAATTTGGTCATTGCATAAATCTATTTGCCACCTCCCTACGACCACATCCCACCCACTAGCAATGAAATTTGAATCTTACAATACAGAACCAATACTAACAGCAGCAAATATCTATCAAAATAAATAAAGAATTAACTGATTAAAGCCAATAACAGTAAATTGGGTTTTACATACCTAGTCTTCACTCTCGCTCTTTCTCATAGACTAGGCCTGATAAAATTGAACAAATGGAGATTCATGCTTGATAATGTGATTAAAAACAATACAAATTGGCGCCAACGACCAGTTCCTCCATCCCATTTCCCTGACGTTTTAGTGCCTTTCTCACTACTAAAACACACGAGCCGTCATGTCATGCGATTCCATCAGACTGATTCGGCTCTCCAGTCCATCGCTTGACCATGTCACGTGCTCATCACATCTTATGATAAGTCGAAAAACATTTTAAACTTCCAGGTTTGGTAATAGTATGATTAAGGATGTTCAAAACCGATTAATCGATTTGTGAACTAAACCAGTTTTTCAATTCAAGAATTTTTCTAAATTGAAACTGAACTAATTAAAGGGAAAACTGGTTTTGAACACCCAAAAACTAGTTTTGAACCAGTTTTAATTTAATATTTTATATATTTTTATAATAAAATGGATTTTTTTTTATATTTTAATTTAATATTTTTATAATAAACCGGTTTATAAAACCAATTTTGGTTAACCAATTCTCATATTTTCGTAAACCGATAACCGAACGAAAAAATTGGTTTTTGTATTTCTTTGAACCGAAACTAAACCGGTTTTTCAGATAACCGAAAAACTGGTTCAGTTTGATTTCTGTATTTTTTTTAACACCCCTAAGTATGATAGGTCCCAAGGTTCTATAACATAAGTCTTTTTAAAACAATCAATAACGGGGTTTTGCTACAATAGATTGCTTCAATAACACAACAAATGAAACTTGTAAAACAAAAACGTAAAACTTGTGATATGCACTTTTACATTATATTATATAGCCACAGCATAGCCATAGAAAGAAAGCAAACTAATTAAGCAAATACAAGAAAACAAAGTAGCCTTAGAAGACAGATAACTATTTCAGACATAATTGTCCTCAAATGTCTATCAAATAACCATTATCCAGACCTCATATGTTTGAGAATTTAGCTAAAACACTCCAATAAAAAAAAAGTTTAAAAGTTAACAAAATACCTCCAACCACTCAAGACCACTGTCGGCCGCCATATCAACGCACGATGGATAGAATTTGATCAGTTGTGTGGCGATATGACTGTTTTCAACTAGATCAAAGGCTAGAAATGACCAAGTCCACGACGATCTAGCTGTTTCCAATTTTAAATATATTTGGAAACAACAAGATCGCGGCCAAAGATCTGCCATTTTCATTCCCAAATCTATGTCTATTTTACGGTCACATCTTTGATAATGAAACGATCTTACTAATATACGAGACTGACTAGATCCAATCAGTCGTGTGTCATTCTAGAAAATGTTAATGACATTGACAATAGTGGCTATCAACAATGGCTTGAGATAGATGAAAGTGATTTTATTATAAATTAAAGTTTATTTAATTGAAGTGTTTTAACAAAATTTTAAAAGTATGAGTTTTAAAAATGATTTAAAAAATAATTTCCGCATTTAAACCTTATGACCTTTTCTAGAACATGCCTTGCCTTTTCTCTTTTTCTTTTTTGGCTAGGCTCATAACTGCAACCCCAACAAACAACAAATAAGCCATTCACATTTGGTGTAATTCTGACACAAATTCATTAATTCCCGCATAGGAAATTTCTCAGCAAGTGTTTCACATTTACCAAGAAGTTTCCAAATCATCGCAATTTGGTTAAATTCCTCATCTACCCTTCTACATTGCCCATTATTTGCTTTTAACTTTGTCTATGTGATCATCAAATTGAGATGGGGCTCAATATTTTCAACGTGCAACAAAAAATTTTGAAACTGGGTTTTCAATAGAAGTGATTTAATCAGGTGGGTTTCGAAAATGGAATCGGATCAAGAGGAATTTATTAATGAATTAATTGAAAGGAAAAATGGGTTTTACAAATAATGATTTTATCTTTCACCATATGTCAATATACTGTTTACAATATCTTTTTCTCTTGGAAAGATGCGTTACTGTGTTTTGTCACTTTTTGACTTGACTCATAAATGCAATCTGAATGAGCAATTAATGAGCATTCATATGCTTATCGTCTATTATATTTTGGGGATGCGTTTGGACGGGGTCATTTAGTATTATTCCAATAATTTTTGTTTAATTTTTAAAATTTATTTTAGAACAAAAAAGTTTTAAAATAATCAATATCGAAAGTCGGTTGACATCCTTTGGCCATCACTTTGATCTTAAACCGCTGAATAAAACTACCAATATTAGTTTTGATTTTAAAAACTCATTTACACCCAACTGATTTTATCTCGGATAAAATAGGAATAAGTCCAAGGTTTTATTAGACAGCAAAACATCATATTCCGATTATAGCAACCTTCCAGATAGAGTGTGTAAGTGCTTCAATTACCGTCACTGGTTTAATTATTAACTTAATTGATTAACTTAATTATTAAATATAGATTTTTTAACCTTGATCCAAGAATTTAGAAAGATATTTTTAGGCCCAGTTTAGGATTGTTGCGGATAAAGAAATAATCACATATTTTAGGATTCAAAAGATACTTTTAATTAGAGATTCAATTTGACTCTTGTTTAAACTTGCAAGTTAAACAACTGTTAAACTCACTGTTATTTTTTAATACTTAGGAGAACACCCGAAACAAAAAGAGAAAAAAAAAAATAACTAAATGAATGAATAGTTCAAGTTTTACCCAAAAAAAAAAAGGAAAAAAAAAAAAAAGAAGACGATGAGGGTAACAAAGATCTAGTAGAAATAGATAGTAAATATTAAATAAGGACAATTTGGTAATATTAAAAATAAACAAATATACTTGTGTTGAACGAAATTAACTGAATTAATGCAGGCCCATGGGGAGAGGAAAACTGGCCCATTTCAAAATAAGAGATACTGTAGAAATTAAAATTTTCAAACTTTTGAGTCCGCCAAGTAGTTTTCATTTCTCTCCGTGATAATCAAATGGTGCGTTTGCGTGACTTATAGGAAAGAATTGACTGATAGATGTTTGCGTGACTAATAGGATAAAATTGACTCCACTATAGATTCGAAATTCGAAAAAAATTTAAGAGATTTTTGTTTTCAAAATGATGCTGTTTGAATTCCTTTGCACAGCTTTAAAATTCAACTTCGAGAGCTACCGTGTTCATCCAACTCCATGAAGAAATTTTAAACTTTCTGCAGTGGGAAATGAAGAAATTTTTGTTTTCTTGGCATATTCAGCTACCTCATTTTGTTCCCACTTCTCACAGGACCCACACGTCATGTTAGGTGAAGAATTGACTAATAGATGTTTGGGCTGGGGGTAGGGGACGAACCACACTTGATGCTCGACAGTCTAGAGATTAAATTCCTTACTTTAAACGTGGTTGGGCTGCGTTAATTCCTGCAAAGATGAACTTCCCTATTAAAAAGATCATCCAGTTGGGTGTGGGTGATCAACTAGTTATACAAACTCTTTTAAAAGAGACCCCGTATAGTCCCAATTGGGGTGGCATCAACCTAACTTTCCCAAAAGACTTGTTACGACGCATTCGTATTACTACTATATTCTATTTTTTGATAGGAAAATAATACAATCACTAGGAGTGTTCAAAAAATGTAAAAACCGAACCGAACCAAAAAATCAATTAACCGAAAAAACGGTTCGGTTACTGTTCGAAAAATTCAAAAAACCGAATTTTTGGTTCGGTTACCGGTTCGGGAGAAATTAGAAACGGTTAACCGAAAACCGGTTTTTCAAATATATATATATAATAACCTAAACTAAAATAAATCCCTAATTCACTCAATCTAAAATCCCAACCCAAATTTTTTTTCTTAGTTCCCAATGTATTGTCTATATTTACAATTTAATTTAGGACAAAATTAAAAAAAAAAAGTTTTATTAAAAAAAAAAAAGGGAAAACCGGTTAACCGCCTTTTTTAAAACGGTTAACCAAAAAACCGGTTAAGTTTAGGTTCGGAAAAATTCCTAAACCGAAAATCCAGTTCGGTTTAGAAAAGCGATTAACCGGTTCGTTTAACCGCTTTTGAACACCCTTAACAATCACCGAAAGTAGCACACCGAATTTATGTACCGAATGATGTGGCGCAATCCTGACCATCGATTAATTATAAATTAATATTAATCGATGGTTAGGATTGTGTTACGTCATTTGGGGTGCTACTTTCGATGACTGTAACATTACTCTTTCTGGTATCCAAACCCCCTTTCAGATATGTCTACAGACGTCCAGTAGATCTCTCTATCTCCCTAGTGGTCGATCCCCTTGGACCTTAGGTCGATTTCTTCTAAATCCTTTTTCTGAATAACCGACAGATGGTTATTTCCTGGTTGGTGAGGAGCAACGATTATTGTGACTAATAGGATAGAACTGACTCCACTATAGATTCGAAATTTGAAAAAAAAAAAATTGTTTTATTATTTAATATTAAAGAAGGACAATTTGGTAATATCAAAAACAAACAAACATACTTGTGTCGAAAGAAATTGACTGGATTAATGCAGGCTCACGGGGAGAGGAAAACTGGCTCATTTTAGAATAAGAGACACTGTAGAAATTAGAATTTTCAAACTTATGGATCAGCCAAGTAGTTTTCATTATTTTTCATGATAATCAAATGATACGTTTGCGTGACTTATGGGGAAGAATTGACTAATAGATGTTTGCGTGACTAATAGTATTTTGAATAGTATTTTTAAAAAAGTTGAGTTAGGTTATTATTACAATAATAGAATTTGAATTTGAAAATGTGTTTAATAAGATTATTTTAATCCCCTATATTTGTTAATTTTGTTAAACATCCCATACTATAAAAGTTTTAAAATTAACAAAAATACCCCCATCCACCCATTAAATGTTGGTAGCCAGTCACCGGCTATCGGGAATATGTGGATCGGTAAAGGTATTTTTGTCAATTTATAAACTTTTATTTTTGGGGGTGTTTAGTGAAATTAATAAACTTAGGAGATTAAAATTAATATTTTGAATTGAATAGAATATGATTGAATTTTGATAATAATAAAACAAACATGTATTTTGAATATGATAGGATGAGAATAATAAAACAAACACACTAAAGACAAATAGAAATTCTAATTTTTTATAAGTATAATAAAATTTTTAGAATATGAAACTTTATTCTCCTTAATTAAATTAGGATATCTCCCACCCAACTTTCTCTTAATTCCCCATTTCATGAATTCTATTACTCTTCTCAAATTATGCATTTAACTTAAATTTGTAGTCTTTTTTAGATATTTTTAAATCTATTAATTTAAAACAAGATTATATTTAAATTTAAATAATATAACTAATAAATTAAGTATGTACACCAAATGAAGTGATATCGACTTCACAGAGATTCTTACAAATATGTTATGCTTGTAATTACAATGGAAATGCCTGACAAATAATTGCTTCCACAACTTTTCAATCAAGTTGCAGCTGTCACTTTGTTGTTGAATATTATTATGTATTGAAGTACCTACAAGATCATCTCTCAGTGTTTTGTAAAAGAATTTTCACTATAATAAAGTATTTCGTGTGACTACGGTTAAAAATCTCTTAAGAATTTATTCGGTTAGATTTATCTATTTATCAAAAAGCTTGTTTAAAGTTAAAACACTTTTTGAAAATTTTTCGAAATTGTTTGGTTATCAAGATCTCAAAAGTTGGATTTAAAATAAACTATTTTACATTTACTGGCAAATGTAACAAACTCTTTTTACGGTTATATAAGTGTTGAAATTTCAAAAATATAAGTTTAACTTTAAATTTTATGGTATATTAAAGTTTTTATTTTGGTTGATGTTTGATTTTGATATCAATCAAACGCACATGTGAAACGTTGAGCTGGCTCAGAAGACACACGTGAGTGAGATATTGTACTAAATAATAAAGCGAGAATAATGTTCAAAGTGGTTCGGATGCTCCAGTAAACGAATCCTACGTCCACTGGTTGTATTAATATTGTTGGAAATTATATAGAATAACATATATCCTAACATAATCCCAAGATCATAGTCACCATTGCAATCACATTTTCACATAAATGAACTACAATGAATTTACACAGCATAAATACCTTCACTCCTTAACTCTGAAGCAATAACGTTAATCTGGAAGAAAGCCACGAATCGTTTTCTGTTTTCCAAATTTTTTTAGAGAGAGAGAGCGTACTTTTCCTTGCGTTTTTCTTTGAATAACAGTGTTCATATTTTTTGTTTTTCTAAAAGGAAAAGGTTTTCCTTTTATATGGCAGCGGTTGGAGAGAAACTGCATTTGGCAGTTTCTCTCACACACGTCGCTTGGGGTAACCCATCATGGGTGTACCCCTTATCCAATATCTCCCACTCACACATGATGGGACTATCTCTCTCTATGCTTCTTTAAGGTTCATACTTTAGTAAATATGCCGTGTGACCATGCATACTTCGAGAGCACGTTAGTCATATATCTGTTAGGAATATATAACTTCTCGAATTGTGAAACTCAGGTTGTATGTTGTATGCAATACCCTAGATTACTTATCACATTTTTCTAACAATCTCATTTACAAAAAATATTCGTTGATCACTAATTATGTTTCTATCTTTACATAAGTAAACATATTGGTCGACCAATGAATACACTGATTATAATGTGATAATTCAAAATCGTAATCTTCCTCTTTTCTCGATTCCTGCAACTTTTATTTAACTTGCTTTTCTAGAAATGTCCCAGCAGATTGAATTTATCTTAATCCTTTGTGTAACTCTAGATAGCAATCATTAAATGAATGTTTTCAAGAAACGAATAGAGTAATAGGGTATTCTTGAGATTTTATTCTAAAAAAAACTCAGGTCTCACACAATGTTAAAGTTGAGATTTTGACTTTCATTACCCCCTTTGGTCAATGTTTTGCACATGTGGTATGAATCACACGCTACAGCTTTCCTCCTTTCCCATGGAGTGCATGTCTCTTTTCTTGTAAATGTTGTACAGATTTTAGTTCAGACATGCCTAATGCTAACTTGAGTTCACTTTACATACTTAATTCATCAGAACTCTATCTGGCAATTAGACAGATAAGTGATCATTTATCACTTGTGGTCATATTTCATTATGACATTATTTTAATTCTCGTTTTAGACGCCGTCAAACATTTTAAGCTTGGCTCTCTATTATCACCTAGATAATAAGCTTAAAATCGTCTCATCTCCATTCCTACGAAGTAATGAGGCGATTCCTGTGTAGAAGGCCAATCTTTAGCTGTCCACATGCTTTTCAAACAGACATATTAATATTTACATAACTAATATGTATTATATGCTCCTTCATGTATGTTCCAATAATCGAATTGAGCATTGACAATTGTTATTTAATATTGATAAGACAAATGTGAACAATTTTGGGAAATCTCAAAGTATGAGTACATTCAACACCTACGTAAGCCTAGAGATCTACCATGTCTATTGAAAGTATCTCTCGGTATAGCTTTGTGAATGATCTGCAACCATGTCATGCGTAGATATGTACTTCAGTTCACCTCCTTTTGTGCCACCAAGTCTCGCACAAAATTATATTTTGATATCTATGTGTTTCGTTTTACCATGATATTTGGGATCCTTAGTGTATGCTATTGCTGCTTGACTATCACAGTTTATTCTTACTGGTTCAATACAACATTAATTATTCCCAGATGATTCATGAACCGTCTCAACCAACCGCTTCTTGCACTGCAGCTGAAAATGCTACAAACTCAGCCTCCATTGTAGATAGTATGCATGATTGTTTTTTACTGCTCCAAGATATGGCCTCGCCATTTAGTAAGAAAACATATCCGGAAGTAGATTTCCTCTCATCTAAATCTCCTCCCCAATCAGCATCGTGTAGCCTCTCAAGTGTAAATCTTTCCTTGATACATAATGAGTAATCAGCTGTCCCTTTTAGATATCTTAAGATTCTCTTCACTGCTTTCCATGTGTGCTGTCCTGGGTCGGACTGGTATCTACTTACCAACCCAACGGCTAACACAGATGTCGGCTCTGGTGCACATCATGGCGTACAGTACTTCCACCAGCACTTGTATAAGGAACATTCTTCATTTGTTCCTTTTCTTGTGGATTCTTCGGACACTTTTACGCACTTAATCTCGCCTTTTGCGATAGGGTTGTCTATGGTTTTACAATCTTGCATATGAAATCGTTCAAGAATTTTCTTAATGTATGGTTCTTGTGAAAGAGATACTAATTTTCTGGCGATCTCTTGTAATCTTGACTCCAAGAATATAGTCCAGCTTCACCCATATCTTTCATCTCAAAATGAATGATAACCATCCTTTGATTTCATTGACAAATCCCTTATCATTTCCAGCTATAAGTATATCTCAACATATAATAAATAATAACAATTTGTTATTGCTCTTTGTATATACACAATGATCTTCATTTATCATTTTAAATCATACGACATTATCGCATTATGAAATCGAATATACCACTGTCTTGAGCTGCTTGAGCCATAAATTGACTTTCAAGTCTACACACTTTGTGTTCTTGACCCCAATAAAACCTATTGGTTGATCCATATAGATTTCTTCTTGTAATTCTCCCATGAGAAAAGCAGTCTTTACACCATTTGATGCAATTCAAGATCCGCTTGCAACTAAGCTAGAATAAGTCGAATTGAGGTAAACCGTACACAGGTGAAAGTTTCTTCATAATCTATTCCTTCTTGTTGTGTATACCCCTTCGCGACTAAGCGAGCTTTGTATCTTTCATATATGCCAGCCAGCTTTACGCTTGATTTGAGAACCCATTTGTTCCAATGGCTTTGCGTCCTTTCAGTAAATCAACCAATTCCCATACTTGGTTTGATTTCATAGACTCCAATTCTTCTTCCATTGCTTTCACCATTTTTTTTCTTAGAAAGGCAATTGAGAGCCTCATTTACATTCCTTGGCTCTTCGCATCTTGTGGAGTAACAGAAAATTTCCCCTTCAATCTCAAATCGTCGACGTGGAACTTGTTTCCTGTTGATCGACGTATTGGAGATTGATTGGTGTTACTCCCACTGGACCAGCTTCATGTTGGATCACCAGTAGGGAATGATGGAGGATCTGAAACTGATTCATCAACTTCCATATTGCCCCACTGGGATGTAGTATAACCAACTGATTGTCAGCAACATATTGCCTTGGTCTGTGTTTCATATAGAAACAAGTCTTTACCTATTTCCCCCTTCTTAGAAAATCGGTTTCTAAGAATGTGACATCTCGTGATTCAAACTCAGTGATGCTACCACTTTCTTGTTCTCCTATGAAGACATATCCCTTTGAAGTTTCTGATATCTTATAAAAGATACATTTCTTCCCCCTTGGACCTAGTTTTCCATATTTATGGGAAGGATCTGAACATAGGCACACATCCCCATGGCTTTAGGAGACTCAAATCGGGTTTCCGATTTGTCCATAACTCATATGGTGTAGTAGTATTAGATTTGGATGGTACTCGATTGAGGATATATGGGCTTCAATAAGGCATCACCCCAAAAGGTGATGGGCAAGTTTGCTTTGCCATCATAGACCTCACGATCTCAAGTAGGTTCTGTTTCTTCGTTCTGCAACACCATTTTGTTTGCGGAGTTCTGGGAATAGTTAATTGACGTTCTATTCCCATTTCACCACAAAAATTTCTGAACTGATCAGATAAATATCACGTCCTCGATCGGTTCGTAGAACTTTATCTTTTTACTAATTGATTCTCAACTAAGTTTTTAAACTTTTGAAAGCATTCTAAAGCTTCTGATTTTTGAGAAATTAAGAAACATAACCATATCGAGTGAATACATCTATAATGTGTGAATAAACACCCCATGTCTAGCCCTCACATTCATTGGACCACATATGTCAGAATGAATTAGTTGCATGGACTTCAGCTCTTATCGCTTTTCCAAATGGTTTTCTGGCTGTTTTTCCAGCTAGGCAATGTTCACAAGTAGTCAAGTCTACTTTTGTTAAGGATCCTAACAAGCCTTCTCTTGCTAGTATATTCATTCGTTGTTGGCCAATATGGCCAAGCCTTGCATGCCATACATTCACATCATCATTATTAGAAGATGTAATAAAGGAAAAACAAACATTACTATTATTATAACAACATCAAGTACTATAACCATCGGAAAAATAACCACAACCATAGTATGTTGTGTCCAAAAATAAATGGACACCAGTACTGGAAAAATTTAATTAAAACCAAGTTTAACAAGTTCTAACACGGAAATCAAATTTCGACGAATACGGGTGCATATAACACGTCATGTAGTATAGGATTCGACCTCCACGCATGATCAATTTGCATGTGCCGATCCCTTTAACTTCCACTTTTGAATTGTTACCTACATATATCCATTTTGTTTCCCGTGATTCGTCGAATTCCACGAAAGCACTCCTGTCTTTCGCTATGTGGTCTGTTGCTGCTGAATCTACGTCCACAAGGATGAGACTCAGTTAGAAAAACAGAACTGGAAACATTTATATAACTTACTTGTGCAAACAAGTAATTTACCTTCTTCGGCTCGCTACAATCGCGAGCAAAGTCCCTTTTTACCACAATTATAGCATTTCCCCTTTGCCATATTCCTCTTCCTGGCAGGATGCTTTCCTTTTCCGTGTTTGAAGAACTTTCTCTCTTCCCTTGAGCCTTTTCAGTATTGCCTTTTCTTTGGGATCCACCTTGGAATTTACGTTTAAATCCCTTCCCACCATATGAACTGGAACCAGCCATAACACATCAGTATTTGCCTTACTCGCATTAAGGCGATCTTCTTCCAGTTCCAAATGGCGTATGACATCTTCTAAATTTCTGATGCCCTCACTGTGGTAAGGTGTATTTTTCATATGTTCCCAATTTTGAGCAATGATCTTATGACAGCTTAACCTGTTGTTCATCTGTTAGGACATGACCTCATCTCTTAACTCACTTATCATGTTTGACAAATGCCGTAAATGTACTCTCATAGTTTTCAGGCTTTTTCTATATGTGTCAAACTTGATAGTGAGTGACCGAGTTTGGTAATGGACGTACCGCCAAACTTTGTAGCAAGTGCGGACCACATGTCCTTTGCTAATTCATAATCCCGTACTTCTTCATGAGATCATTGTCCATGCTGCTCAACAAAGTAATGCGAGCAGTGGAATTCTTCTTCTTCCATATGTCATAACGGCACGGTCCCGTCATGTTGAGCCGTGACTCCCTTCAGGCTCTTCCATGGTTGTAGTAAGAGCTTCTAGAACCTCTTGTTCTTCCAAAACATATTGGATTTTCATGCTCCATATCTCATAATTATCGCCGTTAAATTTTCCTCCTTTGTTAGTTCGGCGACAATGTTCTTAGATGCAGATGCCATTTCTAAACAAAATTACACGTTGGATAATGCATGTTATTCAATGCTCGGAACATACAGTTCATTTATTAATTATACCAATAATAATTGTATATTAGATTTGGAATCAAATTAACATTGTCAACAATCATCATCCAAAATTTCCAATTTCCAATTATCATAGATATAATTAATTGCAATTCTAAAAATATATTTAGACACAATTATATAATATAAATCAACATCAATTCACATAAAATTTTAAATTTTAATAAACAAAATATTACATTAGGTAAATAGAATTCAACTTGTAATAAATTAAAACAACAAATTCCAAAACAACAACAAAAAAAAAAAAAAAAAAAATTAAGTGTACAGCCACATTCCTAAACGAGGAAGGATCTGATAATCCTTATCCTAAGTTCTTTATCTAACTTGTAATTAACCCTAGGTAGGGGAACTCCCAGTTTTTTGTGATGTCCTTTACGAGTGGAGACTCCTATAGATGCCCAGTTGTCCTTTTTGCCCCCCAATCTATGTACTCCTTGATATAGTTGTTGACCCAAACTTCTATATTTTTTATTGTCATCTTTAAAGTTATGAACTTTCAGCTTGGTCCAAACCATATCAAGGAGACCAACGAGATTAGGGTAACCAAGAGTCTCTCTTAGAACTTGAATTTCGACTCATCTTCCTTTAATCCCCCTATCCAACAATTTTCCTGAACTTTTCATTCACATGAATGAAATGATTTACGAGTTGCACCAACTCATCCTCTGTGTCTCTTAAAATCAATGGTTGAGTTTGTAGAGTTCTAATCATGTTCATACCCTTTCCCTTTGAGCGGTGTTCTAGCAACCATTGCACGTCTATAACGTAACATTTTCTGTAACAAATAACAAAAAAACTATTTATTTATCAAATAAAGGTTGACTATATTTGATAAATAATACACGTGTTTATGGTTCAATAACAAAATTAGACTCATAAAAATATACCAGTATGCATTTTATTTCTTTACAGCAAAAGAAAAAAAATTACAATACTTCACGCGCTCCCACGCGCCGGCAGAAGCTGTCACACGCCCCCCACGCGCGCCCAAAGCGCAACGTGTCGACGATACCACGCTCTCCCACGGCCGAGGAGCTTCCACGCACGCGTCACGTGCTCACACACAATACGGGTCGTGTCAACCGATTCCACACTAAACCGGGTCTATCACATATTCACGGGTCGGTTTGTAGAGTTAATCCGACCCGTTGATTTTCGGATCGGGTCTTTGACTGGGTTTGCTGACCCGTTTGACTTTACGGGTCGGGTTTGACTATTACAGGGTTTGACTGACTCGTTGGGTCACAGGGTCGGGTCCACGGTCACTTGACCCATATATTTATAGGGATAGGGTTGGGCCGGATAGGAATATAATGGTTTTGTGATATGTTTTAACACCAAAAACAAAACTAGCCCAATGGTTGAGGATTGGGTTTTCCACCATGGAGACTTGGGTTCAAGTCTCACCACCCACGGCTATTTAATTTTTTTTTCAAAAAAACTAACAGGTAAAAAGACATGTCATTCATAAGGGTGGATAAAAAACAACGTGTCGGTTTGTGTCGTCTTCAACCTCTGTCCGGGTCTGCAACTGGGTATCCGACCCGAAAATCAACCCAATCGAACCCGAAACTTCAAAGGGCATATCTAAGTCATTTTAACTCCATTTTTTATGATTCAAAACCATTTTCTTCATAATTTCATAAGGAATTTAATGGACTAGATCATTACCAAAAAAACAACTTTTTACGTACAAAATTTGAAAAAATCAGAACTGCATTTGACAAACCAATAACATCTTCACCATTACAGTATGAATTTCAAACATATGAACCACGGCTCTGATACCAATGTTGGAAATTATAGAAAACATATATCCTAACATAATCCCAAGATCATAGTCACCATTGCAATCACATTTTCACATAAATGAACTACAATGATTACCAGCATAAATACCTTCATCCTTAACTCTGAACAATAAAGTTAATCTGGAAGAAAGCCACGAATCGTTTTCTGTTTTCCAAATTTTTTTAGAGAGAGAGAGCGTACTTTTCCTTGCGTTTTTCTTTGAATAACAGTGTTCATTCTTTTTCTAAAAGGAAAAGTTTTCCTTTTATATGGCAGCGGTTGGAGAGAAACTGCATTTGGCAGTTTCTCTCACACACGTCGCTTGGGGTAACCATCATGGGTGTACCCCTATCCAATAAATATATTTGAGATCAGTTCACATTCAGCGAGCTAATTTACAGAGTTTACAAAAGACTGTGAGAGAGAGAGAGAGTATAGGCTATTACATAGAGACAATAGCTACTCCCACAAATGAGAGGAGCTCTCTATTTATAGTGGGATGGGTTAAGATAATGATTATAAAATCTGTGAGTTGTTAACTATCCGTACAAATCCTTATTTTGTCCCGTTGCCCACCTACTAAAGTGATTTACGCGATTTGTGCAAGGATCGGACACGTGGACTTTCTCCAGTCTCTGGCTAGCTTGGCGCGCACCCCCTACACTGACAGAAGCAACTCTCAAGTCATCACCGACGTGGCTGTGTCTGGACGACTGCAGGTTTACCTAAGTGCTGACCACTTATGCTAATAGGCTCTGTGACAACCCTACTTTTCCGGCCATAACAGTTTTCAAATCTGTCTTATGAACATCTTTGATTTATATTCTTCAGGATTTGTTTACTGCGGAGCTAGGATCTTAATCTTGAACCATCGAATTTCTCAGAATTTTTGGTAATATACTTCCTTGTACGTGTCAAGGTATGCACATGTCATGAGAATTAGGCTATCTGATTGAAGTATTTCCATTGGCCACTTTATGAGAAGAAACCACTTTATCCACATGAAACCTGCAAAAGAATATAAAATTATAATTACTCTCGATAATGTTCATTTAATTTTCAAGATTTTCTTTACTAGTATTAAATTATTGTTGTTTACATATCTTTTTCTCTTGGAAGATGCGTTGTTGCCTCTGTCAATTTTTGACTGCAATCTGAATGAGCAATTAATGGCTCTTTCTCTACATTTCTAATCTCATCATTTTCCTCGAAGAGGCTCTCCTTTTTCTTATTTTCTCGGCTTATTGGGCCGTGAACATTGGGATGCGTTTATTACGCTCACTCAATATTCATATTATACTTTAGGGATGCGTTTGGATGGTGTCATTTACTATTACTCCGGTAATTTTCGTTTAATTTTTAAGATTTTTTTGTTTGATTTACAAGTAATAAAATACTATAATAATCTTTTACTGTAAATAGTATTAATCAAATTACCTTATAAAATGGTGTTATTAAAAAATTATCGAGATAATTTGATTTTTATACTTATTTTACCTTTAATTAAATATCATTTCGGATACAATTACTTTCAAATGACTACCAAATAATCATTACCTAGACCTCCTGCATTTGAGAATTTAGCTAAAACACATTGACTAGAAAAAAAGTTTAAAAAATACCTTCAACCACCTAAGACCACCGCCGCCCGATGACGACAATCACCATATCGATGCAAGATCTAACTGTTTTCGGCTAGATCGAAGGCTAGAACCAGCCAGGTCCACGGCGACCTGGCTATTTCCAATCTTCAATCTGGTCAAAAACAGCCAGATCACAGTTAAAGATTTGCCCTTTTCATGTCCAAATCTATGGTCGTTTCACGGCTACATCTTTGGCAGTAAAACGACCTTACTGATGCACGACCAGTCATATCCAACCGGTTGTGCACTATTTTTGCAACTGCCGATGGTGTCGACAGTGGTGGCTAGCTACCGGCAATGGCTTGGGGTAGGTGGGGGTGATTTTGCTATAAATTAAAGTTTTATATAGCTATGGTGTTTTAGCAAAATTTTATATGTAAGGGTTTAAAAGAAATGATTAAAAAATTAATAACAAAAATAATATTATATCAATAATTTAAAAGGAGAAGATCTAGCAATTTATATAATATACCCATCCATTTACCTCCCAACTAAACATATCAATATAACATACCCATTAATTTATTCTAACCTAACGAAACACATTTTCCAAAACATTTTCAATAGTCTTCAAGATAATCTACCTTTCCATTAATATAACATTTTAATAAAACAACATTTCCTAAACCAAACTCACCAACAACTAATGTATGTGGGGTATCTAAACATGGGTCGGATTCAGTTATTTCGAAACTAAAAATTTAAGAATTTTACACTATGCCAACAAAAATCAATTAAAAAAACAAATTAAATAAAAAATATATTGTTATGTCCTGCTTCACGTCTTATGATATACTAAAAATGTTTGAGTTGAACTTCCAAAACTACAATGGAGACCCAAATAACCTGGGAGGATGTCTATGTAATTTAATATAATTTCTCCCCAACTTTTTCCTGAATAAAATGTTCACCTTTAAGTATCTAAAATAACAATTTACCTCCTATCATTAGTGTTTTAATATAGTTTTTATCATCTAAGTAACACATATTACCATTAATCCCGCTAAATTAAACACCAAGAGCTCTAACCGATGATGACAACAGAAAAATTGTTATTTTTCAAATACCTTACGAGGAAATTTCAAGAGACCTCACGGTGAATTTTATTAAATTCAAAACCAAATTATAACATTATGGTTGTGAGACTGTCTAATTAAAAATAAGGGTTTAAGCCAATTACCTCGCTCGTGGTTTTCAAAATTCGTAGGTGGTCCCTATGTTATGCGAATGATCCAACCACCTCCCTGCCGTTAGTTTTTTCCATAAAATCTAACTGTTCATTGATTTTGACCACTAAATGACAGTATTACCCTAATTTAAAAAAAAAAAAATTCAAAAGACAAGCCCAAAAATTATGTTAAATTAATAAAAATATATGTATAATCATTAAAAATAAACCAAAAAGTCTTAAAATTATGTTAAATTCATTAAAAAAAGGGGAAAAATTATAAAAAAACCTACCAAGTTCAAAAATTTCTTAAAATCTATATTAATTTTTGGCCTTTTAAATTGTTTGTAAAAAGTTTATGTTCTAGGCAATTTTATTGAATTTTTTATGTTACGTTATTTAAAAATAAAGATTTTTTTATTAATTTTGTGGAAACTCAATTTTAGGAGTAATTTGGTCATTGCATAAATCAATTTGCCACCTCCCTGCAGCCATATCCCACCCACTAGCAATGAAATTTGAATCTTACAATACGGAACCAATATTAACAACAAAAAAAATCAATCAAAATAAATAAAGAATTAATTGATTAAAGCCAATAACAGCAAATTGGGTTTTACATATCTAGTCTTCACCCTCGCTCTTTTTTACATATTAGGCATCTTAAAAAATTGATCAAATGGAGATTCATGGCTGATAATGTGATTAAAAATAATACAAATTGATGCCAACAACCAATTCTACCACCCCATTTCCCCATTGTTTTAGTGCCTCTCTCACTACTAAAACACACATGAGAGCCATCATGTGATGTGATTCCACTTTATTGATTCGGGTCTCTGGACCATCGCTTGACCATGTCACGTGCTCATCACGTTTTTTACAATGAGTCGAGAAACATTTTAAACTCTAGGTTTGGTAATAGTATGATTAGGGGTGTTTAAAACCGATTAACTGATTAATTTTCCTAAACTGAAACCAAACCGGTTAAGGAAAAAACTGGTTTTAAATATCGAAAAACCAATTTTGAATTGGTTTTAATTTAATATTTTATATATTTATTAATTTAATATTTTTATAATATACTGGTTTTTTATTTTATATTTTAATTTAATATTTTTATAATAAAATGGATTATAAAACTAGTTTTGGTTAACCAATTCTCATATTCTCGTAAACCGATTCTCATATTATCGTAAACCATTAACCAAAACCAAACCGATTTTCCGAATAATCGATAACTGATTCCATTCGATTTTTGTATTTTTTTAACACTCCTAAGTATGATAGGTCCCAAGGTTCTACGACATGAATCTTTTTAAAACAATCAATAACGGGGTTTTGTTACAATAGATTGTTGCAATAGCACATCAACATGAAACTTGTAAAACAAAAACGTGAAACTTGTAATATGCACTTTTACATGGTATTATATAGCCACAGCATAGCCATAGAAAGAAAGTAAACTAATTAAGCAAATACAACCAGAGTTTCACACAGAAAACAAGTAACCAAATAGTAGCAGCGTCCAAGAGTAGAAAGAGCAATCAACATCATTTCGCTGCCTAGAAAACCAAACATCACCAACATTAGATAGTAATTACGTTGAATCACAACACAGAAAACATCCGGCAGTAAAAGATTATATAGCAGTAGCCTTCATCTAACATATCTAATTAAATAGTTCAGCAACATAATCCGAATTCCAGGGAAGAAAATCCAGAGAATTTCAGAATGACATCCATCACAATATGTGTCCACTGGCCAGCAAAAAGGTTATCGTTAATGTGTGCACCAGAAACCAAGCAAGACTTAAACAATCACTGTCAATTTTGCAATTCTGAACAAAGCAGGTGGTATTGTCTTCCATTGTTGGTCAGCTTAACTTCTTTCATTACTTGGTTAGCTTCCTCCCACAGCATTGTAATAATCTTGTTAATCCTCTCCCATAAAGAATATCTCCTTATATTATAAACAGTTTGGCGTGTTTTTGCAGCTTTTTGCTTTCCTTTCAGTCATCTGGGAGGGTTGCAAACTGACTAGTATCAGAAAGGGGCAATTACACAATTCAGGAATTGAATGAATAATTCATAAAAAGAATTGTGCGACCTGATGTAACACAATATGCATGGGATGGGCCGCTGCCTCAATTTGGCCTTTTATCCTCATCAGAGGAGAAATTATCAAATGTCCCTCACACTTTGAGGCAATGAGTTTTTTATTTGAAATAAAAAACAGAAGACTATGCCTTCACCAGATGAATGCTTGATATTAAGTAATAATAGCACTTCAAACTGCAGAACATAGAGGGCATGGCATGGATTCACCCAAATATATAGTAATGCAAAAGAAGACAAACCAAATATAATGAACAGTATAAATTGCAGAAAGCTAGCTTCACAAGGCAACAAAAAGTAAACTTTACCTTGAAACCATTGAACTATGATGCAGGACACCACCACAATTATACAGAATACCATAGACAGTTCCAAGATTTGGCATATCTTCAAGATCAGGCAAACAAGAAAACCCCATAAATGATGGAGTGCAAAGCCTTGAATTTCCTCTTCGAGGATTTCCTACCAAAGTAACAAGAAAGATGCTGCGCAGAATCTGCATAAGTCATTTTTTAACACTTTACCACTGGAGGGATATGGGGATGTAAAAGGTTATCCTATCAACTTGTTCCAACCTACTATAATAAGCTCATGGGTTTGAACTTAAGTTACCTTTCATATAAGAAGATTTCAACCTCCAAGTTTCACTCAAGTGCTACTCGCTTCTTTTAGGACCTGCAAGCCTGTGTCAGTTCCATTCAGTAACAAATTTGGAAAACTGTAAAATACAATCAACATCTTACATCAATAATAACAATAAAAACAATAATGGCCTAGCCCTACATTATTTCTACAAGTGAAAAACATTGCAAGATCATTCCCTGCATTATGACTTGAGATCATTATATAATCATTTTCTTTTTGGAACAGAATTCATATTTACATGAAATTTATTGATTAGGCTTCTCTGGAGTTTAAAACTATTAATAATAATTGGGTGATTTTCATGAGCTTTATTAAAAATCCTGATAAGCCAATTAAATCATATAGGACATGTTTAATTCTTCACCCATAAATCATACAGGCAGATAACAAGGTTAAAATGCATTTTTAAAACTGAAAATGCATGGCTAAAAGTAATACATATATGCAGATAACAAAGTTTAATAGAGTATGAGAAACATCCAATGCTGGAAAGAGTTGTTACAAGATTTAACAAGTAATGATTTNTTGACTTAATAAAAATGTTATTTGACTATTAAATTTATAATTAAATGACAAAAATACCCCTTTTAGAAATAGATGAAAAATGACTTATACAAACAACACTAATCCCATACTTAGCGGATGTGGGATCCTAACAACTTGAATTCGCATATTTATATAAAACGTTGATGAATTGTTGATCTCCCTGCTTTTATTTTTTCTGTGATTAAATAATTAATTAGAGATGATGTTTTAAAATATACTTTTGAACACATGAATCAATAAGGATCCATTTTCAATTATGCTGAAAATATGAAAGAAAAAATAAATTACCTAAGACTGAATATGGTCATAAAGCTCTTACATAAAAGATGCTTTTTCATAAAGTAGTTTATATTTAGATTGAATAGTAACTAAGAGCGAAAATTTATCATTGACTACGTTTTCATATTTAGATTGAATAGTAACTAAGAGCGAAAATTTATCATTGACTACGTTTAGATGATTTGATTATTTGAGAACATGAATTTATTTAAATCTCATGTGGAACATATATTATATAATGCTTTTTTACTTTATTGTTGTCTAATTAAACTTGGCTTGGCTTACAACCCAAGTCCAGTAAAAATCTAATAGTAACTCTTAGGTCGTTGTAAGGTGGCAGCTTTTAATATTTTTTTAAAAGTCTAAAATACATCTAATTTTTTTTTATGTAAATAAAATTAAAAATTAATAGAACTATTAAAAAAAAAAAAAAAAACAGCTGTTAATTGAGAATCCTAGTAAATATTTGGAACAATTCCATTAATTATAAGAAATAAAAAATTAATTGTTAAGGGTATTTTAGATGTTTACGAAAAAAGTTTCAAAAAGCTAATACTTAATGAGGACCTAAATATTACTATCACATTCTACTGGACCTTACCACTTAGGTTATACCTCGGGGACCAAAGTGGATTTCACTCTCCCGTAATCTCTAAGTCTTTGCACTGCTTCTTGTGGATTTCTACTTTCATATTTTTTTCAGGAAGTTGCCTATTTTATTGTTTTCATCTCTTTTCTCGGAAGATGCATGCCCTACCTAAAATTTTCAAAACTCTAAAATCTAATTCATAAGGGTTAGGTAAGAATCGGAAATAAAAAATATCAGAGTTTCGAATCAATAGTAACAAGAACAAAATCAATCAACAAAACAAATTTATTAATGAATTAATTGAAGGAAAAATAAAACAACATATAATTGATTTTATCTTCCACTATCTCTCAGTGTTTGCAATATATTTTTCTCCTGGAAGATGCGTTATTCCCTTTGTCGCTTTTTGACTTGACTCAGAAATGCAATCTCAATGAGCAATTAATGGGCTCTTTTCCTGCATTTCTAATTTCATCATTTCCCCTGGAAGACGCTCCCCATTTCATATTTTTCTTAGACTTATTGGGCCGTGATCATTGGGTGTGATTATGACACTAATTCAATATTAATACCTTATTAAATATGGAGGGAATATTTGGTTTGCAAATAAAAAAGTGATCAATGGTGAAATGAATTTCATTCACACCTATTTTTAGTAAATTTCCTTGAAATTGTCTCAATGAATTGCTTTTCCTAGAAGTAAAGTGATGGAAAAGTGTGTGCCTCTTTCTACTTTTGCCCTAAAAGTCTTTCTTTAGATTTATCACTTTATTAAATAAAACTGATTCAATTTCTATGAATTGGAATGTCTCTTGCTTTATGTCTAATACCCATAATTTGTGCTTCTTTACCCATTCATCCCTAAAACCCCATATCAATCAAACCCTAAACAAATACTACTCTATGTAGAACATAACAGAGCAAAATACTCTTATAATGGTAGGTTACAACAGTATTAAAAGGCAATCAACATCAATTAATTATCCAAAAAAACAAACATCACCAACATTAACATAGTAGTAACCTTCATCCAACATACATGATTAAACTGCATTCCAACAAGATAATGTGATGTCAAAATTTCAAATCCATAAACATCCTATCTGGGCTAAAGACAATTATAATTTTATAATTTTATATATATATGCTTGGGGTCCCAATAATTTTGCTTATCGAACACGGTGAAAGGTTCGTGGACAGTGGTCAAGAATAATTTAGAAAACAAAAAGTAATGAAAAGACATGTAATTTTATAAAACTTGAATATTATCCTAAAGTTGATAGGCTGGGTCATCCTCATGCCCCAGAGTAGTCCTTTTTGGTTATTGCTTTGCTGCTATATCAATAAGGAGAAAAACAGATTGAGTCGTCAAAGAAAGAAAAGAAGATGCGACCGAAAAGGAGTCGGTGGGAAACAATTTTATATGAAAAGTTCAAGGGCATTTACAATAGTGAGTCAAAGAAAGAAAAAAAGATGGGACGAAAAAAAAAAAAAAGCTAGTGGGAAACAACTTTATGGAAAGTTCACGCAATTACAGCCTCTTACAATTTTGAGATGTTTGTTTGATTTTTCTTCAGAGATTGGTTTCTTCTTCTCCACTGCAGCTCTAGTAGCGAACAGTGAAAGGGGGAGAAATTATAGAAGAAGAAGAAGCAGCCGTCCTAATTCATAGACTTTCATTAATTAGCCAAATTAATTTAAAAAGATAATTTAATTTTACAGCACTCCATAGTCCATAATGTCTATCTTTTAAATTAATGTACCCCAAAAACTGCAAAGGAATGCTAACAAAATGACAAAACAAAGCAAAGCTTAAAATACCGTGTCGAGGTTCAGAAGCAGAGCAGAGCTGCTGAAGGAAGGAAGGAACCAAAAGCAAAAGCACTTTGATAGCTGTAAATGATGATATGATGTAAGTATGAGACGCTGATGCAAACTTGAAAAATGTTACAGGTTTAAATCACAGCCGTCCGATTAGTTTTGATAATCGAGTAGTATCATCAACTCAGATTGTTTCAGTCAATTCCCAAGTCTTCATTTCAGATCCTTTGTTGAAGTGTGGGCTTTGATGTCTGTCTTGTCAATATCATATTTTCATCTATTTTAATTAAGTTTCAATTTCAATTGTTTCAACATACTAAATTAAGACAACCGATGCATCAAACAATTTTTTTTATTTTTTTAAATTTTTTGGGTGGAATTCTTTAAAACTGGCTTTATATACTTTTGAAGAGGTCTATTTTATTTTATTTGTTTTAGTCGTTCCTAATCTGAGAAACTATCATATGCCACTTTAAGATGTCAACACCTCGATCAAAGCCCGAGGTGTATTTTAAAAATTCGTAACATTTTCAAATTATACATATTAAAGTGTGGCTTTAATGTCTGTCTCTAGTCAATGTCAACACATCGATCTAAGCCCAAGGTGTATTTGAAAATTCATAACATTTTCAAATTATACATACTAAGGTGTCACCTTAATGTCTGTCTTGTCAATGTCAGCACCTCGATCCATATGCCACTTTGTTGACGTGTGGGTCCTAATGTCTGCCTTGTCAATGTCATATTTGTAACATTAGGTTTCAGTTTCATTGTTTCAAGTTTCAGCATACTAAATTATGACAATCAATACACCAAACAATTTTTTTATTTTTTTGGGTGGCGTTCTTTAAAACTGGATTTACGGTTTGCCACTTTATTTTATTTTATTTGTTTTAGTCGCTCCTAATTTGAGAAACTATCCATATGCCACTTTAAGTAGGGCTGTGCTGCCTGTGCAAATCAGGAAAAAAAAAAAAGAAAAAAAGTTAGGTGAGAACATTATTTGGTACAACTCCCTGTCAAATAATAATTTCACCATTAAGAAAGGGTCATTCATGAAAATTTCTCTAAATTGAGTGGCGTAGACTTTATGGAAGGTTCAAGGAAGTTGCTTAGAGATTCACCAGTGATATGCTTTTATAATTTTGAGATGTGTTCTTGAGATGGTGTTTTGAGTTTTGTTGAGATGGCCTCTTCTTCTTCTTCTTCTTCCACTACTCCTTTAGTGATACAGAAGTATGATGTTTTCATTAATTTCAGAGGGGAGGACACTCGCTATTGTTTTGCCAGCACTCTACGTGGACTTTTGCTTGATAAAGGTATCACTGTTTTCTTTGATGACGAGCTTGAGAAAGGAGATGAAATTTCGTCATCTCTTATGAATGCAATTGAAGAATCAGCTATTTCCGTTGTCATTATCTCAAAAAGTTATGCTTCCTCTAGATGGTGCCTTGAAGAACTTGCGAAGATCATTGAATGCAAACAAAAGCATCAACAGATAGTATTACCAATTTTCTATTATGTAGATCCAGCAAATATACGGAATCTGAATGAATGTTTTGGGAAAGAATTTGACAAGCTTGTAGAAAGTTTTAATAAGGAGAAGTTAGAAAAGCTACAAATGACAGAAGAACAATTTGAAGAGAAGATTCAGACATGGAAGAATGCTTTGACAAAAGTAGCCAACCTATCTGGCTACATCGCAACTAACACAACGTAATTTTCTACTCTTTTGCAGTACTTATCGCTTCAGATGAGTTTCTATTTCTTTTTCTTTTGTTAAGTTTGCGAGAGAGAAAATATTTCATAGAATACATGAGCATATAAAATCAAATCTAAAATGCTTCTGTACTTCGAGAAGTTCAACTTCACAAATCACAAGTAATGACTAATTATTTTTTTTCATTATTCCTAAAGTTCTATTTATTTTAAACATTTTGTGTCACACCCCCTCTCGGATAGTCCATATCCCATCGGATCCGGGTGCTTCGAGGGACTAGGATTCCGAAAGGAGGGGTGAATATTTCGAAAACATTACATAAAAATCAATTACCAAACATAAATTAGAAATACAAATAGTCTCTTAAAACATAAGTATTAGAAATCAAATACAAAACATTCGTATCACATTAAACTAAAATGAACACACATCATAAAGTAGAACATGTGTCTAGGGTTTAGGATGAAATGTATGCATGAATTTCACTTACCTTCAACCAATTTCGGATTTCCCTCTTTTCTTCTTCCTTTTTTTCTCTACCTCTCTTCTCCGACTTTGCCCCAGTGATGGAACCCTAGCCCTTTCTATGCTAATTAGGCAAATTTAATAGCCCTTCATCGTTCTAGTTGTGACACTTTCCTCCCTCAAAGTTCCTAATTCTTGCACTTTGCACCCTAAATTTTAACCAATAATTCTTAGTAAAACTTATAAAAAAACACGGGGTATCACATTTTGAACAGTAATTGGTCATTAGTCAACAATCTCAAGCATTATCGTATGTTTAATTTGTTAAAAAAAATCTTCAACATTAAGATGTGGAATATCAAATTAAGGTTATATAGATGCAAAGCCAAAGATCAAATTCCATTTACGGTCAATTCTGACCAAATGAAGTTATATAGATGTGTAAATCTTTTCTTGGTCATATACCTTTTACAACTGTATTTTTAGTTATTTTTAATCACTAACATAATTCTTCTAGGAGAATTTCTGATGTTCAAGGGTGAAATGACCTATTTCTTTGATCAATTATTGCAGAATAGAAATCACTTTTTTTTTTTTTTTTCCTTCTCCTGGTTTACTTGGATTACTTATTAGTATTGTTTGTTTTTCTTACAAGGGCTACATTTGACATTGCAATGAGAGTTGTTCAGGAAGTTTTGAGGAAATTAGATGATTTGCATTCAGATGCTGATAATAAGAACTTGGTTGGAATCCAAGGTATTTGTGATTGCATAGTTCATTATTTATGCGATCAAGTTTATGGTCGTGATTTTCAAGTTAAAGTTAATTTTCTCGTCATAGGAATTTGGGGAATGGGTGGTATAGGAAAAACAACTATTGCAAAAGTTGTATACACTAGAATAAAAAGTCAATTTGAAGCTTCTTATTTTGTTGATAATGTTAGAGAAAGATCAAGTGGTAATACTAAATTAGCTCCTTTGAAACAAGAAATGTTTTCTCCAATATTAGGAGATAGGCCTTCAAAAATAGATTCCACCTTTATAAAACGAAGGTTTGGCTCAAAAAAAGTCCTCATTGTTTTCGATGATGTGACACATTTTAAGCAAATAGAGTCTTTTATTGAAGATCCTAAATGTTTTGGCAAGGGAAGTCGAATTATCATTACAACAAGGGATAAGCAAGTGCTTACAAATTGTGAATTGCCTGATGATTATATATTTATGATAGGGGATTATCTAAAGATGATTCTCATAGCTTTTTAATAGGTATGCTTTCCACCAAAATCATCCTTAAGAATTATTGATTTATCACAAGAGGTAATGATGTATGCTAAAGGCGTTCCATTAGTTATTGAAGTGTTGGGTCCCTTTTATATGGCAAGGCAAGAGATGTTTGGAAAAGTACAATAGATAAATTACAATAATTCCGAATGAGGATATTCAAAAGGTGCTAAAAATAAGTTACGATAACTTGAAGATTTGACAAGAGCATTTCTAGATTTGCATGTTTTCTAAAATGGAGATAGAGAGTTTGCACACGGTCTTAGAGGCTTGCGGCTTCTTTGCAAAACGTGGTATAGATATTCTCATTGACAATGTCTAGTAACCGTATCATGCGATAACAAAATAACAACGCATATTTGCTTCAAGAAATGGGTTGGGAAATTGTGCGGCAACAATCCACGAAGATGCTGGTGCACGTAGTCGTCTATGGTATCATAAAGATATATATAAAGTATTGCAGGACAACGGTAAGTGTCAAAGAAAATATGCAATTTTCCATTTTTTTTTTTATGAAGCTAGTTACAAATGTGACATCTAAGGTAATTTACTAAATCAAGAAAACCGCAAATCTTACATTTTTTTTTTAATATATATATTTTAAATTTTAAACTATATCCCTCCCTTTGATTTCTATTTCATACATGTGAGATTTAAGAAAACAGCAGCTATAGAGTTTTGTTTCAACTTTTTATTTGTGCATTTGCTTACGCAATAGAAGGTTTGGGTGAGCTAGGAAGAGTATTGTTTTATATTTAAGAATTAAAAAGAGTACAAAAAAAATTTAAAGCTTTGACTAGTACCTAGTAATTTAATCTTAAATTATGTTTATAATTAGCTAATTGTCAGCTTTTTTCTGATTGTCAGTGGACTAAAGCGATACAAGGCATAGGTTTGGATATGTCTCAATTAGAGGGACAAATCATACACTTCCAACCTCGTGCATTGGAAGTGATCATAATTTGAGATTATTTAAACTACTAACTCAAACTATGAAAAGAATAACAGTAGTGGGGTACGTGTTTCTGAAGCCTTAATTCTGTTTCTATAGAGCTAAGACCTTTGTTGGCATGGATGCTCGTTGAATCATTGTTGTCAAATTTCTTGCCGGAGAACCTTGTGGCCTTGATATGCCTTATAGCAATATTGAACAACTTTGGCCTGGTGCTGGAATAATATTGATGAGTATACTGCACATACATCACTTTCATACAACATTTTTCATACAATATTATGTGACAAGATATTGATTGGCTAATTAAAGTTAAATTAAACTTTCATCCAATTATTCTTGCCACATAATGTTGTATGAGAATTATGTATGTGTGTATTATTCTATATTGATATTTATGTGATTACTTTCGGTTGTATATTAAAGTTACTAACTATCATTTCTTCCTGTCAACAGCTTCATAAATTGAAATTTTATCGACCTCAGTCATTCGACGCTTCTAAAGTTCATGATCTTTCATTGGCCCAAATCTTCAAAGTTTAATTTTAGAAGGTTGTTCAGTTTGCATGAGATTTCCTCTTCTATTCAAAGTCTTGATAAACTTGTTATCTTAAATCTAAGGCACTGCAAAAGTCTTCATTGTTTTCCAACTAGCATTGAATTAGGATCTCTTGAAAAAATCAGCCTCTCTTATGCTCAAACTAAAGATGCTTCCTAAGATCTCGAGTAATGCAATAGAGTTACTTTTAGATGAAACTGCAATAGAGGATTTGCCGCAGGATAGAGAGAGCCTTCCAAACTAGTTATATTGAATCTCAAAAATTGTTCAATGCTTAAGAGTCTCCAGCAATATTTGTAAGTTGAAATCTCTTGAACACTGAATCTCTCAGGATGTTCAAAACTAGATGATTTGTTGACAACTTACTATATTTAGAAGCTCTGAAAGAATTAAATCTGACCAACTGTTGTATCGAGGTTACCTAACATATTGGTCAGCTATCCTCACTAAGAGCTTACTTCTAGGCAGAAACAATTTTGAGAGCATTCCAACAAGCATCACAAACCTTTCCATGTTATCTTCTCTTACTTAAGCTATTGCGTGAAGCTTCGATCATTACCAGAACTTCCATGTCAATTAGTAAGTATTGAGCACACAATTGCGTGGTCACTGGAGCATCACCAAGTTGTCAATCTATTCTCCAGAAATTCCCCCAAAACCTAAGAGTGAACCTCATCAATTGTTTCAAACTGGTGGATCAAAATGCGTTCGAAAAATTGTGGAAGATGCTCGAAAGAATTTAAGAGTCCTGAAAAACCAGGAGGTCTCTCTCTCTATTGCTTATTTCATATGATTTTAATTTCTTTCATTGTAACAAGAAGTTTAATGATGTCCCAACTGATGAGCTTTATTTGTTTTATTTTTTATTTTTACAGTTTACTGCCCAGGTAGGGCTTTTATCTTTTTCCCAGGAAACGAAATTCCAAAATGGTTCTGCTTTCAAAGTACAGGATCAGCTATAACTTTCAAGATGGCACGGTATTTGACCGCATTTAACTTCTTCTATGGTCTTGCTGTCTGCGCCGTTGTAGAGTTTCAAAACAATCATAATAATGAAGGACACGGTTTGTCAGTGGGCTTTGACTGCATTTTAGCAGGTGAATATGGTACCCAATCTTCCAATGCACTTTAGGTGGACCTGACTATGTTGACACAGATCACGTATCCTTGGATATTATAGATCATTTGGCCAGATTGTGGCGTAGACGAATTACTAACTTTCCTCTTCGAAAGGTGACCGTCCAATTTTTTTTCATAATTTAAATATAAGGAATGTTGTTTGCCGATGAAAAAGTGTGGAGTGGGAAGTTTATGCGGTGACGAGCTAATCCAGGTCAGAGTAAATCTAATATGATGCTTGTCTTTGCTATTTCCTTCCCATATCTCAAAAGTAATGGTAATTATATCCTAATGTTAAATAAAATTCTCACACTATGGAGTAGTCTGCCAAGGATTGGAGCCACCATTGTCTTACTGATAAATAAATAAATTGATATTTAAGAAAACAAAATATTATGGTAGGAGTAATGCATACAATTTTTTTTTTTTTAATAATTAAGAAAGGACAAAGTTCTATTTAGAGCAAACAAAAAGGACAAATTCATTTAAAGAATATTAGATTTTACTATCAAGAAGGGTAAAAAGTAATTCAATAATTCCCAATATTTTACTGAGTATTTATAAATTAAAACTATAAAATCAGATTTAACTAAAAAACTCTCAAAAAAAAAAAAAAAAAAAATTAGAAAAAGAAACGAAAAGAAATGGAGGCCATTTAGATAGTTGTAAAATATATTTGTTTTTTTTTTTGGTTTAATTTTAAAATATTTTTAAATTTTTAAATATATGAAAATATGTTCTTGGTTTTTTAATTATTTAATTATCTACTTTCATTTTTTGAACGTATAAATAATGGAAAATATAATATATATTTTTTATTTTTAAGTTTTTTAACAAATTTATCTTCTAAATTTTTTTTTTATTGGCGTTTTAAGCCGGTGCTTATAGACCTGGCAAACGGGCGGTGTACCGCGGGTCAACGGTACCCGTACCCAACGGCGGGTACGGGTAATACATATCTCGACCCGTAAAAATTAACCCGTACCCGGCCCGCCCGTGACTTTTACGGTGGACCGGTACTACCCGCGGGTACCCCTGACCCCAAATTCAAAATTAAAAAAAAAAAAAAAAAAAAAAAAAAAAAACTGCTGAATCAGAATGACTTGTCTCGTCCTCTCACTGTGACACGTCTCACATCTCACTCAACTCAAACCCTAATCTAAAGTAAAATAGCAAAACTTATTAGAGAAAAGAAAAAAAACGCAGCCATTCTCTTCCACAGCAGCTCCCAACCTCCACTGCTCCAGTCCTCTCACAGCAGCTCCACTCCCTCACTCTCTCACTCTCACAGCGCTCCACGATCCCTCATTCTTTGACTTCTCTAACGCACACAGGTCACGGCAGCGACAGCAGTCACCGCAGAGCATCTCCTCTCACGGCAGCAGCAGCAGCAGATCTCACTCACGGTAGCACCAGCACAGCAGCAATGTCTCCTCTCACGGCAGCAACAGCACAGCAGGTGGGCAGGACCTTTAAATATTTTGTAGAATTGAATATTTGTTTCGTAACAGTCTGTTACTAGGTTCAGTGAGTGGTGGGTTGTGTTTTAGACTTTCAGCTCATTTATGATTTGGTCAGTTCATTTATTTGTTGACTATTTTGTTAAGTTTGCACCGTCAATTAGTTGAAGACTTTGTTAGTAAATGTACCCTTGGTTTAATAGACATTAAACAGAAGGATAGCAAGTGTATTTGGATTTCCTCAAATGACCATAAAACTTGATAGACGTTCTAAGAATTGCATTCTCTTTTGTATAACAACACTCAGAGGAGACTTTCTTAATTTTTCTTTAACCATTTTAGATCAGTAGTTATTTAAACATTTAAAAAAAAAATGAAATGAATTAATTAAAATAATAAGTAAACCAAATATTACAATATATCTTTAACTAAAGCCACCCTTTTACTTGTTAAATAATAGTACATGTGCATCAACTACTTAAACAATGTATTTATTAACATATCATATTAGTTTCAATCAAGAAATGCCAAATTAAGGCTTTAGATGCTGTGTTTACATTTTCATATTAGATTTTATTCACATTTTCTCCTTGGACACTTGAACTCTATCATTAGTTGGTCTAATTTAATTTAAAATAGATCCAAAAGATTGGAGGTAAAATAGAAAGGGGCCCCATTTTACAATATAATTTGATAAGAAATGAAGTAATTAACACTCGGAACCCAAATGGTTATAGTTTAATTAGGGATCTCCTTAAAAGTTGGACAAAGTATACATTAATCCAACGTGTTATTATAGAATATTTTATTTATTTGACAATTTTTTTTTTAATATTTATCAAATATATTTTCTATTTCTGATTGTGCACCCAACATATTAGATTATTAGTAAGT
The DNA here is from genome assembly GCF_008641045.1 of Pistacia vera. NCBI lineage: Eukaryota > Viridiplantae > Streptophyta > Magnoliopsida > Sapindales > Anacardiaceae > Pistacia > Pistacia vera. Next base: position 1,820,221 of record NW_022196165.1, read on the forward strand.
AATCATGTTTAAATTCTTTTATAATTTTTTTTTTTTTTTGGATGAATTGTTATGAATTATATTGGTTATACTTATTGGAGTTGAGGGTGTTGATTGTTGAGTTGGAAAAATCCAGTCATTTGGTAGGGCTTTTTGCTTGTAAAATATATGGGATTGTTTTTTTTTTTTGACGAATTGTTATGAATTATGATTGGTTAATTAATTTAAATGTAAATACTTTGTTGTGTCCTTTAGATTGGCTTGGTATAGAGGACTCTACAGATTTAGGAATGGGTCGTAATGTAGCCGTAGGTCAACTTCCTTCTACTGGTAGTACTGTTTGTCCAAAAAGACGTAAAGTTTCAGATGTTTGGGGTCAATTTACAACATATACAGAAGATAATGGGGAAGTGAGGGTAAAGTGTTCGATTTGTGGTAAGTCTTATGCACATGGTAGTTCCAGTCATGGGACTAAGAATATGAGGCGCCATATGGAAGGTTGTCCTAAACGTACCATTACTACTAGTGTAGATCAAATGATGATGGATTGTGACACTAAATTGAGACGTTTGAAGATTTCTCAAGAAATTTTCGTGAGAAGATGGCAATAGGAATCATAAAACATATACCCATATTCAATAGTGGAGCATGAAGGAATTAGGGATGTCCATATGTATTGAATCATGAAGTTAACATTATACTAACACCGCTAAGGCAGATTACTTAAAGATATATTACAGGGAGAAGGAAAGGATAAGCTTGCTTTAGAGGGTTTCGGGTAGAATATGCTTGACTTCTGATATTTGGAGTTCTTGTACTACTGATGGGTATATTCTTTAACGCTCACTATGTTGATAGACTGGGAGTTACAGAGTAGAATTCTGAATTTTAGCCATATTCCTCCTCCACACTCAGGGGCTCTTTTGTCAGACATAGTGTATGATTTCTTAAAGATTGGGGATTGAAAGAAAGTCTTCTCTCTTACATTAGACAATGCGTAATAATGATAAAATGGAAGACATTTTAAGGAGTCAACTTTGTCTGTAAATGTTTTATTATGTGATGGTTCTTTTTTTCATGTGCGATGTTGTGCACATATCTTGAATTTGATAGTCCAAGAAGGGTTAAAGGTGAGTAGCGTGGCTTTGCATAAAATTCGTGAAATGTGAAATATGTTAAAGGAAGTGAGGCTAAAAATGAAGTTTGGAGAACTTGTCAAACAAATTGGTGTAATAAGCTCAAAAGGATTACGAACTGATGTTCCCACGAGATGGAATTCCACTTATTTAATGCTTGAAAGTGCTTAATATACCGTCGTGTGTTTGTTCATTTGGCACTGATAGATCCCAATTATAAAGTTGTCCTTCAAATGAAGATGGGATAAGGGCGAGAGGATTGCAAGTTCTTGCAACCATTTTATGAGATCACTACTCTTTTTTCGGGTTCCCAGTACCCCACAGCAAACTTGTATCTCAGAATGGTGGAGAATTCAAGTGCGTTTATACGAAGAGATGGAAAATGAGGATGAAGTTCTTAGTACCATGGCAAGTCAATGAAAGGAAATTTGACAAATATTGGGATTCTATACAGTTGTGTAGCAATTCAACATTCTGGACCCACGTTTCAAGTTTGAGTTTGTTGAGTTTTGTTACAAAAAAGTTGATGGCCCGTAGTTGCAACAAGAAGTTGGAGTTGGTGCAACAGGAGTTGTATAGGCTTTTTGCTGCTTATGAGAGTCTAGTGGCCATGAGGTTCCCACTGGAGATATTGCGGACAAGCTAGTAATCCTCATATCATTGGAGATGATATCTGTGTAAGTCAATCATCCCAAATATTTTTATATTCTGTGATTAATAAGTTTTCTTTATTTTGTAATTTTGCTTTATTAAATTTAACTATTTAAATGGTGCAGGAATTTGACTACTACAAGAGTGACTTTAGTGCTACTAAGAAGTCCGAATTGGATACTTTTTTGGGAGAGGCAAGATTTGATCGCATCAAATTTTGCATTTGGATGTCCTGACCATTGGAAGAAAAATAGTGATCGTATCCGATACTTCGATGATGACCCGTGATGTGATGAGTATACCAATAACGACTGTTGCTTCGGAATCCAGTTTCAGTATTGGTAGCAAAGTGCTCAGTAAATATCGAAGTTTACTTTTACCGGAGAATGCAGAGTCTTTGATATGCACCAGGACATGGATTTCTGTATGAGTTAAAGGTAACATTTTAACTTATATTTCACATGTTTTAATATTTTGTTTGTTAATAATTACGATAGTTAACTTATATCTTGTTAATTGTAGAAGATGAAATTGATGATGCTCAGCTGGTTGTGCCATAGTCAAGGGCGGGGGAAGGAGATTGCATAATCAAGGGAGGCTTTGTTTGTTTAGTGTGTTTGGTACTTGGTTAAACAATTATATACGTTTAATATTTAGTGTTTACGATGTTTAAGGTATGTTGAATGTTAAACAATTTTATATGTTTAGTGTTTACTAATTAGTAATTACTATGTATGTTTAGTGTTTATTAATTCTATTATCTATATGGTGGACTTTGATATAAATATGAAAAATATTAATATTGAATTAATAATATTGGTGAAATCTAATCAAATTTATTTTAATCATCGATTTATTTAATATAATAAGTTAATAACTAATAAGTTTAATATGGAAAACAGTAAAAAATATGAAAAATGTAAAAAGCTGCTTCCATTTTCACGGGTGACCCGTGGGTGACCCGCGTCCACACGGGCGGGTACGGATCATAAAAATGTCGACCCGTGAGAATTTTTCACCCGTTAACCCGTGACCCGTTGCTACCCGGACCATACCCGCCCAACCCGCCCGTTTGCCAGGTCTAGTGCTTTATAGGAACTATAGGAGGATCTGCTGTTAGGTCTCTTCGGTTCCAAGAGATGATGATTCTTCTTCTTCCTTGCAGCCCTTTGATTATCAGCCTAATCATTACTTGGGTCGTTCTGCTGAATAAGTTCTTGAGAAAAGAAAGCGCTTTTTGGATCCTATTTAGGTAAAGTATGTTGATGTACTATGATCTTGTTTTGGGCCTTTGTATGAACTGGAGTCATAAAACTCTTTGTTAATTTAATAAGCATACTCGATATGAAGTTAAGAGAGTTGGACAATTGCTTAATTTCTACTTTGATTATCACTTTTTATCAAAAAATCCAGTTAGTTGTTTATCATTTTTGAGTTACTGCTACTATTGCTGAAGAGAAATGGATTATCTATGTGACAAGAGTGTGCTGAATTTTTATGAACTAGTTTAAATTTTTGTAATGTTTGGTTTGTAAAGCAAAGTTGTACCCAAATACTAAGCTAAGTTTATTTCATGATTGGATATTCTTTATTTTTGCTGTTCCCTGTTGTGATTAGCCGGTATTATTTCTTTGTTTTGGTGTACAGCTCAATATTGTTGAAGGGAAAATGCAATACTTGTTTGATGAGAGCGGGATGCAGTACCTGGATGCTTTTGCTGGAATAGTTACTGTGTCTTGTGGGCATTGCCATCCTGATATCGTGAACGCTATTACAGAGCAAAACAATCTTCTCCAGCATGCAATGACTATATACTTACACCATACTATGGCTGACTTTGCTGAGGCATTAGCATAAAAAATGCCTGGAAACCTAAAGGTTTGTTCTTGAGTCTAGCACTTGATGTCATTCTTTCTGTTATATTGTGATATTTTTTGGATGAGATTTTCATTTTATAACATTACACATTAAGATGGCCACTTAATAACAACATTATGATGACAATGTAAATGTCTTTAGTTACTTTGAGATTTGAAATGCAGGTTGTGTATTTCGTCAATTCTGGGACAGAAGCAAATGAAGTAGCAATGTTGATGGCTAGACTTTACAGTGGTAATCTCAGCATGATTGCCCTAAGAAATGCTTATCATGGTGGAGGCTCCAATACAATTGGACTGACTGCCCTAAACACGTGGAAGTACCCCATACCACAGGTTTGTCGACATTCTATATGTTCGGAGGATATGTATTTAACATGGTTTTTTGTTTGGCAAACTTTTGATATCTGGAATTGTTTGGAATGACAACATAGTGTGAAGCTTATCATCTCAGGAACAATAGGGATTAATAACATTTCTTTCTTCTCTCATACACTTGTCACAAGTGTAAGCTGGTTTACTAAATATTCAGCAATGTTAAGGGTAAGCTGGTTTAGTAAATATCCAACAATGTTAACATGGGGTGTGAATTAGAGCTTACTTCACAAATATTGGCCGTGGCATGCTTATTTCTTCAGTCTTGTCTTCTGACACACACCCATAACTGTAGCAAGTTTTCTGAATATTTTTACTGAAGAGTAAATTGATTTGTATCACATATACTTAGTTTATTCTCTTTATTTGTTTATTTGATGAAACGAAAAAATAAATAACATGTTTAAGAGTGACATTCAACCTGGGTTCATAATCTGACCTGCCACTTTGCAGGGTGAAATCCATCCTGTTGTAAATCCAGATCCATACCGCGGAATCTTTGGCTCGAATGTGGCCCTTTATGCGGAAGATGTACAAGATCACTTTGATTTTGGAAGTTCAGGAAAAGTTGCTGGTTTTATTGCTGAAACCATTCAGGTTTTTATTGATAGTTGCCCCTAAAGATATATATAAATTTGGTGCTTTCATGAGCCCTGAATTGGTCTCTAAACATTGCACTTCCCTTTTTCAAAATTTTGACTGAATTTAGGGAGTTGGTGGATCAGTGGAATTGGCCCCTGGATACTTAAAACATGTTTATGACATTGTATGCAAGGCTGGTGGTGTCTGCATTACTGATGAAGTGCTAACTGGATTTGGTCGCACTGGAAGCCACTACTGGGGCTTTCAGACACAAGGGGTCATTCCCGACATGGTTACCATGGCAAAGGTTTTGATGATAATCCCTTGAGTTCTTGATGTTGCCCTATACATACACAGTTATCCGTTTTCAATATTATCACCAATTTAGTTTTTTTTCTTTCCTCTTATTGTTCTCATTCAAATAATTCATTTACATTACGATAATATGATTTTCCAGGGAATTGGCAATGGTTTGCCATTAGGAGCTGTAGTGACAACACCAGTGATACCTAGTGTAATGGCTCAGAAGATTCAGTTCAACACTTTTGGTGGAAACCCAGTATGTTCTGCTGGGGGACTTGCGGTGCTCAGGGTTATTGATAAAGAGAAGCGTCAAGCACATTGTGCTGACATTGGCTCTCACCTGATTGGATGCTTGAGAGCTCTACAAGAGAGACATGATAGTAATTACTCTTGAACTAAAAACTTCTCAAGAGTATTTTTTTTTTCCCTCTTTTTTTCTCAGTTGACAGTGTTTGACTTTACATTAAATTGAACTGCAAATTTGGCGAGATCTGGGTTATTTAACCATATTTTCTATATCTTGTAAACAAATGTCCTAGACAGAGTTTCTGAGTAAGCTCATTACAGTCATACTAAGACTTTGAATTAGTGTGTATGTGCCAGCATGCGCACATATTCTTTCTACTCCCCTCCAAAAATTTATGAACTAAGCTCCTCAGGAATATGTATATGAGTGGAAAAGGTCCTCAGGAATATGTATATGAGTGGAAAACCCAATTCTGGATCTATTTTCATTCTATGGGTTCTCATGCGGCACTGAAAATAAATCATTCTTCTTATAAAGGCATTTGGAGATGTTTGGCAGAAGCACCAATTGACATCACATCATCATATTGAAATGATGGTGTGATATGACTACTATAGAGACTAATAATAACATGTCCTGTGCTGCTGATACACAATGTCTACTTATTCTGAACATCCTCAGTCTTCACATAGATCTGACGAAGTTTTCTGTGGCTTTCTGATTCTCTCTCGCTGTATCTATTTTTGTTCAATTGAACAGCTGTTTGAGTACCTGAGATTAAATGTCTTATGCTTTGGAATTGCAATTTTATTATGCAGCTTTTCTCACATTGATGAAATCTTGTTTCAGTCTTTGGAGATGTGAGAGGGAGAGGACTCATGGTGGGAGTAGAATTAGTAACTGACAGGAAGGAGAAGACGCCTGCAAAGGCTGAAACTGCAGTCTTGTTTGAGAAACTTAGAGGTACAATTAACCAACTCTCTTCTTCAGATGAAAACTCTTAATTAACATTTTACATTGTCTCATTGCAATTGCAGAGCTCGGTGTTCTTGGTGGGAAAGGTGGACTACATGGAAATGTTTTCAGAATCAAGCCACCAATGTGTTTCACCAAAGATGATGCAGGTAACTCTCTGTAGCTTCCTTTCATCCTATAGATTTTAACAGTAGCCGTTGAATCTGTTATTGTAAATTTGTTTTGTCATAATGTTTAATCACACTGTTCTGTTGTGGAAATGCAGATTTTCTTGTTGATGCTTTGGTCTATGCAATGTCAAAGTTATGAGAGTATGTCTTTTAAGAGCCTGGGTAAATCATGTAAATCTTCCAAATCCTTTGATATTCAAACTCTTTAAGAGAGCTTATTTTCAATAATATCAAGTATGTTTCCAAATTTCAGCTCACTGTTAAATGATGAAATGTATATTATTTCACAATATTTCTAGGCTCACCATGGATTTTGATCATGTGAAAAATTCATATCTAAATTCTTATGTGTATATATCTTGTAGATTTAACATACGGACCAAAGATTAGTGTTAATTTGGTAGCTGTTTTGGTTTTGCTGAAGCTAATGACTAGTTGTTGACTTTTGATACGCACGTGCCTCTGTAAAAAAGATTGGCAATATCTATATACATCTTTCGGAGAATGATTGTGATAATCTTGAATGCAATCTTGATTGAAAGTCCTAACTATTTGAGTTTTAATAGAGATAGAAGTATGTTAATTTAGCAGTTTATAAGCTCTGGTCCCATAGCCATACAAAAGAAACATGCCAATTAACCAAACACAACATCATAAGAAGACCAGATTAAACCAGTGATAGAAGTTTACGAAAGTGAAAAGAGTAATCAACATCATTTCACTGCCAGCAAACCAAACTTCAGCCAAAGTAGATTAGTAACTTTATTGAAGAGCAACAGAAAAACCGTTCGGCAGTAAAAGATTATGTAGAAATCTGGAAATATTTGTGATAATATTGAATGCAATTTTGATAAGAAGTCCAACCATCTGGAAACAAATCTGATAACGCAAAATAAAAGACGAAAGCAGCCTCAGAAGGCAGAAATATCAGGAAAATTTCAAGTTTACAATAAACTAGTGTTTCAAACAAAACAGAACATTCACATAATGTCGGCTTACAACACTATTAAAGTGCAATCAGCCTCCTTTCACAGTCCAGAAAACCAAACACCAGAAACATTGAAACAGCATGTGTCCACTCACAGTAGTCCGCTAACATAATTTGATTCCAGGGAAGAAAATCCAGGAAACATTAAGTTGCCAGCTAAATCATTAGCATGTGCACACGAGATCAATCCGGTCTGAAACACAACGAATAACATAAGAAGAAAAGCTACTTCATGATTCTTGAACAGAATGGAGAGTAGCAGAGCATAGGACATGAATATAAATTGCTGAAGGCTAGCTGATAAATTGCCATGAGCTTAGGGTTTCATGAGTTTCATATATATGTATTTAAAAAAAATTTCCCTCCGTTTATGCCCAGAAATGGAGTAAAAAGCCTTGATTTTCCTGTGGAGTGTTTCCTACCAAAGCAAGAAGAAACCTGCTGTGCTGAATTTGCACCAGCATCAGCCATCATTTTACCACCGGAGGGACATGGGAAAGTAAAAGGGAATCATTCAAGTTGTTCCAATAACCTTATATAATAAGCTACATGGGTTTGGAGTTACATCACCTTCTTTTCTTTGAGAAGAGTCGAACCTCCGAGTTTGGCGAAAGTCTAGCCCAGTCCATGCGCTTCCGATGCTCATGGCGTGCAAGCACTTCGCACCTGATATACGTTGAACTGTAAAATACAGTTAATATTTAAATCAAATAAAAAAAAAAAATAATAACAACATAGCCATATGTTATTTCTACATGCAAATAAATAATGCAAGATCATTTTCCATGCATTATGACTTATGATCATTGTCTAATTCTCTTTTTTTTTTTTTTGTCTTTTGAAATAAAAAGTTAGTTATGCTTCACCTATAAATCAAATATTAGAAACCAAATCGAAATATTTCGTGAATTTAATCCAACTTACTAATCCCTTCTTATTGGTGGCTTGTATATTTCTGAATGTGGTGACCAGGTATCTAAAATTTCATATGGTTTTTTTTCGTCCATTTCATCATGGTCCACGCAGCAATGGAGATATAGCACCTCAAGCAGCGATTTGTAATTGGAAATCTCAGTCTCTCTGCACTATTGCATCTGTTCTCGTATCTGACTCCACACTTTTTCACCTTGCTTCTTTTTCTTACTTTCATGCTCAACAAAGAACTCCATGTAGCCCTCGCTATTCAAACTCTCAGTGAGCAATTCCAATTCCAAGGCCATGATATCATAATCATATCTTAAGAATACATAATCTGATTCAATAGCCTCATGCCCATATCCATTAAACAAACAGCCAGCGGAAACGATCACCTCGTTAACGAACAGATGACAACGAACTTGCGAAGTTCCGGCCTCTTCATAGTCTCGGAATGATGCAACAGCGACAAAAAGCAAAACCATTTAAGTTATCATTGAGCCAATCTGATGGAAAGTCTCTAGTCTGACTTCTACAGATAAACCAATCCGGAATTTCGCTTCCAGGGTAACATATAGAAGCCTTTGGCAGGTAACATATAAAAAGTAAAAGAGAGGATATAGAGATTCATCAAATGGCTGTAAAAGAGTTGTACGACATCAGTCTGATATAAGAATTTGTATATTTAGTTTGTACATTTATTATAAATTCATCAAACATATGATATGAAAAGCAAAGTGCTGTACCTTTTCCCTAATCTTTAATTCAATGTGACCAATGTATTCACCAACTAAATCTCTCATTTGAACTTCTTTTACATTAGGAAAATTCCCACACTAATGGAGTAGTCTTCCAAGGATTCCGGCCACCATTGTCTTACCTAATATCCAATATTGATAAAAAAAAAAAAAAATTTAAGAAAACAAAATATTATGTTAGGAGTAATATTAATTTGCATACACTTTTTTTTATTTTTTATATAAAATAATTAAGAAACTACAGAAGTTCTATTTAAAAATTAAAACAAACAGAAAAAGGACAAATTCATTTAAAGAATATTAGATTTAACTCTCAAGAAGGGTAAAAATGTAATTCAATAATTCCCAATATTTTAATGAGTATTTATAAACTTAAAATATTTATAAAATTATAAATTCAGATTTAACTAAAAATAATTAAATATCTAAACAACGTAAAAAAAAGAAAATTAGAAAAAGAAACGAAAAGAAAATAGTAATTTAGATAGTTGTAAAATATATTTGTATTTATTTCATTATCAGGTTTAATTTTAAAAATATTTTTAAATTTATAAATAATATTAGAATATATTCTTAGTTTTTTAATTATTTAATTCTCTACTTTTAATTTTTTAAACTTATAAATAATGGAAAATATATAATATATTTGTTGATTTTTAAGTTTTTAACAAATTTATCTTCTAATTTTTTTTCTCAATTTTTTTTTTTTAAATGGCGTTTTTGGAGAAGCTAATCTTAAAGAAATTGCTGGTGCTTTATGGGAATTGTAGGAGGAGTCTCTGCGGTTCCTGGTGACGATGATTCTTCTTCTTCCTTGCCGCCCCAGTTGCCGCCCTTGGATTATCAGCCGCAGCCTTACTTGGGTCCTTCTGCTGAGCAAGTTCCTGAGAAAAGAAAGCGCTTTTTGGGTCCTTCTCTGTTCTACTACTGTCAAAAGCCTGTAAGTTTTTGTGTTTTTTGGGAAATGCGTTTGTTTCAAAATAGTCAATTTTTAGTGTTTTTGTGCTGAAAATATGATCTTTATCTTAAAGTTGAACTCTTTTTAAGTTGTGTTGTTTGTGATTATTAGTTGTTATGGAGCTTAACTGCTTCTACTTAAGTGTGGTTTTTTTTTTTTTTAATTTTTTTTTAAATTGCATTTGAAGGACAAAGAGTAGTTTGCTTTTGTCGAATGGATTTGTTTAGTTCATGGCTTGTTATCTTGTTTATGAACTAAAAATGCATTTTTTTGCTTAAAAGGAGAAATCTTTTCTAATTTGTGTTGTTTATAATTATTTGTTGTTTGCTGTGATGAAGCCTAAGTGAACCTATTTAGGTGAAGTATATTGATGTATTATGATCTTGTTTTGGGCCTTTGTATGAACTTGAGTCATAAAATTTTGGTTAATTTTATAAGCATACCAGATATGAAGTTAAGAGAGTTGCATTATTACTTAATTTCTGCTTTGATTATCACTTTTTATCAAAGAATCCAATTAGTCATTTATTGTTTTTGAGTTATTGTTAATATTGTTGAACAGAAATGGGATATCTATGTGACACGAGTGTGCTGAATTTTCGTGAACTTGTTTAAATTTTTGTAATGTTTGGTTTGTAAAGCAAAGTTGTATGCAAATACTAAGCCAAGTTTATTGCATGATTGGTTATTCTTTATTTTTGCTGTTCCTTGTTTGATTAGCTGATTTTATTTTATTTTATTTTTTGTTTTGTTTTGGTGTACAGCTCAATGTTGTTGAAGGGAAAATGCAATACTTGTTTGATGAGAGCAGGAAGCGGTACCTGGATGCTTTTGCTGGAATAGTTACTGTGTCTTGTGGGCATTGCCATCCTGATATCCTGAATGCTATTACAGAGCAAAACAATCATTACAAAGCAAAACAATCTTCTATAGCATGCAACGACTATATAACTACACCATGCTATAGCTGACTTTGCTGAGGCATTAGCATAAAAAAAACCTGGAAACCTAAAGGTTTGCTCTCGAGTGTAGCACTTGATGTCATTATTTCTGTTATACTGTGATTTTTTTTGGATGAAATTCAACCTGTGTTCATAAACTGACCTGCCACTTTGCAGGGTGAAATCAGGGTGAAAGCCATGATGTTGTAAATCCAGATCCATGCCGCGGAATCTTTGGCTCGAACGCGGTCCTTTATGCCAAAGACGTACAAGTTCACATTGATTTTGGAAGTTCAGGAAAAGTTGCTGGTTTTATAGCTGCCATTCAGGTTTTGATTGATAGTTGTCCCTAAAGGTATATATAAATTTGGTGCTTTCAACAGCCCTGAATTGGTCTCTAAAAATTGCACTTCCCTTTTTCTAAGTTTTGCCTAAATTTAGGGAGTTTGGTGGAGCAGTGGAATTGGCCCCTGGGTACTTAAAACATGTTTATGACATTGTGTGCAAGGCTGGTGGTGTCTGCATTGCTGATGAAGTGCAAACTGGATTTGGTCGCACTGGAAGCCACTACTGGGCTTTCAGACACAAGGGGTCTTTCCCGACATACTAACCATGGCGAAGGTTTTGATGATAATCCCTTGAGTTCTTAATGTTGCCCTATACATAAACAATTAGTCTTTTTCAATATTATCGCCAATTTAATTAGTATTTTTTTTCCCTCTTATGGTTCTTATTTAGATAATTCATTTACATTACGATACTATGATTTTCCAGGGAATTGGCAATGGTTTGCCATTAGGAGCTGTAGTGACAACACCGGAGATAGCTAGTGTAATGGCTCAGAAGATTCAGTTCAACACTTTTGGTGGAAACCCCGTATGTTCTGTTGGTGGGCTTGCGGTGCTCAGGGTTATCGATAAAGAAAAGCGTCAAGCACATTGTGCTGACATTGGTTCTCACCTAATTGGATGCTTGAGAGCTCTACAAGAGAGACATGATAGTAATTATTCTTGAACTAGTAACTTCTCAGAGTTTTTTTTTTTTTTTCCCCTTAATTGACTGTGTTTGCTTTACATTAAATTGAACTGCAAATTTGGCAAGACCTGGGCTATTTAACCATATTTTTTATATCATGTAAACAAATGTCGTAAACAGAGTTTCTGAGTAAGCTTATTACAGTCATTCTAAGACTTTGAATTAGTGTGTATGTGCCAGCATGCGCACATATTCTTTCTACTCCTCTCCTGAATTATATGAACTAAGCTCCTCAGGAATATGTATATGAGTGAAAAACCCAATTGTGGATCTATTTTGTTTCTATAGGTTTTCATGCGACACTGAAAATAAATCATTCTGCTGTTAACGGCATTTGGATTTTGGTGATGTTTGGTGGAAGCACCAATTGACATCACATCATCATATTGAAATGATGGTGTGATATGACTACTATAGAGACTAATAATAATATGTTCTGTGCTGCTGACACACAATGTCTACTTCTAAACATCTGAGTCTTCACATAGATCTTATGAAAGTTTTCTGTGGCTTTTTGATTCTCTCTCGCTGTATTTTTTCTTGTTCAATTGAAAAGCTGTTTGAGAATCTCAGATTAAATGTCTTATGCTTTGAAATTGCAATTTTATTATGCAGCTTTTCTCACATTAATTAAATCTTGTTTCAGCCATTGGAGATGTGAGAGGGAGAGGACTCATGGTGGGAGTAGAATTAGTAACTGACAGGAAGGAGAAGACGCCTACGAAGGCTGAAACTGCAGTCTTGTTTGAGAAACTCAGAGGTACAGTTAACCAACTCTTCTTCAGAGAAAAGCTCTTAATTCTCATTTTACATTGACTCGTTACAATTGCAGAGCTTGGCATTCTTGTTGGGAAATGTTTTCAGAATCAAACCACCAAAGATGATGCAGGTAACTTTCTGTAGCTTCCTTTCATCAAATAGATTTTACCCATAGCCATTGAATCTGTTATTGTAAATTTGTTTTGTCATAATGTTTTATCACACTGTTCTGTTGTGGAAATACAGATTTTTTTGTTGATGCTTTGGACTGTGCAATGTCAAGGTTACGAGAGTATTAGTGTTTTAAGAGCCTGGGAAAATCATGTAAATCTTTCAACTCCTTTAATATTCAAACTCATAAGAGAGCTTTTTTTCAATAATATCAAGCATGTTTACTCAAATTTCAGCTCACTGTTTAATGATGAAATGTACATTTCAATCACAATATACAATTTCTACTTCTTTGATCGTTGATCCCTCCCTGCAAAAGTGAAATGTCTATATATCATCTAGGCTCACCATGGATTTTGATCATGCCAAATATTCATATATAAATTCTTATGTGTATATATCTTGTAGTTTTTAACATACAGACGTAAGGTTAGTGTTAATCTTGATTGGAAGTCCAAACAACTTTGAGTTTTAGGAGGGATAGAAGTATGTTAATTTAGCAGTTTATAAGTTCTGGTCCCCATAGGCATACAAAAGAAACAAACCAATTAACCTAACACGTCGTCATAAGAAGATCAGAATAAACCAGTGATGGCGGTTTACAACAGTGAATAGAGTAATCAACATCATTTCACTGCCAGAAAACTAAACTTGGGCAAAAGTAGATAGTACATATTTATCTGAATCAGGTAGTCAAAAACTTCATTTAAACGGGTGTTTCAAGCAAAACAGAACATTCAAATTACAACCCAATTAAAGTGTCATCAGCATCGTTTCATAGTCCAGAAATGAGAAAACCAAACACCAGAAACATTAACAGCATGTGTCCACGCAGAGTAGTCATTCCAGGGAAGAAAATCCAGAAAACATTGAGATTGACAGTCATCAGAATATGTGTCCATGCACCAAGTTGCCACCTAAATCGTTAGCATGTGCTCACGATATCAAGCCAGTCTGAAAACACAACGAATAACATGAGAAAAAAAACTACTTCACAATTCTTGAATAGAATGGAGAACGGCAGAGCTTAGGACGTGAATATAAATTGCAGAAGGCTAGCTGATAAATTGCCATGAGCGCAGAGCTTCATGAGTTTCATTTATATGGTTTGTTTTTTTTTTTTTTTTTTTTTTTTTTTTTTAATTTCCCTCCGCTTATGCCCAGAAATGGAGTAAAAAGCCTTGATTTTCCTGTGGAGGGTTTCCTACCAAGGCAAAAAGAAACCTGCTGTTCTGAAGTGCACAAGCGTCAGCCATCATTTATGGGGAGGTAAAAAGGAATCGTTCAACTTGTTCCAATAACTTTATATAATAGGCTCATGGGTTTGGAGTTACTATTACCTTTTCTATAAGAAGATTTCAACCTCCAAGTTTCACATAGGTGTAGCCCAGTCCATGCGCTTCCGATTCAATTGTGCAAGCACTTTGCAGTGCATATACATTAAACTGGAAATATAATGAATGTTTACATCAATAAAAAAAATAATAACATAGCAACTATAAATAAAAAAATTAGAAACCAAACCGAAATATTTTCGTGAATTCAATCCAACTTACTAATCGCTTCTTATTCGTGGCTCGTAAATTCCTGAATGTGAGGACCAGCTATCTAAAATTTCAAATGGTATATATTCGTCCATTTCATCATGTTCCACGCCGCAATGGAGATAGCACCTCAAGCAGCCATTTATAATTGGAAATCACCAGTCTCTTTCCACTTTTCCATCTGTTCTCGTATAATTATCTTTGGCGTACAACAATCTGACTCCATAGAATTTTTCAACTTGGTTTTTCTTCTGCTATTCTTACTTCCATGCTCAACAAAGAACTCCACGTAGCCCTCGCTATTCGAACAGAGAGTAAGCAATTCCAAGGCCTTGATATCATAATCATATCCTAAGAATACATGATCTGAGTCAATAACCTCATGTCCATAATCATTAAACAAACAGCCAGAGGAAACGATCTTCTCGTCAACAACCAGAAAAGAACGAACTTGCAAAGGTAATTCAGCCTCTTCATAGTCTCGGAATGATACAACAGCGCAAAAAGAAAAACCAATTAAGTCATCAGTGAGCCAATCTGATGGAAGCTCTATGTAACCACTCTGACTTGTAAAGCTAAACCAATCTGGAATTTCGCTTCCAGGGTAACATATAGAAGCCTTATGCAGGTTACGACAGCCATGTTGTGTTTTCCTGTGTCAAGAATATTATCAACTTCTAACCTTAAGTTTAAATATTCTATAGCATTTTATTTATTAAAGTAAGTAAATGAAATTCGTATAAATATAATATGAGAGAGAGAGAGAGAGTTACTTCAGAGCTAAACCATACGTCTGCATTTCTCTCAATATTCCCCAGAGCATCAGTCAAATCTAGTTTCAGAATGCAACAATAGATAAATCTAATTTCCTCCTTGTCAGTCCCCATACTTAGGCATTGAGTTGGTAAACCTGATAATGCTTCCAGTGATGTGCAACCCTTTGCTTCTATCTGTAGTAACTTATCTGGAAGTTCCGGTAAGGATTTCAGCCTCTGGCAATTGCTTACGTCAAGCTTATACAACTTAGAGAGGTCTTTGATAAATTCTGGTAGACTCTCAAAATTGTTTCGGCCAGGATATAAAAATCTCAGTGAGCGTAAGTCGCTAAGATTGTTGGGTACTTGGGTAGTACTTCGATAAAACAGTCTTCCAGATTGAGCCGCTTCAGTTTGTGGTAGGCCGGTAACTGTAACAGTAGGGAACTCGGTACCTTCTGAATACTGCATCTTGCGAGAGATAATGCAACAAGGTTCTCTGGATTAAAATTTCGTGGCAACGATCTGGCAGAATAGTTAAACCAACTAAGGTACCTTAGCTCAGAGAAATCAGATTTTAGGTCTTCAAAACCATGTACCTTGTTACCACGGGCAAAGCCATAGACTTCCAAGAACCTTAGGTTATGCATCTTGTTGAAAGCTTTAGGTTTTAAATGTATCTCTCTTGCTTTAGACACATCCAAGCTTATGCTTCGAACAGCTCCTGTCCCCTAAAAATCAATAGCAGATCGATGATAAATTAGTTTGAAATTTCTTAATTACATAATCTGTCAAGTAATTCCTTTATCTAGAGTTTCAATTAGAAAAAATAAACTGTCATTTATTTTTCAACTTTCTTTTCAAAATAAGTAAACATAAGACATCTCATATTCCCACCCAATCACTTTGCCAGTTGAGCTAATTCCCGAGTATAATGGAAGGAATATTCTGCAAGCTCATATTTTATTTTATCTCATATATAAAGTAGAAATAAAAAATTAGTGTCTTTTGCCCTCACCGTATTATTCTTCAATACTTAATAGATTTCCTCGTGATCCCACAATCTACTGCATTCGCCAGGATTATTAGCTGATTCTTGATGAACAATTTGTCTACCTATATCTTGAAGCAAATCATGCATTGTGATGGTGTTGAATGATGTAGTTATGAGAGACCTTTCAATGAGAACATTTATATAAATATGTGAGTTAAAGCCATTGGCATCCAAGACTTCTTCTATAAGAGCTCTTTTACACCCTTCAAAGAAACATGCAATATCCAAAAATACTTCCTTTTGTTCATTATCTAGCCCATCAAAACTTACTTTTAATATATTAAGGATATCCATATGAGGAGTTCTTTTCAAATTTTCTAGAATACTTTTCTAATCTTTTTTTGTCCTTCCAAATAGAGAGGAACCTAAAATTTTAAGAGCACGAGGCAGACCTTTAGCATATGCTACTACCCATGATGATAGCTCAATATAATCTTCCATTGGACTGTTTCCTCGAAAGGCATAACGATTAAAAAGTTCAAAAGCATCATAACCAAATAATCCTTCCATCTCAAGTATGTGATTTGCTCGACATTGTTTTAGTACATGTTCATCCCTTGCTGTTACGATTATTCGACTCTGAGTCCAAGCAGCCAAAATCTTCCATTAAAAATTCCATTGTTCTAATTTTGTCACATCATCAAACACAATAAGAATTTGGCCAAGAAAAAAGAATATGGCCAAGCCTTTTTCTTTTCAAGATGAATCCAATATTGGGATGTTTATCGCCTAAAACTGCAGAACTAAGTCTTTGGCGCAAGTCATTTAATCCCCCGCTTCTTTCTGATTCTTCTCTAATATTCCGAATGAAGTAAGAAGCTTCAAATTGTTTAGAGATTTTTCTGAATACAGCAATAGCAAGAGTTGTCTTACCTATTCCCCCAATGCCCCAAATTCCTAGCTTGCAAACACCAGTCGATAACTTTTTTTTAACTTTTTTAATGTTTGAATCCAATCCAACCAGGTTCTTGTTGTCAATTTCCGAGTAGTCATCATTCAATTTGTTCAAAATATATTCTAACAATATCCTTTACAAGTAATGATTCGTGCCTAAAAAGTAAAAAGTAAATAAATAAAACAATACTAAAATCAGATAAATGAAAAAGAAACAGAGATAACATAACTTTGATTCCTAGAGCTAAATTCCAATGAAGGCGTTACTTATTAATAAGTGATCAAAGAACGGCTTGTTTTCCATTCTAGGATATGAAAAATTTATGGAATAGAGTAGTAAACCCACTTCAAGGAAACCACTTTTTCTAATAGTTTTTTTTTTTTCCCGCTAAGTCAAATATCATCTTTTCATTTAAAACAAAATCATAGTTTGCATGCTTTCAAAAGCATATTAATAAAGTTAATGGCAAACAAAGTTGTGCATAAAAAACCAAACACACACACTAAAAAAAAAAGATGTTAATAAAAGTAAAAGCAATGAAAAAATCTACTTGAGACATGGGAAAAATTTACCAATTGATTTAACTTTTTTTTTTAAAAAAAAAAAAATTACTCTAGATATCTGCGTTGTTCCAAATGATCATTATTTGAAATAACTATCTGCAGTAAATTCGAAAAAAAAAAACAAACAGCTGAAAGTTAAATTAACAATTACCTATAGTTTTTTGAATGAAAACCAGATAGGTTGGCTGCGTCCCTTAAAGCAGTCCTCCATCCCTGCAACTTCGCTGAATCATCCTTAAAACGTTCTTCAAGCTCTGAAAACGCTCTTCCAAAACTACCAGTTTGATTCCTGACATCAAATGGATCTACATGATAAAACACTGGAATTACAATCTGACCATTGCATTCAAGAGTATCTTCAAGTTCTTTGAGACACCATCTTGAAGAAGCATATTTTTTGGAGAAAATGACAACCGAGATCTTCGATTGTTCGATCATATTCGAAAGGGAGTGAGAAATTGGATATCCTCTGATAAATTCATCATCAATAAAAGTAGCAATATTTTGCTGACACAAATGCTTCATACAGATGGTTGGTAAAGTTTTCCCAGGTGTCCTCACCTCGGAAACTAAAAAAAATTTTGTACTTTAGTTTAGGAGTAGTGGAAGAAGAAGAAGAAGAAGAAGAAGAGGAAGCCATTAACTTCTAGTGATTACATGTATTTCACATTACTAAAACATAAAAGGGCTAAACACACACATCAATGAGTTTATATTCTGTGATGATGATGTGGCTTGAAATTGCCACGGTGGAGTCAACATTAGCTAGTCAAAGAAAGCTGATTCACAATTTAACAAAGATGGCGTCGTTTTGGCTATCAAACTTAAGTGCCATATCTGGCACTCGAAACCCATTATGTTGCAACAAATTCACAGCTCATCTCTCTTTCTCTCTGGTCCCATTTCAGCCCTAGTTCTTCGCTCATGACAGAAGATTCTAGTGCTCATATTCTCCAACGGATTGCAGATCATACTGGACAACTGGAGGATGATCAACAGAGTCATGATGTGTATAAAATCACACCAATATCTACGAGAGAGAGGAGAGCAGTGAGAGGGCTTAATCGGGTGTGTTCTTTCCTGTATTTCTCTGGTTGTATACTCTCTGTAATCTTGGTTCTCTTGATTAATGAAATACCCTATAGTGTGCCTTGAAGAGTGGATGTAGGCTACCTTAGCCGAACCACTATATATCCCTTGTGTCAATTTCTATTATGTTCTTTTATGCTTTACTTAATCTCTTAATTGATTGCATGTTGATTGATAAGATTGTGTTAGCTCATTGATTGATTTGATCAGCTTAGTTGATAACCCTAATTAGTCACTATAAATTGGTATCAGAGCCTAGTTCAAATCCTAATTAGGGTTATTTGAAATTTATTTTCTGTAGTTGCAAATCTTATTCCAAAAACATGTCCACTAAATTTGAACTCGAAAAGTTTATAGGGGACAATGATTTTGGACTCTAGAAGATGAAAATGGAAGTTGTGCTGATTAAAGAAGAACTAGCCTTAGCATTGGAAGGGGAATCCGAGTTGCCTGACACCATGACTGAAGTTGAGAAGCAGGATGTTCTCAACAAAGATAAGAGCTCCTTGATCTTAGGACTAGGTGACAAAGTCCTGCGAGAAGTGAAGAAGGAGAAAACCGCTGCTGAGATCTGGAACAGGTTAGACTTTTTGTATCAATCTAAAGCTGTCCCTAATAGACTGTATTTAAAACAAATACTGTTTGGGTTCAAAATGGATGAGCAGAAATCTTTAAAAGATAATAAGGATGATTTTCTTAAACTTATACAGGATTTAGAAAGCATATCAATAGAGGTTGGTAATGAAGATCAGGCTGTAATTCTTCTAAATTCCCTACCACAACCTTACTTCAATTTTGTAGAAACATTAAAATATGGTAGGTAGACCCTAAAATTAGAAAAGGATGTAGAAGCCATTACAGCTAAGGATAGAGAGAACAAAATGACATTAGGCAGTGATGGGGAAGGTCTCATGGTAAGGGGTAGATCAGAGAAGAGAAACTGGAAAAAGGGGGGGACACAATAGGAATATATCTAAGTCCAAAATTGGGAAATGGAAGTGCTTCTTTTGTCACAAAGAAGGTCATCTTAGGAGAGATTGTCCTGAGAGAAAAAATAAGAAGAAGTATGGAAAGGAGGAAGAGGAAGGCAGTGCTAGTGTTGTGTCTAAAGGTTATAAAAGTTCATAGGTATTAGTCATCTCTGAAGGCAGGAATAGTGAGGAATGGATCTTAGACACAGGATTTACCTACCACATGACACCAAATAGGGAGTGGTTTAGCTCTTTTCAAATTGTAGATGGTGGAAAAGTTGTGATGGGAAATAATGCAGTATGTGGCATTAAGGGCATAGGTACTGTTAAGCAAAGCCCTCACAATGGCCTAACCAAAACTCTCATCGATGTAAGATACATTCATGACCTCAAGAGGAATCTAATATCACTAGGCACCCTAGACTCAATAGGACTAAGTTACAAGGCTTCAAGGAGAAGCCTTAGTCTAATGAAAGGGTCATTAGTAGTGATGAAAGGTGAAAAGAAAAATGGTCTCTATGTACTAAAGGGTAGGACAGATTATGGAATAGCTGCTGTAGGGTCTCTAGTAACACAAGACAAAACCTTATTGTGGCATCAAAGGTTGGCACATGTTAGTGAAAGAGGGTTAGATGAGTTGAGTAAGTAGAATTTGTTAGGAGGGGACAAAACTGGAAACTTAACCTTCTGTGAACACTGTATTTTTGGTAAAATGTGCAGGGTGAAATTTGAATCTGGTAAACATGACTCAAGCTCACCACTTGAGTATGTTCACTCAGATCTATGGGGGCCAGCTAGACACTACTCATTAGAGGGCTGTAGGTATTTCATTAGCTTGGTAGATGATTATTCTAGGCAAGTCTGGATATACTTCCTGAAGACTAAGGGTGAGGCATTTCTTAGGTTTAAAGAATAGAAAACAATGGTTGAAACTCAATCTGGGAAGAAACTTAAAAGGCTTAGGACTAATAATGGTCTTGAGTTTGTGAATGATGAATTCAATAGTTTCTATAAAAACCATGGAATTGTTAGGCACAAAACTGTTAGAAATACCCCACAACAGAATGGCCTCTGTGAAAGAATGAATAGGACAATCCTAGACAAAGTTAGGAGCATCCTGTCAAACTCTAAGCTACTTGTAAAATTATAGGCAAAAGCTGCACATATTGTGGTGTATTTGATTAATAGAACCCCCTTATTTACCATAGGTTTCAAGGTGCCCTTATAAAAATGGACTAGACACCCTATAAAGCTAGACAACTTAAGCGTTTTTGGGTGCCTATCTTATGTTCATGTAAAGGATGATAAACTGAAATCTAGAACTATAAAGTGTCTGTTTCTTAGATATCTAGAGGGAGTAAAAGGTTATAAGTTCTGGAATCTAGAAACCAAGAAGTGTATAATCAGTAGGGATGTGGTTTTTAGAGAAGAGGTCCTTCTTGCACTAGAATGTGAACCTGGAAAATCAGTTGATAATGACTCAGGATCAGATCTTCTAGAACTGGAAATTCAGAATGTAGTTCCTAATCATCAATGTGGAGCTGATGAGATAGAGGAGACTCCTGAAAATCCTAATACAGATGAATTGGATGAGCAAGGAGAACAAAGAGAACATGAGCCAGACTTGATAAACTATCAGCTAGCTAGGGATAGAACTAGGAGAGTCATTAAACCTCCCAACAAACTAGGATATACAGACCTGGTAGCTTATGCACATAAGGTAGAAGAAGAGCTGAATGATGAGCCTAAAACATTTCAGGAAGCTATATTAGGACCTGAAAAATCAGAATGGAAAAGGGCAATTGAGGATGAATTCAGCTCATTAATGAAAAACAATACCTGGACCCTAGTTGATAAACCAGAAAACTATAGGGTGGTTAAGTGCAAGTGGATCTTCAAAAGGAAACCTGGTCTAACTTCAAAAGAATCACCTAGGTACAAGGCTAGACTGGTTGCAAAAGGATTCACTCAAGTGGAAGGCATAGACTATAATGAAATATTCTCCCCAGTTGTAAAGCATGCATCAATCAGAATTCTAATTTCTTTGGTTATACAATTCAATCTGGAACTGGAGCAACTAGATGTAAAAACAGCCTTTTTACATAGTGACTTGCAGGACCAGCAGGTAAAGTTTGTCTTCTAAGAAAATCACTTTATGGCCTAAAACAATCACCACGATAGTGGTATAAGAAATTTGATTCTTTTATGATTGAAATTGGCTTTAATAGATGTCAGTTTGATAGTTGTTTTTATTTTAAAAGAAATTCTAATTTGACTCATACTTGCTTGTTGCTTTATGTGGATGAAATGTTGGTTGCTTGCCATGACAAAACTGAGCTTACTCGATTGAAGAAAATTCTCAATACCAAGTTTGAAATGAAGGAGCTAGGTCAAGCTTAAAATATCCTTGGTATTACCATTATAAGAGACAGAATGCAGGGAAGCTTGAAGCTGGTTCAAGAAGAATGTGCAGAAAAAATTCTGCAGAAGTTCAACATGCAGAATGCTAAGGCTATCCAAACTCCCCTAGGGTAGCACATCAAATTATCTCATGATCAGTGCCCGAAAACAGAAGAAGAGTAAAAGGAAATGTCCACCATTCCATATGCAAATGCCTTGGGCAGCCTAATGTACCTAATGGTTTGCACCAGGCTAGATCTGGCATATTATGTGAGTTTAGTAAGTAGATTCACGAGCAATCTGGGAAGACTACATTGGTCTGCACTCAAATGGATTCTAAGATACTTACAAGGATCAAAATTGGTGGGCATAGTATTCAGTAAGAACAAAGAAGAAAAATACTGCATTAGAGAGTATGTTGATGCTGATTATGCAGGGGACTTTGGTAAGAGAAAGTCCACTTCAGGCTTTGTTTTTACATTGTGGGGAAATGTGATTAGCTAGAAATCAAAGCTTCAGCATATGGTTACACTCTCATCAACAGAATCTGAGTATGTAGCCCTAACAAAAGCATCAAAGGAAGCTATTTGGCTCAAGGGTTTTGTGAATGAACTGGAGCTGGAATAGAAAACTGTGGAGATCAAAAGTGACAGTCAGAGTGCAATACATCTCTCCAAGAACCAAGTCTTCCACGAGAGGATAAAACACATTGATGTCAGGCTGCATTTCATCAGAGAAATGATTGAAAAAGAAGTCAAGATTGAGAAGATAAGAGTTACACACAATCCTACAAACATGCTCACCAAACCAGTAACTGTAGATAAACATAGGCTCTGTATGAGCCTATTACATGTTCAAGCATAGTTCAGCTTTGCCAAGCCACTCAGGGTGTCAATTCACAAGCCAAGGTGGAGAATTGTGATGATGATGTGGCTTGAAATTGCCACGGTGGAGTCAACATTAGTCAAAGAAAGCGGATTCACAATTTAACTAAGACAGTGTCATTTTGGCTATAAAACTTAAGTGCCCTATCTGGCACTCGAAACCCTTTCTGTTGCAACAAATTCACAGCTCATCTCTCTTTCTCTCTGGTCCCATTTCAGCCCTAGTTCTTCGCTCATGACAGAAGATTCTAGTGCTCATCTTCTCCAACGGATTGCTGATCATACTAGACAGTTGGAGGATGATCAAAGGAGTCCTGACGTGTATAAAATCAGACCAATATGTGCGAGAGAGAGGAGAGCAGTGAGAGGGCTTAATCGAGTGTGTTCTTTCCTGTATTTCTCTGGTTGTATACTCTCTGTAATCTTGGTTCTCTTGATTAATGAAATACCCTATAGTGTGCCTTAAAGAGTGGATGTAGGCTACCTTAGCCGAACCACTATAAATCCCCTGTGTCAATTTATATTCTTTTCTTTTATGCTTTACTTAATCTCTTAATTGATTGCACGTTGATTGATAAGATTGTGTTTGCTCCTTGATTGATTTGATCAGCTTAGCTGATAACCCTAATTAGTCACTACATATTCCACTATTGATTAAAATACTTTTGGTCCGTAAGGTCTAGTAGAATTGATAGTAACACTTAGACCCTTGTAAGGTCACAGCTTTTAATTTTTTTAGAAGTCTAAAATACATCTAATATTTTCTTATGTAAATAAAATAAAAAATTAACAGTATTAAAAAAAAAAAAAAAGAAAAAGAAACAGCTGCTGATTGAGAATTCTAGTAAATATTTGGAACAATTCCATTAATGATAAGAAAATAAAAATCAACAGATTAAGGGTATTTTAGATGTTTATAAAAAGGTTTCAAAAAGCTAATACTCAATATTCAATAAGGACCTAAATGTTGCATTTGCTCGTTGTGGATTTCTACTTTCATATTTTTTTTAACAGGAAGTTGCCTTCCCTTCTTCTATTTTATTGTTTTCAACTCTTTTCTCGGATGATGCACGCCCTACCTAAAATCATAATCTCTTACTTTAAAACAATTGACACAAATCCATCCAATTTATAGTACTTATCACCCATTCAATTGATCATTCTTTAAAATTTCAATTTATCATAATGTTATTATTTTATTTAATAATTCTACAAATACAAAGTATACATATAAAAACTTTCATACAAATTGATATGTCACCAAATAAAATAAGGTTGAGTGAATTGGCAATAAAAGAATTGATAACGATTTAAGTAGTAAATAATACTATCACACTTAGACCATACCTCCGGGACCAACTTCGATTTCACTCTTCCACGATCTCTAAGTCTTTGCATCGATTGTTGTGGATTTCTACATTCATCTTTTTTGGAGGAAGTTGCCTTTCCTTTTTCTATTTTATTATTTTCATCACTTTTCTCGGAAGATGCCAGTAATAATTGACGCAAATCCATCCAATTGATACTTGCTACCCATACAAAATACAATTATATGATGAAGTTTTATTTTATAACTCGATTAGTGCATGATACTGAAGCCAGCATAGCTAACCACGCATGGTCCACGTCACCACTCTATAAAAATCACATGGTATTAGTCACATCAGCCGTTCACATGGCACGATGAGAACGAAAGGAAGGCCACTTAATTTTTTTCTTTTTTTTGGCTTATATAGCAATTTCTCTGAAAATTCTATGAACTTCCGATTATTTTACCTTTGACGCTCTTCAACGATTTTATTTATGCCACGCTTGTGATCAAGCTCTTTTCTATTTCATTGTGTTCATCTCTGTTTCCAGGAAGATGCCTAAAAAAATTATATATATATATAAACTCTGAATCATAAGAGTTAGGTGGGCTCGTTCATTTATATATATATAATAATATAATATATATATATATATATATATATATATATATATATATATATATATATATATATATATATAATATATATAACTCTGAATCATAAGAGTTAGGTGGGCTCGTTCATTTATAATTGTAGAAAAGAGAATTGGGGGAACTGCTGTGTATTATTTCGAGTAAGAGTGACCAATCTGCACTGTACATTGTCTTTTATATTTACAAACTAACTCAGTAAACTACTAACTGTAGTTAACGAACTCTAGTTAACTAACTAAAACTTGTAACTAACTCTCTTACAATAACAGTAACAAACTAACTAAAATTGTTATATTTAAAACAGACTATAAAACTGAATTAAACCGAACTGTACATGTTAACACCCCCCCTCAAGTTGGAGGGTGGTAGAGGTCAACACACCCACTTGCTTAACAATCTGGAATGCAGTGGACCACAAGAGCTTTAGTGAGACAAGTCTGCAGGTTGTTCAGATGATGGAATATAGGCAGTGGTAATGACACCCAATTTAAGTTGTTTCTCCACAATGTGACAATCAATGTCAAGTGTTTAGTCCTCTCATGGAAGATGGGATTTGATGCAATGTGATTAGCAGCCTGGTTGTCACATTGAAGAGGTATAGGAAGCAAATCAGTAACCAATTCCTGAAAAGTTGAATCAACCAAACAGCTCACATACAGTGGAAGCCATAGCTCTATACTCTGCCTCTGATGAAGATTTAGAGTAGTGGCCGCCTTTTAGATTTCCATGAATTAAAGACTTGCCAAGAAAAATGCAGTACCCTGTAACTGACTTTCTTGTCATGGAACAGGATCCCCAATCAAGTCACAAAATGCTATAAATTCATAAGATTGTCAGCTGGAAAAATAGACCTAAACCAGGAGCACTTAATATATTTCACCACTTTAAGGCTGCAGTCATATGGATTGTTTGGGACTATGCATAAACTGACTTAAGAGATTGACAGAAAAACTTAAGTCTGGTCTAGTCATGCATAAGTACAGCAACTTACCCACCAGCCTTGATAAACACTTGGATCAGCAGAGGGGGATCAGAACCAGCAGAGAAAAGGTCATCATAAGCAACTGATGTAAGTTTCAAAGTAGAATCCATAGGAGCTACAAAAGGCTTAGATGCAGACAGACCTGATTCAGATATAAGCTCCAAAGCATACTTTCTTTGACATAAGTGAATACCCTTGGAAGATCTTGCTACCTCTAAACCCAAAAAATATTTTAGAACACCCAAATCCTTGAGTTTAAATGAGAATGCAGCAACTGTTTGGTGGAATTAATCATGTCAATGTTATCCCCTGTGAGAACAATATCATCTACATAACTAAACCAGCATAATATGAGAATCCATTCGCTTAATGAATAAGAATAATCAGCTTTAGATTGAGTAAATCCTCCAGTAAGTAAAGCTTGAGTAAGCTTGTAATTCTAGGCTCTAGATGCCTGTTTAAGTCCATATAGAGATTGTGTAACCTCAGACTATAGGCTGCTCCCTATGCTGCCCCCCCTCGCTTGCAAAACCTTGAGGCAAAGTCATGTAAATCTCTTCTTGTAAATCCCCTTGCAAATGCATTATCCACATCCATTTGGTAAAGTGGCCAATTATGTATAGAAGCAAGTGACAAAATGGACCTAATGGTAACCATTTTAACAACGGGAGAAAATGTATCTGCATAATCTACACCTGCTATTTGTGGTACCCTTGGCCACCAATCTTGCCTTATACTTTCCAAGGAACCATCAGCATTATATTTGAGTTTATAGACCCACTTACACCCAATTGGATTCTTGCCTTGGGGTAAAGGAACTAAGGACCAGGTTTTATTTAATTCCAAAGCTTGTATTTCCTTTGCATGGCAGCTACCCAATTAGGATCTTGAAAGCTTTATTAAAGGAAGAGGTTCCACTGATTGAGATGAGATAAAAGGCTTGGTAGCTTGGTGAAATATGACTATAAGATACATAATTAGAGATAGGATATGGAGCAAGTGGCTGAATTTGAAGTGGAAGGAGAAATAGATGGACATACAAAATCTGAAGTCCAATAGGGGCCTTGTAAGTCGACTGGATTTCCTAATAGGGATGGCAGGTTGAGGTGGAGAGGAATTAATAGATGGAGAGGGAGGTCCTGTAGGCTCTGCATGCTGGACAATAGGCAATAATTCGGCTGATAAAGGGACAGTAGGGGCTGTATTTTGTAGAAGGTAACTCAATACCAAAAATTCAGGATCCAAGGGAAAAGGTGATGATGGAGATGTAGACCAAGTGAAAGAAAAATGGTCTCATGAAAAAGAACATCTCTAGTGACAAAAACTTTATGAGAAAAATATCATAAAGAAAATATCCCTTTTGAGTCAAAGAATACCCAAAAAACACAAGGGGTAGACTAGTGACAATATCCTTAGGGTGAGAATGGTAGCATAAGCTAAACAACCAAACACCTTGTGTGATCTAATGAAGGAGGGTGACCAAAAAATCTTTCAAAAGGTGATATACCTTTGAGAACTGATGAAGGAAACCTATTTATAAGTAAACTGCTGTTTGCACACAATATCCCTACAAATTATTTGGTATATTGGACTGAAATTTCAAGCCCTAGCTACTGCATGATGTGTCTATGTTTCCTCTCAACAACTCCATTTTGTTGAGGGGAATAAGCACATGAGCTTTGATGGACAATACCTTTACTAAGAATAGATCATGACATTCTTTATTAAAAATTCAAGCCCATTGTCACTTCTAATGCATTTCGGTGTACAATGGTATTGAGTTTCTATCATTTTAAGAAAATGTTTATGGTAATGAAAACTTCAGATTGTATTGCATGAAATAAAGTTCTCTTGAAAAATCATCAACCAAAGTAAGGAAATACCTAGCATTTCCATGTGTTGGAATCCTATATGGACCCTAACATCTACATGTAACAAATAAAAAATGCAATTAGAAATTGAGTACTATGATGGAAGGGAACCCTAGTTTGCTTAGCTAATGGACAAACAGTGCAGTGAGGAGGATTAGACACATCAAATCTTTATGCAATGACGTAATATTGTATAAGGAACATGCCCTACCTTTGGTGCCACAATTCAGCACTATTAGAAACATTTGCAGCAAGAAAAATATTTGAATTCAGAGTCTTTATTTAACTGAAAATGACATGGTAATATTAGTAGAAATATTGCAAACAGCTTTATGCGAATCATCTACTGACATTATTGTTTTTTGTGAATTGAGTCAGGAAATATAGGCCTTGCTTATGCTTACCAATCCCCTTCAATTTGCCACTGTAACGGTCCTGGATTAGACAAAATCAGGGTAAAATTGATAGTACAGTTATTAGAAACTGTAAATTTGGAGACGGAAAGCAATTGTGTCTAAAGGTTGGTATTGCAAAACTTTTGAGAGATGTATGCCATGTCCAAAATTGCAGAACCTACATGTGCAATATGATCTTAGTGCCATCAGGTAACCTACAATGGATTTTGAGGAAGGTTTTATGGCAATGGGTACTGCAGAATATTAAGGTTATAGGTCATGGATCAGTGGCCCCTGTATCTATGATCCAAACATTTTTATTTGAATCAGGCAATGAATATCATTGTACTATAAAGATACCTGCAAGGTTTGCAACTGAATGATTTGTGGAGGTTCATTCTCTTTTCCACAACTCCAGAATCTGATTGTACTGCTCCGATGTGAAAACAGGTCCAGTTGAATATTAGGAAACTTTGCATCTGTCGTTTCTGCAACTGTTTCTTGTGATTGCACTTGATTAGCAGAGTATTTGGATTTTGAGTTCCCCTTTCCTTTTGTAAATTGATAATCTGCTGGATAACCATTCAGCTTGTAACAATTGTCACGTTGTGACCAGGTAGGTGACAATAATCGCATTCAATATAAGGTTTCTTTCCTTATATCTCTGCCCTGGATTTTTATTTTTACCATTCTGACATGAGTGCTGTGTTACATCTGCATTAGTATTCAATCCGGAATATGCCTTTTTTACACTCGGCAGGGGATTCATCAACAGAATTTGACTTCTGACCATAGAGTACGACTCATTCAAACCCATCAAAAATTGCAATAACTTTGTGTGATTAAGGTGTTCAATATACGTCTTTGCGGAAGCACTATCTGGAGCAGGAAGACTTACCATGAATCCAATTCGTCCCATAACGACTTAATGTTAAAATAAATTGCCACATGGTTGGTTCCCTGTTTAAGATTCACAATTTCTCATGGATACCAAAAACCCTAGTGCCATTCACTTTGTGATATTGTTCTTTCAAATCCTGCCAGACTTGTGAGCATTGGTTGAATACACAATCCCGTTGAAAATTCTTTGGATACGAATTAAAAATCCAGGCAAGAACCAAAGAGTTCACCTTTCCCATTGTGGAGCTAAACGATCATGCACTGAAGATTTTTTGCAAGTTCCCCACAAAACCGAGCTTGTTTTTGGCACATAAGGAAACCGTCATAGCTCTGCTCCAAATACCATAATTTTCTGTTCCTATGAGCTGTTCTGACACTAATACCGACCCTGGTGTATCAGATGGATGAACATAGAGGGGCGAATTTGAATCAATCGACGGTAAGACTGATTCTTCTGCCATAACTGATTTTCCAAAATCTTCAGCTCAAAATTAGATCTCACTGCTTCCAAAATCTACAACTCAAAACTAAAACAAATTGATGAGTCTTGCACTTCTTCAAACTGAAAACAGAAGAATCTTGCGCCTCTTCAAGCTAAAACAGAAGAATACGCAAACTGAAACAGAATAATCTTGCGCCTCTTCAAGCTGAAACAGAAGAATACGAAGCTGAAACAAAAGAATACAGAGGTTCAATCGAACCAATTTCTGGAAACAGAAGATTACGAAGGTTCAATCGAACCAATTTCTGGAAAAAATTTGCAGGAAATCTCCTGTTCTGATACCATGTAGAAAAGAGAAAATTGGGGGAACTGCTGTGTATTATTTCGAGTAAAAGAGTGCACCAATCTGCACTGTACATTGTCTTTTATATTTACAAACTAACTCAGTAAACTACTAACTGCAGTTAACGAACTCTAGTTAATAACTAACTAAACTTGTAACTAACTCTCTTAACAATAACAGTAACAAACTAACTAAAATTGTTATATTTAAAGCAGACTAATAAAACTGAATTAAACCGAACTGTACATGTTAACATAAATTTAATATTTCCATTTCTTTGCTTTTGTATTGCCAACCGGAAATTAACCATTAGTATATCTAAGATGAGATCTTCGAAATGAACAAAACAAATAGTAATTTTAAGGGGTTTTATTGGTTGTACAGATAATTAATTTTGTATATGCTTGCCTTTTTCTTATTTGACTTGACTTATTGAGTCGTGAACATTAGGTGTGATTTGTAACACTAATTCAATATAAAATTCGATCTTTACAATCCGCTTTATTTTTACCAAAAGAAAGTTTAATTCCTTACATGTCACACATTGATGTGAATTTATAATACTAATTTATTGATAAATATAAATTAATGTTACAAATTTAAGTCAAGTATTTAAATTTACTAAAGTTTTTAGTAAATTTCCTTGAAAAGTGTGTGCCTTTTTCTAATTTTGCCCTGAAAGTCTGTCTTTATATTTACCGCCTTATTAAATAAACTGAATCAATTACTTTGAATTGGCATGTCTCTTGCTTTATGTTCCAAACTTCCAATACCCATAATTTGTGCTTCTTCACTCATTCATCCTTAAAAAGTAAAAACCCATATTAAACAGACACTAACAAACTCTACTTGGAACATAACATAATAGAATACCCATATAATGGTAGGTTACAATAGTATTAAAGAGCAATCAACATCATTTAATTACTCAAAAAACGAAGCATCACCAACATTAAACATTAACACAGTAGTAGCATTTATCCAACATACATAATTAAATTATATTCCAACAAGATAATCTGATTGCCGGAGAGAAAATCTAAGAGAAATTACAAAATGGCAGCCATCGGACTATATGTAACATCCATTGGATTATTATGCAATCAAAGAAAACATGCAAAGCCAACTGCTTTGCTTTCGAAACATGGGTAGAATTTTCAGTGAAATTGGGCATTAAAATTAAGAGTTTTACAGCTTGAAATCAAGATTAACAGCATTCGAATTTCGAACAAGAAAGCAAATTAAATCAAGAATAGTGAAATGGGTTTTATATACCAAGTCTTTTGTCTGGCTCTTTCTCAAAATATTAATCAAAACAACAAACTAAATCAAGAACTAATTTTTTTTTTTTTTTTGGGGAGAAAAATCAAGAATTAATTTATTGAAGGCAAATGCAATAATAGTGAAATGGGTTTTACATTCCGGGCCTTCACTCGGGCTTTTTCTCAAAATCAAGACTCTGAAGAAATTGAACTAATTGAACTACCCCTGCCCCTTTTTTTTGCCGTTTCATTGCCTCTCCCACTACTAAGTGACACAAGAGGTAGACTAATAATACTACAAGAAAAATAATAATTTCGTCCCTAAGGCTTGGGTAAAGTAACACTTTAGTCATAGAGAACTTTTTAGTAACGTCTTGGTCTCTTTTAGTAACATTTTGGTCGCTAAGGTAAGGCTTGCTAATGAAAAGGAATATACTGACAAAGACCAAAACATTACTGAAAAATTCTATAAAACAGGAGATACTTAACTCAAACCTTAGGTATTGAACAGTATTTGATTTCAAATGACAACAAGATCCCAAGATATTTGCACCAGAACTTTGAATTGCCGCAGATCATATCAACAAGTTTTTCTTGTTTTATCCTTTTATGTTTTGTTCCTGTCTTAGCAGATAGTTGTATATATATATTGTTGTACAAGCAATATTAGTTCATATAGAATAATAAAACATTTCTTTTATTCTTCATTTCTTGAAATGGTATCAGAGCAAAATTAAGTCTTCTGCCTTTCTGTTTCGTTGTTTCTTGTCATCATGATTGATCATGATTTTAACAATCCTCTCTTTATGCACCACAAGGAAAATCCTGGTGCTAGTTTGGTTTCATAGCCCTTAATTGATAGTGATGGTTATTATGGTTGGAAACTTCCAATTCTTTTAGCACATGCTGCCAAAAACAAACTGGGTTTCTTGATGGCACTATTCATTAATCAACAAAAGAGGATCCTTCCTTTCCAGCATGGGGTCATTGCAATACAATGATACTCTCATGGCTAGTGAATTATGTCTCTTGTAAAATTGCTTCAAGTGTGATGTCTTTGGACACTGCCAAAGAGGTATGGGATGAGCTTTCTAATCGATTTACAATGTCTAATGCACCTCTTATTTTTCAAATTAAGAAAGCCATTGCAAATTTGGCATAAAACAACCTTCCAGTAACTACTTATTATACCAAGCTTAAGGGATTGTGGGATGAGCTCACTATGTACACCATAGATAAGGCTTGCGAACATTGTGGAGCCTCAAAAGCTCATCAAACATTTCTAGTGATTCAAGTTTTGATGGGTTTGAATGACTCCTATTCACAAATCAGGGGTCAAATTTTACCCAATGATCCATTACCACCAATGAGTAAAGTGTATGTGTTAATTGTACAAGAAGAGCGTCAACGAGATGTTTCATCCACAGGTCCTATTGTTGATCTACAGCCTTATTGAGTAGAGCTAATGCAGGTCAACACAAGCCACAACAACATGATGGTAGGAAGCTGCATTGTACACATTGTGGAAGGGATTACGATACTATTGATAAGTGTTTTCGATTACATGGTTACCCTCCAAGATATAAGTCCAACAAAACCTAGTCCTTTGGCAGCTCATCTGGCCATTCTTATCATCATGCTGCTGCAACAATTATTGATCAAACAGATAAAAAGGAATCACCTTCAGTTCCTACACCTTACCAGTTCACTCCAAAACAATGTGAAAAATTATTGGGTCTCCTCAAGTCTACTAACTCTTCACCTTTATCTTTTGCTTTCTCTATAGGTAACGTACCCTCCTACAATATGTCAGGTATACCTTGCTCTCTTGATATTATTTCTGTTATGAATGCTTGAATGATTGTTCACATAGCCCTTGGATCATCGATACAGGAGCTACTGATCATATCATATACTCTCCTTCTTTGTTTTATACTTATTCTCAATTTTCTTCTGAGGTTCATTTGCCTAATGGCAAAAAGTTCAAGCTACTCATCTTAGAATAGTGAAGTTATTTGATGATCTGTTTCTTAATAATGTATTATGCGTATCATCTTTCCATTTTAACCTCCTCTCTGTCAGCAAATTATGTTCAAATTCAAAGCTTTCATTAACTTTTGTCTCTTCTCATTGCTCTATACAGGACTTGGTGACATTAAAGATAATTGGACTAGGTAACGTGACAAATGGACTCAACTATCTATTAGAATCTGGTTCTTCTGAGTTTACTAGGACTGCAACTTCATTTCTTCCTTCATCTTCAGTTAATACACCTTGTATTAATTCTTTTTTTTTCTGAAATATATTTGCAGCATCGTCGTTTGGGGCATCGATCTAACTCAAAACTTTCTTTGTTACAATCTGCACTTCCTAATATCAATAAAGGCATTTTTCATACTTGTCACATTTGTCCCTTAGCAAAACAACGAAAATTTCCTTTTAATGCAAGCTCTATTCACATGTCTAGATCTTTTGAGTTGCTTCATTTTGATATTTGGAGTCCTTACTCTATTGTTGCTTTAGATGGATCTAGATTTTTCTTAACTATTGTTGATGATTATACTTGAATTACATGGACTTTCCTCATGGCACAAAAATCTCAAGCTCAATGTATTCTATAACATTTTTTTTTTCAAATGATCTCCAAACAACTTTCTACCTCTATTAAGATCATATGATCAAACAATGCTTTAGAATTTTGAATGAAAGAGTTTTTTCAGTCAAAGGGAATTATTCATCTTTTGTCTTGTGTGGAAACACCTCACTAGAATGCTATTGTTGAACATAAACATCAACATTTGTTGAATGTTGTCTGTTCTTTACTATTTTAAGCTTCATTACTGTTAAAATTTTGGGGTGAAAACATCTTGACTGCTACTTATCTTATAAATCACACACCATCCTTAATTTTAGAGGGCAAATCACCTTTTGAAATTCTGTTCTCTACTCAACCCTTATACTCACATCTCAAAACTTTTGGCTGTTTATGTTATGCTTCCACTCTCACACATAATAGAACCAAGTTTGAACCACGAGCCAAACCTTGTATTTTTCTTGGCTATCCTCATGGTGTTGAAGGATATAAATTGTATGATATGACTAATCATACTGTTTTTCTCCATGAATCTTTATTTCCCCTTGCCACACAAAAAAACATCGTTGATCTACAATATTCTGATCCTTGTTCCTTTAATACATATGACATGTTTGATTCTTTCCTTGGACAATATAGATCAAACCCTAGCAACTGTACAGATGATTCATCCCCAATGGTTACTTCAGGTCCATCTAATCCATCCTCCAAAAGTCCATCCATTCCTAAACCTCATCCATCTGTTGCAAACTTGAATTAGTAAAATTCACCACCTTCAAATATAACACACACTCTTCCTAAAGATGTTGTAGCTCCTAGAAGGTCAACAATGTCATGACTGGGGGTTATCCTCTATCTTGCCACGTTTGGGCTCAAGGGCTTTCCCCATAAGCCATACACATCCAAGGTATTGTCCGCTATGTGTCTTTCTAGTCATACCTCCTTCAGACACTCGCAGCTTTGTTTCGCTTCATGGTCTCTCCACCTTGCGAATGACTCCCACATGACTTGAACCTTGGACTTACACTTGGGCCAAGTAACATGAGTAACCATGGCAAAGGTTTTGATGATAATTCCTTGAGTTCTTAATGTTGCCCTATACATTAACAATTAGCCTTTTTCAATATTATCACCAATTTAATTAGTTTTTTTTTCCTCTTATGGTTCTCATTCAGATAATTCATTTACATTACTATAATATGGGGTCCGTTTGTTTTATTATTTTAGATAGGATTATGGGAATAATATTATGTAGTTGAATAGGGGAGTATTACGAGGTAAAATTTAAAAATTTACAAAAAAATCCCATAGGTTTGCTAATTTAACTAAACACCCCAATATATAAAAATTTTGTAAAATGACAAAAATACCCCCACCCACCCACAGTGCCAGATTCCTGTCACCACCGCTAGAATCTAGCCGAAAAATGGCGTTACGATGAAGACCGGTCGGATCTGGCGGGTAGGGCGTCGATATGGCCTTTTCCAGCCAGATCCGTAGTGGATCTAGCCAGAAAAGGTCAGATCTACGGCTAGATCTAGCCGTCGATGGCCGCAAAAGTCCAAATCTAGCCTTCAGTAATAGTAAAGATATGATCGTCGTTGTCAGTCAGCGATGACCAAGTTTTGGCCGTCGTTGACTGTCAACGATGACCATTTCTAGCAACGGCCAGATCTGGTCTTTTCTGGCTAGATTGATGAATTATTGGCCAGTTTCAATCGTTTGTAGGCTGTTGTGATAGATTCTGGCTACCACTGATGGTGGTTGCCCGAATTTGGCAAGTATGGGTGGGTAGGGGTGTTTTTGTTAATTTTTAAACTTTTTTCTGAGAGTATTTAATGAAATTAATAAACGTAAGGGGTCTAAAAGTAATTAAAAAAATATACTAATGTTTCTCAAATGACAAAACAAACAAGTATTTTGGAATAGGATTAGGATTATGAGTAGAAATAATGTGCCAAACAGAGCCATGATTTTCCAGGGAATTTCACACAGACGAAAGCAAGAATGGGTTAGATATCATTCTGATGCTAACGATAACTTTGGAATCCACCAAAACTCCTTGAATCCACAAGGGAAAGAAAACTTTCAAAGAGATAAATTTTATATTTCATCAGAAGTGCCTACAAGGTTCATAGTAATCCTTTTTTGTAAGATAAGAGCTTACAAACTGAAATAAGGAATGGAATAAAATTATGCAAACTAGACTTCTTAAATTAAGACAATCAGTAGTCTAACTTATGCTTGAAATGATGATAATGAGAAAGGCCAAACATAAGTATAAGATAAGGGAAATTATGGAAATTGTAACAGCCAAAATGTAGCAAGAAATTCCACACTGATTGAGGATAGAATTTGCAAGAGATCTTCAGAGATCCTACAACAGTCCCCCACACTTAGGAAGAACTCACCTCTGAGTTACTTTCGGGATAAAGTGGATCTCCAAGGGGTGATATTCGAACAGTCAGCAACATTGAAAGTATTTGAAATCCCATGTTGGTAGGAAGGTCAACCACATAAGCATTATCATTAATTTTGTGCAGAATCTGAAAAGGACCACATTTTCTTGGTTTGAGCTTACTGTAAGAACTTGTTGGGAACCTCACTTTGCGCATATAAATCATGACCATATCACCCTCTTTAAACACTCTGCTCTGATGATGTTTATCAACAGCTGCTTTGTACT
The DNA here is from genome assembly GCF_008641045.1 of Pistacia vera. NCBI lineage: Eukaryota > Viridiplantae > Streptophyta > Magnoliopsida > Sapindales > Anacardiaceae > Pistacia > Pistacia vera. Next base: position 1,856,633 of record NW_022196165.1, read on the forward strand.
TAGCGTTAGATGCTTCATGCTTCTCTTTGACTTCTGCTTGCACAGAACGTGCTTGTTCAGCCATATTGTTTGCAGCTGCACTAACTCCTAGGCTCTTTGGTAATTTAATCAAGTCTAAAGCATGCTAAGGAAGCTTGTGATAAACAATGGCAAATAGGGACATCCCAGTGGAGCTATGAGTTGTACTATTATAGGAAAATTCTGCCTAAGCTAAAGCACTATCGCACTACTTAGGCTTATCTCCACATATGCTCTGAATTAGATTGCCTAAGGTTTTATTCGCCACTTCAGTTTGCCCATCAGTTTGGGGATGGGCAATGATGCTATATTTAAGATGGGTACCAAATCTCTCCCACAAAGTAATCCAAAAAGAAGCAAGAAATTTAGAATTTTGATATGAAACGATAGAGTTTGGCACACTATGGAGGCGAACAACTTCCTCAAAAAACAATTTAGCTACGTGAATTGCATCAGATGTCTTGCGGCAAGGAATGAAGTGAGACATTTTTGAAAATCTATCGACTCCTCTGTGAGTTCTTAGGAGACCCAATATAAAATCCATGCTAAGATCCTCCCAAATGTCTTTAGGTGTGGGTAGAGGCGTGTACAAACCAGTGTTTTGTGCGTGTCCCTTAGCTATCTAGTAGATTTGACAATTTCTAACAATTGTTGTAGCATCTTTCTTTTATTGTGGCCAATAATACCTCATCTCTAAACTAGTTATAGTCTTATCACGACCAAAATGCCCGCCAAGTCCCCCACCATGTAAATCACGAATGAACTTTTCTCTTAATGATGTTCTGGGGATACATAACTGATTTCCTTTGAACAAGTATCCATCTAGCACATGAAACTCTCTTGTAGGTTCTTTAAACAAATATTTACTCTAGATTGCTCCAAAGTCCTCATCTAACTCATATAAGTCTTTAAGGCATTGAAATTCCACATCTCGCTTTGTAAAGTGATTAATAAGGAAGATCTTCGATTGAGTGCATCTGCCACCCTATTTGTTGCTTCTGATATATGCTTGATGACATAAGCAAATTTCTCCAAATAGGCAGCCCATCTGGCATGCATCTTGTTGATATGCTTTTGACTCTTAAAATACTGTAACAATTGGTGGTCAGAATAAATAATGAATTCTTGAATGATCAGATAACTCTCCCATGTCTCTAAAGCACAAAATACAATGTATAACTCTTGCTCATAAGTTGACCATTTTTCGCGAGCTTCCTTTAATTTTTCACTATAGAAGGCCACTGGTCGTCCCCCTTGAGACAACACACCACCTATTCCAACTCCACATGCATCACATTCAAGCTCAAGTATTTTCTCAAAATTTGGTAGAACTAAGATGGGTGCAGTAGTCAACCTTTTTTGATGTTGTCAAAGCTATAATCTGCCTCTTCAATCCACTTAAACTTTCCCATCTTCAAGCAGTTAGTAATTGGAGCAACAATACTGCTAAAATTACGAATAAATTTGTGACAAAAGGTTGCTAATCCATGGAAACTTCGTACCTCATTCACGGTCTTTGGTACGGGCCATTCTTAAATAACTTGCACCTTCTCATCATCAACATGAATCCCTGTTGAGCTGACTACAAATCCTAGAAACACTAGTCTATTTGTCATAAAACTGTATTTCTTCAAATTCACATATAGCTCATTATCCCGCAACACAGTTAAAACCTCTCACAAATGAATTAAATGTTCTTTACTATGACTATATATCAATATATCATCAAAATAGACTACAACAAATTTTCCAATAAAGGGTTTTAGTACCTGATTCATTAGTCACATGAAAGTGCTTGGTGCGTTAGATAAACCGAATGGCATTACCTACCATTCATACAATCTGTCTTTTGTCTTAAATGCAGTCTTCCATTAATCACCTGGCCTTATTCAAATTTGGTGGTACCTATTCCATAGATCAATCTTTGTGAATATTTTTAAACCACCAAGCTGATCCAACATGTCATCAAGTCTGGGGATAGGGAAGCTGTATCTGATTGTAATCTTGTTGATAGCATGATTGTCAATACACATGTAATGCCCCACTTGAGGTACGTAGTAAATTATGTTGTATGTTTGAATGTTTATTGCTTTGTTCTCATTTGAGCTTGTATGTCGTTATTTTCAGTTGGTTGGCCCTTAGTGGTTTGGTTAAGTGTTTGCCCTGATTTTGGTTGAGTTTTGGCAAAGTTTGGAATTTTGGTCTTTGCCGCGGCAACGTTGGCTTTGTAATTGTGGTGTCGGCTCTGTAAGTTTTCGCCGGGACGACGGAACTTTCTTCGCAGCGACGACGGGACAGTAGAAAAGTTTATTGAGGTTTCTAGAGAATTCTCCATAGGGGTAAAATGACCATTCTACCCCTAATTAGCAGGAAAAGTTGGGAGTGAATTGTAAGAAAATTTTATGGAGAATATGTTAGAGTGGGGGTGTGATTGTAATGATTTAAAGGACAATGATGGAATTTCCAAGGAAGAGCAAGGGCAATATGTGAATTAATGAAGAAAGTTTAAGCTAAAAAGGGGATAAGCTTCATAAACCCTTCATTCATTCTTCTTCCACCGCCATACTCTTTCACCATTTCCTCTCAACTCTTCCTTTAAGCTTTCAAGGATCTTTGAGAGCTTTTAGTTGGATCTTGGTAGAGAATTAATCTAAGGCATCTAAGGTAAGGATTCTTGCTTTAGATGTGAAGTTTTGCATATATTGGTAAATTAAAATCTTATGGTGTTATTGTTTAAAGGGTAGAGAAGGGACAAGCATTGTAAAGGAAAGGAAAGTGCTAGTGAGATCTCTCCATTACAAGGTAAGTAAATCTCAATCCAAGTTGATATTTGAGAACTCTTTTGAGTAGAGATTTAGTAGAAATTGTGTATGCATGTTAGATGATATGTTATTGAGAATTGAGATGGAGATGATTTGCTTTGTGGTTGTTAAATACACTTCAATTATGAGAAGTGTGATGTGTGATGAGAATGTAGTTTGAGATGAAATTGGAGGAGATTGAGAAATCTCTTTGGAAGTGTTATGTTGTGACAGGAATTATAGCTTGGTGAGGGAGTTTTCTCCCATTTTGGATGGTTCAAGAGAGGGATAGAACCATAGATAAAGTAGAGTTTATGTATGCACACTAGTTGTTTGATGAAATGCCTAAGAGAATCATGAGTAGTAAACCTTAATTCTTGCAACATTGCATGTTGGCATTTCATGGGTGCATTAGTGGAGAAGATTAATTGTGCATTGAGAAGTGGCTTGAGAAAAAGTAGAGAACTTTGTATATGAACTACTCTAAGAGTAGAGAGAATGAGAAAAAATACTAAAAACGGGTTGGTGCTTTGTGATCTCCACCCGGTAGTTACTAACAACGGGTTGGTGCTTTGTGATCTCCACCCGAAAGTTACGAAAAGTGGGTTGGTGCTTTGTGATCTCCACCCGAAAGTCATGAAAAGTGGGTTGGTGTTGTGTGACCTCCACCCGGCCGTGCCTCCGGTAAGATGAGGCCGTGACATATAGCAGAAGTTAAGTAATGAGAGCTGTGTGAAAGAGAAAATAATAAATGAGATAAGAAAAGTGTAAGAAAAGAATTAAGAGAAAGAGTTATGGGGACAGTCGAGTAGAGGATTTACTTACTGAGCATTAATTTGTGCTCACCCTATTGTTTTCTTTGTGGTTGCAGGTTCTAGGTGAGAACACAGTCAGATGGGTGTCGGCAAGCGAGGAGTAATAGCTACACTGTCTGCTGTTTTAATGGTATTTTGTAAATAATAATCTATTTTTTATAAAGAATGTTTATATGTAATAAAAGGAAATTTTGGGCCCATTTACTTTTGCTAATATAAATGTATTCTACTTGATATATTTCTATGAGTATCCTAGTATAAAGCAGTCATTACAACACATTCTCCAAGTTCCATCTTTCTTGGGTGTAAACAAGGCTGGGATAGCACATGGATTCATGCTCTCTTAGATGTGACCTTTTTGCAAAAGCTCTTACACCTTCTCATTTAGAATCTCATTCTCTTTCGGGTTCATTTGATAAAGAGGCAAGTTCGGAGTCTTGGGCTAGGAATCAACTCAATATGGTGTTGGATATTTCTCATTGGTGGTAATTGATTTGGTAGCTCAGCTGGTATTATTTTATTGAATTCAGCTAGGAAAGGTTGCATTTTCTTTGGAATCCCAATTGGTGCTTCCATTTTCTCTCCTTCCTTCACGACCATCATAAGTGCTACTCCACTTTGCTTCACATCTGTAATAAACTCTCCATAAGATTTGGATAATAAAAGGAATGATTTTCTCTCCACATTAGAATTAGTGAGTGATCCTTTATTTTTTGCCTTAGGGGGAATTGCAATTTTCTTTCCATTCCACCAAAAAACATAAACATTTTTCCAGTCCATATGAGTTGCATCTACATCAAATTGCCATGGTCTTCCAATAAAATGTGACAAGCATCCATATCTACTACATCACAATCTATTTCTGCAGCAGACCAACCAATAGAAATCAGAACGTGACATGTTTTAGTTACTTGAAGACATGGCCCTGTCTTAATCCATCATATCTAGTAAGGAGCTAGATGTGGTTTAATTGACAAATGAAAATGCTCAACAAGAGCTCTTGAAACAATGTTGTCATGACTTCCATTGTCAGTAATCACATTACACACCTTTTGCTTAATTGAACATTCTAAATGGAATATTTGGTTTCGTTGTGTCAAATCATCATGCTTGGGAGTGTAAAATAATTTCTTAATGACAAAAGATACCTTCTCTCCATACTCGCGAGCTATCTCTACGTCTTCCAAGTCCTTAGTAAGCCCAACACAATCCTCTTCATCATTTATAGTCTGTCCATGGTCTACAAAATTTACAATTCGCCTCACTGGACAATTATTTGACTTGTGTGTAGGTTGATTACATCGATAACATTTGACAACAGCAAGTCTAGCATAAGGATTCTTCCCTGACTTGTTAGACTCTTTTTCCCAGCTTGATGTGTCATTACCACTATTGGATGCAAAAATTTTGCTTGCAGCAGGCGATTGAGAATGGAAGGTGGTTGGCTGCTTCTCAAGTGCTAAGGGCTAGTGTGAAGTATCGAATTGGCTTCATCAAGTGGATGGTTTTTCTAAGAGCCTCTCAACCTTTAGTGCCATGTTATGTGCTTTATCATCTATAAAAATACTTTGAATGCCCATTTGGTCTTGGATCGAATTTGTCAATCCATTGTCGTACTAGCTGTTTGTTGTTCCTCAGTTTCTGAAAAGTCATTTCACGAGGAAAGTCGAAGAAACTCCTCAGTATAAGCTATGACAGTTCTAGTTCCTTTGATGTAGTTATGGAACTCTTGAAATAAGAGCTGTTGGTAATCTGGGGGCAAAAATCTACCTTTTAGCTTCAGCTTCATCTTAAGCCATTGCTTGATAGGGGCTTTACCTTGACGACGATGAGAATTTTACAATTGCTCCCACCAAGAAGACCATTCCTCTTTTAGCTTGTAAGCCACAATTTTTCTTCTGATATCTCTATTATGTCAAAAAAATTTCAATGTCATAAAACCAATCGAGAAAAGCTTCTATGTCCAAGTTTCTAGAAAAAGTTGGAATATAAACTTTTAGTTTGTATCAATCACCTGCCCATTATGCCTCCTCATGCCTCCACCATTTCGCTCCGCATCTCTGTGCAACATGGGTTCATCATCAGATCCATTAGAGTTGTCCTCCTTGACATGTCGACGTTGGTTACGACCCCAACCATGGTTATTCCTTCCACCATCATGGCCTCGAACAATTGGAAGGTTAGTGATTCCATCACGAAGTTCTTGATATTGGCACTCAGATCTTTCCTCTTGAGCACGGACTGCCTCCCAAAGGGTTTGCATTTCACGATCATCTTCATTAGTGAGTGTTGCTTTGTTTCTATTGTCTCCCATACCAAGATACTAAAGAGCTTGGATACCACTTGACATAGACGAAAGCAAGAATGGGTTAGATATCATTCTAATGCTAACGATAACTTTGGAATCCACTAAAACTCCTTGAATCCACAAGGGAAAGAAAACTCTTAAAGAGATAAATTTTATATTTCATCAGAAGTGCCTACAAGGTTCATAGTAATCCTTTTTTGTAGGATAAGAGCTTACAAACTGAAATAAGGAAAGGAATAAAATTATGCAAACTAGACTCCTTAAATTAAGACAATCAACAACCTAACTTAAGCTTGAAATGATGATGTTATAAAAATCTTCCTAATCTTTGACACACAGTCAAGATAAAAACCACAGCAGTACAAACAGATTTACCATGGTTCACCTATCCAAGATTGGGTAGGCTATGTCCACGTTGAGCTCCAGAATCAGAGGAGCTCGTTGCACTAATCAATTAGAATCAAGAGGTACACCACAGATCAAAGATCAATCACTCAAAGATACAACACAATTTTACCCGTAATCCTACCTAGAGAACACTATCAGATTCCCCAAGAACTTGAAAGTAAATCCCCTCTCACTTGAATGAAAACAAACACTCACTCACCCAAGATTGCAAAGATTGAATGTAAAAGAGAAAAAAACCCTTAAGAAACTTGCTCTATCACACACGAAGAAGAACTGTAACCATTTCCCAATATTTGCTTCTTTATATAGCGTTGACCAAGGGTTGATTTTCAGCCATTGGATCTGAAGTTAATCAACAACTAGGATTCACTTTAGCAGCTCCCAAAACACATCACACCACTTATGGCCAAAACTGCACCGTTTCATGTCTTCAACTCAACAATCTCCACCTTGAAGACTTGAAACAGTCATCCTAACAACCATTAATCAATGCAGCTCACTCAAATCCAAGTCCCTTATCACTTTAATCCTCTAGCATAAGTTACAAACAACAAATTCAAGTAGTGCTTGAATTTGGCTACTATGACTACCTTAGTACCCATATCGGCTAGATTATTTTCTATAGCAGTCTTCTTCAAATCAATCCCACCCGAGGCCACCAAGTCCCTCACAAAGTGGTAGCGTACATTCACATGCTTGGTTCTTTTGTGGTAAACTGGATTTTTGCTCAAGTGGATCACACTCTAGCTGTCTGAGTAGATTGTCACCTTTCCATCTGTCAAATTTGCCTCTAATAGGATTCCCTTTAACCATACTGCCTCTTTGAATACATCTGCAACTGCAATGTACTCAGCTTCTGTCGATGAGAGAGCCACAATAGGTTGCAATTGTGATTTCCAACTTGTGCAGTTTCCTCCAAGGGTAAAGTAATAAGAAGTGGTGGATTTCCTTGTGTCTTTATCACCTATAAAGTCAGAATCTACAAAACCAACCAAATCAAGTGAAGTGTCCCTTTTTCCATATTCTAATCCAACCCACAGTGTACTGTTAATGTATTTGATCACCCATTTTAAAACAGTCCAATGTTCAGCCCCTAAATTGGACATAAATCTACTTAAAATGGACATGACAAATGACAAATCAGGCCTAATACTAACCATTGCATACATAACAGATCCTACAGCATTAGCATATGGTACATACTCCATTTTAATCAATTCAACATCAATTTTTGGACATTGGGCTTTACTCAACATGAAGTGGCTGACTAAAGGCATAGCGACCAATTTTGACCCAATAATCCCAAATTTATCAACCAATTTCTGCAAATATGAATGCTGATATATTTTTAATGCAAATTTCCTTCTATTTCTATTTATAACCATACCAAAAATTTTCTTAGCAGCCCTTAAGTCTTTCATGCTAAATTCAGAACTAAGTTTACCCTTTAGTTCAAGTATTTTATCCTTAGACTTACTTATTAATAACATATCATCCACATAGAGCAACATATAAATAGGCATATCATCACTCAAAGAGAAATATAAGCAACTATCATAATTGCTTCTAGTAAACCCTATGCTTACAACAAATGAGTCAAATCTCTTGTACCATTGCCTAGGGGACTGTTTAAGGCCATACAAGGACTTGTGTATGTGGTATACATGGTTAGACATTCTAGGATTCACAAAACTAGGGGACTGACTCATGAATATCTCTTCCTCTAGACTTCCATGTAAGAAGGCTATGGTTACATTTAGCTGCTCCAGTTCTAAGTTTTGGTGAGCAACTACAAAAAGCATCATTCTAATGGTCTTATACTTTACTACCGGGGAAATGACTTCATTGAAGTCTATACTCTCCTTTGGGATGTAACCTTTGGCTACTAACTTAGCTTTATACCTAGGGGAGTCCTTGTAAGAGATGCCATCCTTTATCTTAAATAGCCACTTTTATTGAATTATCCTTTTATTTTCAGGTTTAGGAACAAAGGACCAAGTCCCATTTACCTCTAATGAATGCATTTCCTCCTTTATTATTACCCACCATTTGCCTTTGTCCTTTGAATTGACAACTTCTTAGGATTCAGGTTCTATCCTTTGCACTTTGATACCTGTAAGTAAGGCAGTGTATATTAAATCAGCATAAGAATACCTTGATGGGGGTCTTACCTCTCTCCTAGCTCTGTCCCTTACAAGTTGATATTGTTGCAAGTCTTGCTATGCCTCTAAGGGCTCTTCTGGTTTAGCTACTTCTTCTTGGACATGATCATTTAGCTTGTTTCAGCTTCGGTTGCAGCTTCAGTTTCTAGCTGGGGTGATTTAGGAGTCTGGACAGTAGGCTCTACCTCAATTTGGGTAATTTCAGTTGAGGTTATGGGAGTATCAAAGCTGTTTGGGGCTACTCCACCATGATTGGTGCTATTACATGGGAATACACCTTCATTGAACACTACATCCCTACTGACTATGATTTTGATCCCTGGAGATTTTTGATCCCTGGAGATTCTTTATCCCACAATCTATAGCCCTTTGTTCTCTCTTGGTACCCTAGGAAGACACACTTGGTAGATTTAGGTTCTGATTTTCCTCCTACAGTGTGTGCATAGGCTACACACCCAAAAATCCTCAAATGACTCAGATCAGGCCTCCTACCCAACCATTTTTCTTTTGGACAATATATATCTATAGTTGTGGAAGGGCTCCTAATCACTAAATACGCTGCTGTGGTTAGTGCTTCCCCACAAAAAGTATTAGGCATGCCAGAGGTAAAGAGGAGACACCTAACCTTCTCTAATAAAGTCTTGTTCATCCTCTCAGCAACCCCATTTTGCTGAGGGGTTTTTCTAACAGTCCTATGCCTTAGGATACCATTCTCTCTACAAAAATTATTAAATTTAGTATTGCAGAACTCTAGACAATTGTTTGTCCTCAATGCTTTGACTCTATGATCAACCTGATTCTCTACTAGAAGTTTCCACTCTTTGAACTTAACTAAGGCCTGGTCTTTAGACTTAAGAAGAAAAACCCAGAATTTTCTACTGTAATCATCAACTATAGAGAGGAAATAACTACTTCCTCCATGGACCCTAACTTTTTCAAGTCCCCATAAGTCTGAATGAAGGTACTCTAAACACTTAGTAGCAAGGTGAGTTCTCCTTTTGAAACTCAACCTGTGCTGTTTTCCCAACACACAATTTTCGCAAAAGTCTAAAGTAGAAATAGTATCCTTACAAGACATCCCTTGTCTATTATGAATGTTCATCCCCCTTTGGCTCATGTGGCCCAATCTTAGGTGCCATTTTTCTGTTACAAAAACATTAGTCGAGACAAGAGCATAATAATGTAGTTCAGAGTTATAACTACCATAGAGAATGTACAAGCCATTTTTCTTTTCTCCTTTAAGGACAAGGTTCTCATTTTTGTACAAAAACAAACATCCATTTTCAGCTCCATAACTGCAACTAGATTCATCTAGAGTCCCTAAAGATATTAAGTTTCTTTTTAGTTCAGGGATAAATCTGACTTTAGTCAATTTAACCAATTTCCCACTAGTTAGCCTTAGTGTGATACTCCTTATTCCCTTAACTCCACACGCATTATTATTACCCATTAAAACAATTTCATGCTCATACGTTTAAAAATCGTGGAACCAATTTTTATTTGGGCTCATGTGAAAGGAACAACCAGAGTCCAACACCCATTCATGCACACAGTCAATTTTTGACACGGTAAGGACTTCAGGCTCTTCTATGTGGGTTTTAGTTGAAGCTATATTACTCTCAGTATTTCCCTGTTTCTATTTTTTAATCCACTCAAAGCAATTCTTCTTTAGGTGACCTGTTTTATTTCAATAAAAGGATTTTCTGTTTTCTCCTTTAAGCCAATTGTTTCCTTTACCGTTTTTCTTGTTCCTAGGACCATTATTATACTGGTTTCCTTTACTAGATTGACTAGTTTCACCTTTACTCTTTACAAACAAATTGCTTCCATTCCTTCTTTGGGTTTTTAGTTCAAGCTCCATAGCTTTTAAGCCTGCAACGATTAAATCTAGACTCGGTATAGTCCCTAAGTATTGCAATGCATTCTTTACAACCAAATAATCATCAGTTAAAGAATTCAGTAAAATCATGGCAAGGCTGGTATCTCCTAGTTCCTGATTAGTCCCCTTAAGTATTAAGGTCATTTTTAGAAACTCATCTAGGTTGTCTTCTATAGACTTAGAACTATCCATCCTATATGAAAACAATGCACCCTTTAAAAATGCAAGATTAGATGTAGATTGTAAAGCGTAAAGTGATTCAAGTTTAACCCATAAGGCCAGAGAAGTCTCTAGGCCATCTACCTTCCGCAGGACATTGTCTGCCAAGTTCATGATGATTAGGTTGTACGCCTCTTCATCAATTTCTACTTTTTTCTTCAGCTTATCCTCAGGCCACTTCTCAGCATTCTTCTTCAAAGCCAGAGCCACCTTGTTGTGGGAGAGTAGTGCCTTCTTCTTTTTCTTCCAACTACTGAAGTCGATTTTCCCATCGTATTGGGTAATCTCCATTCTAGTAGTTGTAGACATTGTGTGTGTATTAAAGAAACTTCAAGATTCACTTTGATTTTAATCCTAAAGTTCAATTTTGATTTCTGAGTTAATATCCCCAACGAAACCCTAGACTTCCAAGAACAGATCAAATCAACGAATTTCACCTTCGATTTTACGATTTGGGAACCCTTGAGTGCTAAAGAGACGCCTAGACACAAAAGCCCCAAATTGTTCACAAACCCTAGGTTTCCCTAAACTTTCAATTGAACAAATTTGTCACTCAGAAATAAAAAAAGATCATATCTCCAATGCTCTAATACCACTGTTATGAAAATATTCCTAATCTTTAACACATAATTAAGATAAAAACCATAACAATACACACAGATTTACCATGGTTCACCTATCCAAGATTGGGTAGGTTACGTCCATGTTGAGCTCCAGAATCAGAGGAGCTCACTGCACTAATCAATTAGAATCAAGTTTACACCACAGATCAAAGATCAATCACTCAAAGATACAACCCAATCTTACCCGTAATCTTACCTAGAGAACACTATCAAATTCCCCAAGAACTTGAGAGTAAAACCCCTCTCACTTGAATGAAAACAAACACTCACTCACCCAAGATTACAAAGATTGAATGTAAAAGAGAAAAAAAAACCCTTAAGAAACTTGCTCCATCACACACGAAGAAGAACTGTAGCCATTTCCCAATATTTGCTTCTTTATATAGTGTTGACCAAGGGTTGATTTTCAGCCATTGGATCTGAAGTTAATCAACAACCAGGATTCACTTTAGCAGCTCCCAAAACGACGTCACACCACTTATGGCCAAAACTGCACCGTTTCATTTCTTCAACTCAACAGATGATAATGAGAAAGGCCAAACATAAGTCTAAAATAAGGGAAATTATAGAAATTGCTATAGTTTAAACGTAGCAAGAAATTCTGCACTGATTGAAGACAAAATTTGCAAGAGATCTTCGGAGATCCTACATTAGAATTGGCAATGGTTTGCCATTAGGAGCTATAGTGACAACACCAGAGATAGCTAGTGTAATGGCTCAGAAGATTCAGTTCAATACTTCTAGTGGAAACCCGGTATGTTCTGTTGGCGGGCTTGCCGTGCTCAGGGTTATCGATAAAGAAAAGCGTCAAGCACATTGTGCTTACGTTGGTTCTCACCTGATTGCACGTTTGAGAGCTCTACAAGAGAGACATGATAGTAATTACTCTTGAACTAATAACTTCTAAGAATTTTTTTTTTTTTTTCCTCAATTGACTGTGTTTGCTTTACATTAAATTGAACTGCAAATTTGGCGAGACCTGGGCTGTTTAACCATATTCTTATATCATGTAAGCAAATGTCGTAAACAGAGTTTCTGAGTAAGCTCATTGCAGTCATTCTAAGACTTTGAATTAGTGTGTATGTGCCAGCGTGCGCACATACTCTTTCTGCTCCCCTCCTTAATTATATGAACTAAGCTCCTCAGGAATATGTATATGAGTCTAAAACCCAATTGTGGATCTATTTTGTTTCTATAGGTTTTCATGCAGCACTGAAAATAAATCATTCTGCTTGTAACAACATTTGGAGATGTTTGGCAGAAGCACCAATTGCTATCCCATCATCATATTGAAATGATTGGTGTGATATGACTACTATAGAGACTAATAATAACATGTTCTGTGCTGCTGACACACAATGTCTACTTCTAAACATCCTGAGTCTTCACATAGATTTTATGAAAGTTTTCTGTGGCTTGCTGATTCTCTCTCGCTGTCTTTTTTCTTGTTCAATTGAAAAGCTGTTTGAGTATTTCAGATTAAATGTCTTATGCTTTGAAATTGAAATCTTATAATGCAGCTTTTCACGCATTGATGAAATCTTGTTTCAGTCATTGGAGATGTGAGAGGGAGAAGACTCATGGTGGGAGTTGAATTAGTAACAGGCAGGGAGAGGAAGACGCCTGTGAAGGCTGAAACTGCAGTCTTGTTTGAGAAACTTAGTGGTACAATTAACCAACTCTTCTTCAGAGGAAAGCTCTTAATTCACATTTTACATTGACTCGTTGCAATTGCAGAGCTCGGTGTTCTTGTTGGGAAAGGTGGACTACATGGAAATGTTTTCAGAATCAAACCACCAATGTGTTTCACCAAAGATGATGCAGGTAACTTTCTGTAACTTCCTTTCATCAGACAGATTTTACCAGTAGCCATTGAATCTGTTATTGTAAATTTGTTTTGTCATAATGTTTAATCACACTGTTCTGTTGTGGAATTGCAGATTTTCTTGTTGATGCTTTGGACTATGCTATGTCAAAGTTATGAGAGTATTGTCTTTTAAGAGCTTGGGAAAAGCATGTAACTCTTCAAATCCTTTAAATATCAATCTCTTCAGAAAGCTTATTTTCAATAATAGCATGTTTCCACAAATTTCGGCTCACTGTTAAATGATGAAATGTATTTTATTTCACAACATTTTCTAGGTGGGTTAATCAAAGTACATAATTCTACTTCTTTGACCGTTAATCCCTCCCTGCAAAAGTGAAATGTTTATAAATCATCTAGGCTGACATTGGATTTTGATCATGCCAAAAATTCATATATAAATTCTTATGTGTGCATATTTTGTAGTTTTTAAAATGCGGATCAATGACTAATTGTTGACTTTTGATACGCACGTATGTCATCATCAAAGATTGGCAATATCTATATACATCTTTTAGAGAATGATTGTGATAATACTGAATGCAATTTTGATAGGAATTCCAACTATCTGGAAACAAATCTGATAATGCAAAGTAAAAGACGAAAGCAGCCTCAGAAGGCAGAAACATCAGGAAAATTTTTAGTTCACAATAAACTAGTGTCTCAAACAAAACAGAACATTCACATAATGTCCGATTACAATACTATTAAAGTGCAATCAGCATCCTTTCACAGTCCAGAAAACCAAACACCAGAAACATCAAAACAGCATGTGTCCACTCACAGTAGCCCGCTAACATAATTCGATTCCAGGAAAGAAAATCCAGAAAACATTGAGATGACAGTCATCAGAATATGTGTCCATGCGCCAAGTTGCCAACTAAATCATTAGCATGTGCACACGAGATCAAGCCAGTCTGAAAACACAACGAATAACATAAGACAAAAAAGCTACTGCACAATTCTTGAACAGAATGGAGAACGGCAGAGCATAGGACATGAATATGAATATAAATTGCCGAAGGCTAGCTGATAAATTGCCATGAGAATAGGGCTTCATGAGTTTCATATATAAGTTTTTTTTTTTTTTTTAAAAAAAAATTCCCTCCGTTTATGCCCAGAAAGGAGTAAAAAGCCTTGATTTTCCTGTGGAGGGTTTCCTACCAAAGCAAGAATAAACTGCTGTGCTGAATTTGCACAAGCATCAGCCATCATTTTACCACGGGAGGGACATGGGGAACTAAAAGGGAATCATTCAAGTTGTTCCAATAACCTTTAAATAATAAGCTACATGGGTTTGAAATTACATCACCTTCTTTTCTTTGAGAAGAGTCGAACCTCTGAGTTTGGCGAAAGTCTAGCCCAGTCCATGCGCTTGCGATGCTCATGGTGTGCAAGCACTTTGCACCCGATATACGTTGAACTGTAAAATACAGTTAATATTTACATCAATACAAAAAAATAATAATAATAACATAGCCATATGTTATTTCAACATGTGAATAAATGACGCAAGATCATTTTCCATGCATTACGACTTAAGATCATTGTATAATTCTTTTTTTTTTTTTTTTTTTTTTTGAAATAAAAAGTTTAGTTATGCTTCACCTATAAATCAAATATTATAAACCAAACGGAAATATTTCGTGAATTAAATCCAACTTACTAATCCCTTCTTATTGGTGGCTTGTATATTTCTGAATGTGGTGACCAGCTATCTAAAATTTCATATGGTTTTTTTTCGTCCATTTCATCATGTTCCACGCAGCAATGGAGATAGCACCTCAAGCAGCCATTTATGCATGGAAATCTCTGGTCTCTGTCCACTCTTGCATCTATTCTTGTATAATTATCTCTAGTGTACAAGAATCTGACTCCACACTTTGTCACCTTGCTTTTTTTTCTGCAATTCATACTTCCATGCTCAACAAAGAACTCCATGTAGCCCTTGCTATTCGAACTGAGAGTAAGCAATTCCAAGGCCATGATATCATAATCATATCCTAAGAATACATGATCTGATTCAATAACATCATCTGATTCAATAACCTCATGCCCATAATCATTAAACAAACAGCCAGTGGAAACGATCTTCTCGTCAACAACCAGAAAACAACGAACTTGCAAAGCTTCAGCCTCTTCATAGTCTCGGAATGATGCAACAGCGCAAAAAGCAAAACCAATTAAGTCATCACTGAGCCAATCTGGTGGAAACTCTATATAACCAGTCTGACTTAAAAGGGTAAACCAATCTGGAATTTCGCTTCCTGGGTAACATATAGAAGCCTTTGGCAGGCTATATGCCTTTGGCACCCGTGACAGAGATGTTGTGTTTTCCTGTGCCAAGAAAATCATCAACTTCTAACCTTCTTAATTTTAAATATTCTATAACTTTTTATTTTTAAAAGTACGTAAATAAATTTTTATATTGTATAATATGAAAAAGAGAGAGAGAGATAGACTTACTTCAGACCTAAACCATAGATCTGCATTTCTCTCAATATTCAGCAGAGTATCTGTCAAATCTAGTTTCAGATTGCAACAATTGATGAAGCTAATTTCCTCGTTGTGAGTCCCCATACTTAGGCATTGAGTTGGTAAACCTCTTACCGCTTCCAGTGATGTGCAAGCCTTTGCATCTATACGTAGTGACTTATCTGGAAGTTGCGGTATGGATTTCAGCCTCTGGCAATTGCTTAAATCAAGCTCATACAACTTAGATAGGTCTTTGATACTCTCTGGCAGACTCTCAAAATTGTTTCCGCTAAGATATAAAAATGTCAGTGAGTGTAATTCGCCAAGATTTTCAGGTAACACTTCGATACAACAGTCTTCCAGATTTAGTTGCTCCAGTTTGTGGCAGGCCGGTAACTGTGACAGTAGGGAAACCGGTGGCTTCTGAATCCCACATCTCACGAAAGATAATTTCTTAACGTCTTTTAAACATGTTAAAGTCAACGGCGGTAAATCTGTTATTCCAATTCCATCCACTTCAAGTTCCTCCAGTGCTTTTAAATTTTTCAGGCCGTTAGGCAATCTGTCAAGTTTTGAAGAACCCGAAAGATAAAGACACTGAAGAGATTTTACCTCACAAATACTCTCGGCGAGACTCTCTAGTCTTAAACAATTTTTGAGACTCAATTTTACTAGTGTGGACAGATGCTCTAATGGCGGCAATTCTTCAATTGCAGTTCCATCTAAATATAATTCTTCTACACTACTAGAGATGCATGGAACTGTTTTGATCTTTGAACAATTGGAGAGAATAACTATTCGAAGATTCTCTGACTCAGCAATACTCTCTGGGAGACTCTCCAGCTTTGAACAATTTGCAAGACTCAATATTTTTAAGCTGGAAAGATGTCTTAATGACGACAATTCTTCTATTGCAGTTCCATCCAAATATAACTCTTCTACTGTATTGGGGATATATGGAATTGTTCTGAGTTTTGAACACTGCGAGAGAATAAGTTTTCGAAGAGATTTCCAACCAGGGTTGATTGGAAGACTTTCAAATCTTTGACATGCTACTAGATTCAAGAGGACAAGCTTATTGAGATCACGTATAGATGAGAAACCCTCATACAAATTTGTACAACCTTGTAGAACCAAGCTCTTAAGATTTGGAATTAATGAGAGATTTGGCATTTTGAGTAGATGCTCGGAGTGACTCAGGTCAATATGTTTCAAATTATTAAGTTTCTGTAACAAAATAACAAATTGAATAAATTAAAAATAAAAAAAAAAGCAGAAATAACCTATAAATAATTACAATTTAAAGCACAAAATGGTAATATAAAAGTTAACAAATACCTTGTCACCAGTCCAAAGTCGTTTAACGTTGCTACTAGTCATATAGAGTGCAACAAGGTTCTCTGGATCAAAATTTTGTGGCAATGATTCGGCAGAATAATTATACCAACAAAGGTACCTTAGCTCAGAGAAATCAGATTTAAGGTCTTCAAAACCATGTAACTTGTTACCACGCGTGAAGCCATAGGCTTCCAAGAACATGAGGTTATGCATCTTGTTGAAAGCCTTAGGTTGTAAACGTATCTCTTTTGCTTTAGACATATCCAAGCTTATGCTTCGAATAGCTCCTTTCCCCTAAACATCAAGAGCATATTAATGATAAATTAGTTTGAAATTTCTTAAGTGAAACAATCTGGAGAATATTTGGAATCAAAACAAAGTCAATCACACCCAAATAACAAAATAGTAATAAGAAAGAATACACGCAATTTATCCTAACTCATCCAAGTTTAGGCTACGTCCAAGTTCCAACAGAGTTAATATTTCCTCACCGCTCTCGTTATAATGAATGTATTTACTATGACTTGTTATATCATTCATACAAAAAAATACTGTGGTTATATATTAGAGTTATTAAGAAATACCCTAAACTACTAGGATTCTTATTCTTAAGACAAACAATAAGAAAGAACACACACGACCCCGGATGCATCGCCCCTTATAGACGAATCCCTTATTGTTGAAGTGGTCGCCAATTCCGATATTAATTACATAATCTGTCAAGTAATTCCTTTATCTAGATTTTCAATTAAAAAAAAAAAAAAACTGTCAAAGTACTTAGTTCTCATAATAAAAATTGTTTTTTCATATTTCTTCCCAAAATATGTGTAAATAGAAGACATCTCAGATCCCTTCCCAATTACTTTACAGTTAAGCTAATTCCCAAGGATAATGGAAGGCATATTGTGCAAGCTAATATTTTATTGTTTCTCATATAAAGTAGAAGTAAAAAAATTAGTGTTTTTGGCTCTCACCGTATTTTTCTTCAATACTGAGCAGATTTCCTCATGATCCCATAACCTACTACGTTCACCAAGATTAGCCGACTCTTCACGAACAATTTCTCTACCCATTTCTTGAATTAAATCATGCATTGTTATGATGTTGGATGAAGCTATTATCATGTTGGGTGAGGTTGTTATGATGTTGGGTGAGGTAGTTATGAGAGACCTTTCAATGAGAACATTTATATAAATACGTGAGGTGAAGCCGCAGGCATCCAAGACTTCTTCTATAAGATCTCTTTCACACCCTTTAAAGAAACATGCAATATCTAAGAATACTTGCTTTTGCTTATTATCTAGCCCATCATAACTTACTTTGAATACATTATGGATATCCATATGAGGAGTTCTTTTCAAATTTTCTAGAGTACTTTCCCAATCTTCTTTTGGCCTCTCAAATAGAGAGGAACCTAAAACTTTAAGAGCAAGAGGAACACCTTCAGCATATGCTACTACCCTTGATGATAGCTCAATAAAATCTTCTGCTGGACTCTTTCCTCGAAAGGCATAACAATTAAAAAGTTCAAAAGCATTATCACCAAATAATCCTTCCATCTCATGTATGTAATTCACTCCACATTCTTTTAGTACCTGTTCATCCCTTGCCGTTATGATTATTCGACTTTCAGAGTCCAAGCAGTCAAAATCATCCATCAAACATTCCATTTGTTGTAATTTTGTCACATCATCAAACACAATAAGAACACGGCCAAGCCTTTTTCTTTCCAAGGTGAATCCATTATAGGAATGTTTATCCCCTAAAACTCTAGAACTAAGTCTTTGGCGCAAGTCATTTAATCCCCCGCTTTTCTCTGATTCTTCTCTAATATTTCGAATGAAGTAAGAAGCTTCAAACTGTTTAGAGATTCTTCTGAATACAGCACCAGCAAGAGTTGTCTTACCTATACCTCCAATACCCCAGATTCCTAGTCTGGGAACACCAACCGTGCATAATAAATTTTCCATCAGCTCGATTGTTGAATCTAGACCAACTAGGCTCTTGTCAATTACCAAGTACTCATCATCCAATGTCTTCAAAATATCGTTGACAATATCCTGTACAAGTAATGACTCGTTCCTAAACAGTCAAGGTAAAACATAAATAAATAAAACAATAATAAAATTAGATAAATGAAAAAGAAACAAAGATAACATAATTTCATTTCCTAGAACTGATCAAAGAATAGAATACACTAGTTTTCCATCCTAGGATATGAGAATTTTATGGAATAGAGTATTAAACTACTCTACTGCCTTAAATTTTAAAATATAAGGTTGGCATAATAAAGAACTGTCATGATATGAACTATAATATTTTCTTATTAAAATAAAATAACATACAATGTTCAATGACACCAAATTTTGGATTCAAATATAATTGATAATCACTTACAAAACTTATGATACTCAATGAGATCTGTCACCTGATGAAGATCAATGCTCAACTAATACAAAAGAAATGAAAATATAGTTTATGTAAAAAAAAATTAATCACTAATTAGCTATCAAATGACATCATATGTAATTTAGACCTTGGTCTCTTTTTTTTATTATATCTTTTTGCCTTTTTTGGCAATTTTTTTTTCCTTTGCAGCACTTTCTCAAAATTTCGAGATTTCTTGTATTTAGTGAGTAGTTCTGCACTTTTTTTTTCCTTTCAAATTAAATATTCTTTTGAATGGCTTAATATAGCATTTGTAGGATGTTAATTTTCTTTGACCCCCTCAAATAATTAAATACGATAACATGATAAATAAAAAGTTTACCCAATTCAGTAGTTAAGCCTAATGAGATTTTAGATTATAAACAAGACACGTCATATACAAATTTAATAATCCAATCCAATAATTAAGCAGAAAATAAACTAAACAAAATTGTAGATTATAAATAAATAAAACACATATGATACAAACTTAATAAATTAAGGTTTTGATACCGAACAAATTCTTTATAATTTAATAAATAATACTCTACTTTTATAGGTTTTCTCATGTTAGAATGATTTCCTTCATTTCCTTTATTATTTATTCGACAAAAAATAATATTAAAGTTTCAATGTTTATCATTATTAAAAAAAAAAAAAAACATAGTAAATTTGGAAAGATAAAATAAAATAAAACAAACAGCTGAAAGTAAAATCCTAAAATCACTACATAAAAGACATTATTGATAATAAATTAACAATTACCTAGTGTTTTCTGAAACAAAGCCAGATAGGTTGCCTATGTCCGTCAAAGCAGTCTTCCATCTCTGCAACATCTCTGGATCATCAACCTTAAAACGCTCTTCAAGCTGAGAAAATGCTTTCCCAAAATCCCCAGTTTGTTTCCTTACATCTGATGGATCTACGTGATAAAAGACCGGAATTACAATCTGACTATACTTTTTCTTGCATTCAATAATCTTTTCAAGTTCTTTGAGACACCATCTCGAAGAACCGTACCCTTCAGAGAAAACGATAACCGAGATCTTTGACTGTTCAATTGCACTCAAAAGAGCTGGAGAAATTTCTTCTCCTCTGTTAAGTTTATCATCGATGAAAGTATTAATGTTTTCCCGGCATAAGGCGTCATTCAGATGGCTTATAAAGTTTTTCCGGGTCTCCTCACCTCGGAAACTAAGAAAAACTTTGTACTTTGTTTTAGGAGTAGTGGACGAAGAAGAAGAAGAAGAGGAAGCCATTAAGTTCCAGTGATCAGAGGCACTGGACATTAACAAAGGGCTAAACTAAAATATTGCATAAGAGACTAAATGAGTTTATATTCCACTATCTGTAGGTCTCTGATTGATTGCTGTGCCTTTTTATATTTTATTTTTTCATCCTTTTTCCCCGAAGTTGCCTGCCTTTTTCTATTTAATTTTTCATCTCTTTCCAGGAAGACGCATGCCCTGCACAAAATATTAAGGATTAGGTGAGACCGTGTGAGTAATTAATTTTATTTCACAATCACCGACGGGAGGTTGAATGTATTACTCAATCGATTATAAGATAGAGATGATCGATGAATGTATTATTTAAGATATTATAAGATAGAGATGATCGCAAGAGATTAAGAGCATTTATAATTCTTTTATATAAATAAAGAGTATTTTTATTAATTTTAAAATATAAAGAACATGATTTTTATTTAAATTCTATAAACTTTTTAAATTTAATAAAGATATTCTTTATTTTTAAGAAAAAGACTTAATATGAGAGAGAATTAATAAATAAAATGTATAAGAATTTATAGTTTATTAATTAAAATTAAGATAGAGAGTGAAATTTAACTCTCTAAATATAGAGAGTCAAACTTACTCTCTAATTTATATTTTAAAGATAAAGAGTCTGTTAGACTCTTATTTTTATGGATAAACTCTTTATGATAAAAAGTTTGAGTCATATAAAAAGTCTTTTGGAGATACTCTAACTCGACCGTTAACTTCAGGATTACGAGAATTAGTTGAGGTATGAACAAGCTAGTCCAGGCGCACCCGGTCTAAAAGAAAAAAAAATTATAACAGTGATTAATACTTTAATATTTATTAAATGCTTATAAAATTAAAATTTAGAATTTAAAAATATTTTTAAAAATAAAATATTCTTTTTGCTTAGTATCTATACAACAACAATTTTAAAGTCTAATTTACCGATCACATAATCATATATTTTAGAAATAACAGCAATTATAAAAACAGCATTTACCAAACACATTCCAAATTATTTTAAACAACTGTTTTCCACCCAAGGTTTGCCTTAATGACACTTTCCCACCCAAGTTAATATTCTGTTACTACCCAAAGCCGATTATGGTCAATTATGATGATGAAAATTTTCTCTGTCATCACCATTTGAACCTCCGGTCTCTTCTCTACAAAATCTCTCTCACTTCGACATCTGATTTCTCACTGATTACCAACCACCGCCTAGCTAGGGTTTCCTTTTTTAGCTAATTTTGGCTAATTCTGAAGACGAATAGAACTCATTTTAGTAGATTAAAATGCTTTAGGTTTTTTTGTTTTTTTACTTTTATCTGTTTATAAGATATAAGTAAAAAGCTAAGGCAGTGTTTGGTTCAGTATTATTTTCTATATTTTGGGCCGGATTTTTTAAAAAATGTTTGGTTTATTATTTGCACAATCCAATTTTCATAATAATTTTTCTGACAACTTTTTTGACTTTCTTTTTTTACCGTTGGCTTTTATTTTTCTCAGTTTGCTTCATTATTCTTTCACTGACATTTCCCACTTTCTCACTTCACCATTTCACTTTCTCAGTTCACCATTACCAGCTCACTTTCTCAGTTCACCATTACCAGCGTGCTTCACCATCTTCACTGACATTTCCCACTTTCTCACTTCACCATTTCACTTTCTCAGTTCCGTATTATGAATGGAATGAACAATTACCCGTTGGACAAACAAGGGAAGATTGTTATAGCATGTTGTGTACTTCATAATTTTATCAGAATGTACAATATGGACGACCGTATCTTCGAACAAACCAATAATAGTATGGGTAATGAGCAAATATATTGTGATCGTCAAAACGGGACAGAATATGGTCGAAATGGAGAAGGACCGAGTCAACCGCAACAAGGTATTATATACAACATGACAACTGTACGGGATAACATAACGAATGCACTGTGGACAGCAGAGTGGACCATGTCGTAGTTGTTAATGGAGTAAACGTGTAAGAATGATTGTAAGAGTTGATAATTAGCACTTTTGTCATATATATATTAATGTAATGTGTTTTAAACAGTTGGATTAGTACTTGAAATTAATATGGGTTTTTGTTTTTTAATATTTACGGGTGACAAAATTACCAATAAAATGTTTAATATTATTAAAATATAACAGGATAAGTTATATATATAATAATACATTATTTTAAGAAAATGTAACAAAATATTATATTAATAAATCATTTATAAAAAAATATATCAATCAAATATTCAACACAAATATCAAGGTCAAAATACTCTACTAAATACATATTCTGCAAATCATATTCTCGTAATCATGACCCTATTCAACTATCCAATATTATTCCCAAAATTCTATTCAAAATAATGAACCAAACGCACCCTAAAATATTTTACTTTTATCTTAATACCAAAACATATTAATTAATGATTGTTTTCTTTGGTAAAAAATACCCCTATTAATTTTATATAATTCTAATTTTGACAAATCCTTTATGTATTATGTACTTTTAGTATTATTTTAATTTTTGTTATAATAAATTTATAAATATTATATCAAAATATAATAGTATATAGTTATCTTTAATTTATATACATTTGTTTGGTTTTAATTTTCATAAATTTGATACCTTTCACACTCTTGCAAAATTAAAGGCATTGATTAATTTGAAGATTCTTTGAAGTTTCATAACTTCCAATTATTTTACCTGTCACACGTTATTTATGCCACGCTTGTGATCAACGCAACCGTGTGATAACTATTATACTTTATTTCTACTTTCTTCATTTTTTTTCCCCGGAAGTTGCCTTTCCTTTTTCTATTTTATAGGGTTCATCTCTTTTTCTCGAAAGTTGTCTGCATGCCTAAAATTATAAAAACTCATCCATAATTCCATACAATTCATCTGGTATGTGAGAGACTCATTCATCAATTTATTGAATCAATGCTTGATTAATTCCAAATGATTTCACATGTCTTACATTTATACAAACAGGTTGTAAGCAAGCTTAGTGAGTAAGTTAAGCTAACAACTTCTAACGTTGACTTTTGCTAGTGTAATGTACTAATGACTTTACACACTAACGTCCGCTACAATAACAGCCACTAACATCTTTAACTATGTGTTTGGTTTAGAGAATATTGTATTATCGGAAATATTATATTAATAAAAATATAAATTACTTAGGGGTGAGTATGGGTAGCGGATAGAACCGGAATCAAAACTGAAACCAACACTCTGCAGGCAGGTTCTGGTTTCATTTTTTTGGAACAAACATTGTGAGGTTCCAGTTCTGGTTCTTACACGTGGAGGAATCGGAACCGAAACTTAAAAAAAAGAACTTGCAGCGAGTACTCGGCTTGGAACCTATACAGAACCTACAGTAGGTACCTTGTTTTGGAACCTGGGCTGAAAAAATATCTATAAAAAATGGGGGGTTTATTGTAATTTTACATATAAAAAAATTTAAAATGGAAAAAGTTAAATTTTTACAATAACCTAATTAAATAAATATATAATTATACTTAATACATATAAACTACATCATATAAAAAACTTTAATATATTATAAATATATTAAGATTAAAGTTTTGATTAATTAAGTGTATAATTGGAATTATGACCAATTAAAAGTGTTTTAATGTTATTAAAAGAATTATTTTTGAATAAAATAGTATATTTGATTGAATAATAATATAATATTTAGTTATTTACTTCAATTATCAAGTTCTAAATATATCATTACATTATAGTTAAATGATTACTTAATTAATTATAAGTTTATAACATTACATTAATAATTAGTACATTACTTAATTAAATAATTAGAAATTTAATTAATTATAACATTAGATTATAGATTATAGTAGATTACTTAATTAATTATACCATTCTAATATAAACATTAGCATAATATTTAATTAAATGATTAGAATTTAATTAATTAATATTACATTAAAAATTTATGTATGATACTTATTCATTATAACATTACATTATAGTATGATCACATAATTATTTATAATTACATAATTAAATTATTACTTTAATTATGACATCATATTAAAAAATTAATATTTATTATATTAGCACAATACTTAATTAAATTATTAGAAATTTAATTAATTATACGTTATATTATAAATTTATCATATGATTACTTAATTAATTATAACATTACGTTATAACAAATGATTACTTAATTAATTAAACATTTTATTTAAACATGAGTACAATACTTAATTAATTATTAGAAATTTAATTAATTATATCATTACATTCTAATTTATAGTATGATTACTTGTTAATTATAACATTACATAATTAAATGATTACTTAATTATTTAATTTTATAAATTACATTATAACATTAGTAATTTATTACTTAGTATATTACTAATTAAATGATTAAAATTTAATTAATTATAACATTATATTATAGATTTATAGTAAGATTACTTAATTATTATAATATTCTTTATAAACTTAGTACAGTACTTAATTAAATTATTAGAAATTTAATTAATTATAATATTAAATTATAGATTTATAGTATGATTGTTTATAATTGTTTGTGTTTTGGTTTTGATTGAAGAATTTTATGTGATTTTGTGATGAATTGATTGAATTCAAGTATTGCATAGATGATGAGAGATTTATGAGTCACATTGGACATAAATGAACAAGAAATCAAAATTTCTAAGGGTGTATTTTTAAGCTTTAAGGATTTTTTGTCATTTTTTAAACTAATAGATGGTAATTGATTTTTTATAGGATACCCAAGAAGGAACCGGAACCTTCATTTTAGGTTCCGGCTCCTTGAATTTAAATGGGTTTTAACCTATATTGAGTTCTTAATTTATTTTTTAATAAGATTATTATTATTAAATATGAGCTAATAACAATTTTGAAAAAAATTAATTTTTCTCAGTTTTTAAAAAGGTAAGATCTCATATATTACACTTACCAAGTTCCTATAATAAGAATTTTTATTTTATCAATTTGTCAATTTATGGCTTCGTTGCAGTTTCTCGTTGCCATTTTCGTCAATTCCTCCAAGCATTATTTTATCATTTTATGGTTCAACCTATATTAGAATTTTAACTCTTGACCAAAACTCATCTCTCACATATTTTATAACGCATCGTAAATTCTAGTAAATTTATTTTTTAATTTGAATCGAATCAATTTGCTAAATTGTTTAACAAATGAAGATCAAGTTGAATATTTGATTGTCACAAGCCTAGAGTTTCAATACAGCATAACATTTCGTGCAGCACTCCAATATCACCATTAGTGAGGTTAAGCTTGCACATCACACCATTCATTGGGTCGAGTTAACTGGTTTCCTTTTGCCATGGATTCATCAGGGGATTAATAATTCCAACTCCCAACCAATTTGTGCACGGATGTCCAGGTCCAAGTCCCTTTTTCATATTTAAATTTGAAAAACAATCCTTATTGCCTAGGGGTGAGCAAGGTTAGCGTTAGAACTAGAACCGAGGGATAGAACCAAAACCGGTACTGTACGGGTAGGTTCCGTTTCCAATTTTTTTGAACTAATACTGTGCAGTTCCGGTTTCGGTTCTTGTGTTGAAAGAACCGGACCGGAACCTGTAAAAAGGGTACCATGTTTGGAACCTGTAGGGGGTACCCGTTTGGAATCCATTTTTGGAACCTATTTTGAACCTGTTTTGGAACCTGTTTGGAACTTGTTTTGAAACCTGTTTGGAACCTGTTTTGGAACCTAGACTACAATGAATATTTGGTGAATGTAATAATGGAGGGTTTCTATTATTTTACATATAAAAATTTAAAATATAAAAGTTAAATTTTTAGAATAACCTAATTAAATAAATTACAATACAATTATACTTATTACATAAAAATTGCACTATATTAAAAGCTTAATATATTATAATACATTAATATTAAAGTTTTGATTAATTAAGTGAATAATTAAAATTATGATCCAATTAAGTGTTTTACTTTTTTAATGTTATTAAAAGAATTATTTTTGAATAAACAATATTTTGATTGAGTAATAATATATTTAGTTATTTACTTCAATTATCAAGTTCTAAGTAATCTATAATAATTAGTAATTAATTAATTATATATGATAAATTGATAACATTAATAATTTAATTACTAGTCAAAATATCATACTTAATCAATTATAACATTACATTATAGTTAAATGATTACTTAATTAATTATAATTTTATAATATTACTTAATTATTTATAGTATAATTAATTATAATATACATTAATTGATTACTACTTAATTAATTGACTTATAAGTTATAACATTTAGTATGTTACTTAATTAAATAATTAGAAATTTAATTAATTAAGCATTACATTATAATTTATAGTATAATTACTTAGTCAATTATACATTTTATTATAAACATTAATACAAACTTAATTAAATGATTAATTATAATATTACATTAAAATTTATAGTATGATAACTTAATAGTTAATTCACTATAAATTACATTATAGTATATTATATATTAATTATAACATTACATAATTAAATGATTATTTATTGATTATGACATTATATTATAATATTAGTAATACTAATTTACTACATAATCATTAGCATAATACTTAATTAAAGATTAGAAATTTAATTAACTATAACTTACATTATAAATTTATAGTACGATTATGTAATTAATTGTAACATTTCATTATAATTAAATGATTACTTAATTAATATATTTCTATTATAACAAAATTAATTATAATATATTTAAAGACTTATAGTGTGATTACTTAATTCATTATAACATTTCACTATTTCATTAAGTATGATTAGTTGATTACATTTAATTATAACATTACATAATTAGATATAATCAGATGATTATAATTGATTATGACATTAATTATAAACATATTAAACATTATATATAACAAATGATTACTTAATTAAGTGATTAGAAATTTAATTAATTAAATATTACATTATAATTAAATAATCTTAATTAAATTATAATATTATTACATTATATTTATATAACACTTAATTATTATAGTATTACATAGTTAAATAATTACTTAATTATTAAATTTATAACATCATATAATAACATTAGTAATTTACTACATTATTATTTTTTACATTCTTAATTAATAAATAAAATTTTATTTATTATAATATAACATAAAGATCTACAATCTGATTACTTAATTCACTATAACATTACATTATAGTATGATCACATAATTAATATAACATTACAATTAAATGATTACTTAATTGAGTATGAATTATGATATTATGTTTTAAATATTAGTAATTACTAATTACTACATAAACATTAGCACAATACTTAATTAAATGATTAGAAATTTAATTAATTATAACATTACCTTATAAACATTTCATTATAAACATTAATTACGCATAAATTATAGTTAAATAATTACTCAGTTAAATTATAACATTATTATATTACATTATATTATGATCACTTACTTAATTATAGCATTACATAATTAATCATTACATAATTAGTTATGAATTATAGTATTACATTAAAACATTAGTAATTTACTATATTATTATTACTTAATTAACGTATAAAAATTTAATTAATTATAACATTACCTTATATATTTATAATATGATTACTTAATCAATTATAACATACATTATAAACATTAGTATATTAATTAAATGATTTGAAATTTTAATTAATAATATTAAATTATAGATTTATAGTATGATACTTAATTCATTATAACATTACATTATACTATTATAGTATGATCATATAATTAATAAACTTACTAATTAAATGATTACTATTGATTATGACATTAATATAAATATTACTAATTTACACAATACTTAATTAAATGATTAAAATTTTATTAATTATAACATTACATTATAAATTTATGGTAGATTACTTAATTAATTATAACATAACATATAAATTTCTTATGTTTATTTTGTAGAAATGATTGGACTTCAATCACTTGATGAAGGAACATCCTGCCTAATTTGGAGCATTAGACACGGATCATGTACTCATGTTATGCTTTTTGGGTTGTTTTGTAGTTTTATAATTATAGTGATTGAAATTAGTGGGAGAATAAAAAAATTGGTGACAGTTTCTAACTTTTATATTGTTGTTTGTTTAAATGATTTTGGTGAAATTATTTGATGTGATTGTGATAATAATGTTTTGTTTTTGGTTTTGTTGACGAATTATAGTGAATTGTGATGAATTAATTGATTCAAGTGGTGCTAGAGATTACATGTTATGAGTTACATTGGACACAAATGAATGAATAATCAAATGTTAGGGGTGTATTTGTAAACTTTTAAGGTATTTTTGTCATTTTTTAAACATAGGGGGGTAATTAATTTTTTACAAGATACCTCGGAAAGAACCGGAACCTGCATTTTAGGTTTCGGTTCCTTGTTGAAGAACCTGTACCGTGCGGTTCGGATTCTGGTTCCCTCGAAAAATGGAAAGTACCTAGAACCGCTCACCTTTTTATTGCCTCTTGCATTCCCCTTTCGAAGCACATCCCAACACTAATACTTCAGATAACCAATTAACCGCATACGCTCATCACAAATGTTGCTCTTGTCCTGACTTGCGAAATAAAATCGTGACATAAAATTTGATTACAAAGTAGTATTCTGTATAGTAATTTCATAAAATATAAAAACAAATACGGAAGAAGATGACCGAATGATTTCATGACACTAACGAAAATGACAAATAAACAAATTAGTGTTAATATATTAAAAAGAAAGTAAGAAACATGATTGATGATTTCACAACCACTAACGAAAATGACATATACCTTGTAAAAATTATAATACACCGTCAACTGTTTTACAAAAAAGTTATTGGGCTCAAATTTAAAAACTTGGGCCAATAAATTACAAATACAAATTAAAAAAATTTGGGTCCAAACTCCAAATTAGAGTCGGCGGTGGTGTCATGAGCTGGAAAAAAGCACGGCATGACAAGGCACGACACGACCTAGCAAAAAATATACGGCTTGTGCTGTAGGCCTTAAAAAAAAGCCCTGGGTTGGCATGCACGAAAAAAATAAAAATAAAAATAATTAAAATAAATTAATTAATAAAATTAATAGTTATTTTTTAAAAGTGCTGTTGAAGCCATTAGTGTATAAAGATTGGATGGCGGCAAATTTCAAGCTTCAAATCGTGTTGCTGAAGATAATTTGAAGATTTTAAGAATTTAGAAATTATGAAAATGAAGATGGATAAATTCTTAATCCTAATTTCTATTTGTATTTGTAATTTATATTATAAACTTATAAGCAATAAAAAGTGTTGAAATTCAATTAATATTTTAGTGTCTCATTATTTTATTATATTTCATAGTGATTATATATTTTTAATTAATATAAATACAAAATGTCACTAAATATAACATATGCAATATTTTAAAAATAATTATTAATAATAAATCAAAATTACCATTATTTATAAATATTAAAATTAAATATTTTTACAAAGCACGTGGGCCGGCCCATGGCACGGCCCAAAGCATGACACGATATTAACGGGTCGTGCCGTGGGCCTTTAAATTTTGTGGGCCAGCACGTCACGACAGGACACGAAACTGTGCGGGCTTAGCACGGTACGACCCAAGGCACGATGGCCCTTAAATTTTTAGGCACGGCACGGTCTAGTGCCACCTCTACTCCAAATATGTCCAGTTAAATTTACCAATATAGCTCCTAATATTCAACTTAACCATAAAAATATCAAAATCATCCCCATATTTTTATAAACTTTTAATTTAGTCCTAGTTTCTAGTTCCAATTTTTGAGAATTGGAACTGACCCTGTGAGGGAAGGTTTTGGGTAGGAACGAGAATTGAATACCTATCGATTCCGGTTCTATCCTAAATTGTTGCACGCCCCTATAGATTAGTATTGGCAACTGCCACACAAAGGTCAAATACTTGATAGGTTTAAGGGTTAAGAGTTAAGTAAATATGTGTTTTTCGGTTATAATAAAAAACCGTTACAAATTTTTATTAATGATTTTTACTAAATGATAGACCTGGCAAAACAGGTCTGGACCCGCGGGTCGGCCCATACCCGGGTAAAAAATATAAGATACGGGTCTAATATATTAAACCCATTTTTTTGTGACTCGTACCCATACCCGGTCCAATAAATCACGGGTTATACGGGTGAACCCGCGGGCACCCGTATTTGCTGGTCACTATTCACTGAATCAGTGAATCCCTAATTTCTTAACTTTTTATCATGAATTCATTTCAGCCATTCACAATCACGCTCACGCCTCCCTCTCACAGTCTCACTCTCATCTCAATATCTAATCTCTAATCTCTCAGTCTCAGATCGTGGCCGCATCATCACTTCGTCATCAGTCTCTCATCAGTCTTCTTCGATTAATCGTCAGTTCGTCACTTCTTTTATAAACTGAAATTTTTTCTTCTTTGGTATATTATTGCGATTAAAGTAATTGATTATACTTTAATCCTCATTCTTTTTTTTGGAATGTAATATGCTTGTTTATGATTAAAGAATGTGCAGAGTTCTTAGGAAGACTAAGGCCATCTTCATGTCCAAGATGGAATTTGTCGTTTGCTGTAGCCTGTAGCCTGTAGGTGCTCATGAACTTGAAGATCTAACAGGTTTATTTCTTATCCTTCACCTTTCAATTCTATTGAGAAAGAGATTCTGCCGAATGCAAGAGAATTTATATTCTGGGTATGTTTGCTGGTAAAGAATTTTTAAATTGCTTGTGAGTTGGTTGCTTGCTTTGATCTCAAAATTGGGTGGAAAGAAAATGTGAGAAAGTGAGAGAAAATTGGAATTTAATTTAGTTCTAAACCAAATCCGGCAACATATTATTAAACAATTCAGTCAAGACCTCTTTTTAATGTTTCACCTTAATTATATCAAGGGTTCAGGGTTTTAGCATGTTCTTTTGTCTATACAATTCTCTGTTCCTTAATTACTCCTAGCTGTGATTTAAACACTTGTATGGTATCTACTGAATCAGATTTCTTTGGAAATAGGGTTCTAGGATTTGTTGTTGCAGAAATTGCTTGTCTATGTACGTATGCGGTATCTGAAGGTGAATATGAAATAGATACGGTCCAGTTGCAATTGCTATAAATTTGTTATATTATGAGAGTAGAGTAACTATAAAAAAATAATGATTATAATGTTATTTTCCTGCATACTGAAGATTGAATGTTTCAGAATTTTAATTTTTGAGTAGATTGCATATTTTAAAAACTTGAAGATGAAGGGTTGTTGTTTTTAGTCGGCTTCCTATGATTCATTTGTAGTGTATGTATTATTTAAACTTGGTTTTGATGTTTGCTAGTTTCAAACGTGTTATATCTGTAGGATTAAATGGTAATATTTATAGGAAATTAGTGACACATATTTGTTTGGATTTCTGAGATTGAACTTCGGGCTCCGAGATTCTCTTGGTTGCTGTCTGTTGCTAATTGTTGATTACTTTTATCAAATTTGAAGTGGGCATCGATTGTAATTTTCTGAAATGGAAATTTATTTAACCTCTAATTTTCCACCTTTATCAGGGCTTTCTAAGCTGAAGGGTTACAAATTCAAACTCATTACAGATTTGGAATTTCTTATTTAAGAGGTATTTTGCAGTTTGCTTTGTTTAATTATTTTTAGTTTATTTTCATCTTTGAATATCATGAGCATTAGTGTTTGTAAGGGTATCATGTTGTATAATGTAATAGATGGGTATTTTGCAGTTTGCTTACTTCTCCTTGTAATCTAAATCCTGAGCGAGGGATGTCAGTATGTATAATGAAATAGATGGGTATAAAATATAAATGAGGATTGGGAGTATCATGTATGTTACAGTATGTATAATGAGTATTTTATTCATGTGTTTGTGTGGGTTCCCCTGGTGTTATGATTTCAATTTAATTGATTAACGGAAAAGATAATGCAAGTAGCGAGCTTGTGAAAATCAAGGAGGTAATGACAATAAATGCACACTAAAAGAAACACAGGACTTGCAATCTTGCTTCCTTTAATCAACAAAACAATTTGGGATGGAAAAGTGGTGGTGTGATAATTGGTACATAGATTCTTGTCATCTCATCCTCAACCACAGGCCCACAGCCACAGCTACAGCCTTTTTTTTTTTCAAAATTTTGACTGAAATGTGGAAAAGAATAGACTAATTTTATACAAAGAAGAAAATATATTTAATCATCAATTAATATATAGTTAATCTATTATCAGTTAATCATCAATTATATATAGTTAATCTATATAGGATAATAAGATCTAGCAATGTGTTAATAATGGTGAAAAGATCCTGAAATTATGAAACATGTTTATTAATTAAACAACAAACTTTCAACTACCATTCCCTCTCCTGCAAAATCCGAAAATCAAGCCATAATTAACAAAAATGAAAAGATAAATTGGTTTATAAGTACAGTGATTAATGAAGAGAGATGATTTAGAAGACAATAAGATAGATTTGCTTAACTCGGTCAAATTAATAATGAACTTTACACCCAAGTTTTTATCCTTTGAATGGGTATGAATATGATATCAGCACTAAATTCTTGATGTTTGTTCTTTATTTTATTGTATTATCCTTGAGTGTATGTGAGAGACCTAATATATATATATATATATATATATATATATATATATATATATATATATATATTTTGTAGTCTCAAGTATTGACATGGCGGATTCAGAAACTATAGATACGGATATGGTTAATGTGAGAAACAGTGACGTGGCTTCTAGGGTAATGTCACCTCCTTCTAATTCTAGTATTCCTACAACTAGTTTAGAAATAAACGTAAAACATCAGAAGTTTGGAATTATTTTGAATATATGTTGAGAATAACACTGAAAGGACTAGGTGTAAGGCATGCAATAATCTTATGCATATGGTAGTGCCACACATGGGACTAAAATATGAAGGTCCTATACAGAATTGTCCAAAACGTGCCAACCATGATGTGGGCAATTATTGATTGACATAATATAGATTGCAAAGTAAAAAGATTAGTCAAGAGACTTATCGTGAATATATGGCCTTATCAATTATCAACATAACTATCCATATTCATATGTGGAGAATCAAGGAACTAGGAGAGTCTTTTCATATGTGTGTAAGGAGCTTGTGCATTATTCTAGAAACACCGCTGAGGCAGATTGCTTAAAAATATATGAAAGGATGAAGAAAAAAAACTAAGCTTGATTAGGGAGGCGTACAAGTAGAATATGCTTAACTTCTGATGTTTGGACTTCTGGTACAACTGAGGGATATATATCTTTGACAGCTCATTATATAGATGAGGATTGGGAGTTGCAAAGTAAAATATTGAACTTTTGCCAATTCCTCCTCCACACTCAGGGGTTGTTTTGGCAGAAATATATGAATTTCTTGCAAGAGTGGGAATTGAAAAGAAAGTTTTCTCAATTACTTTGGATAATGCAAGTAGTAATGAAGGATGGAGGATATTTTGGGAACCAGCTTGTGTTGCAGAATGCTTGTTATGTAGAGGTGAATTTTCCATGTGCATTGTTCTGCACATATCTTGAATCTTATGTTCAGAAGGGTTAAGAGCTACTAGTGTTGCTTTGAATACGATTCAAGATAGTGTGGAAATATTAAAGCAACTGAGGCTAGAAGAATCAAGTTTGGAGAACTTGCTATACAAATGGGAGTGAAAAGCTCAATGGGGTGAGATTGGATGTTTCCACCAGATGGAATTCGACATTTTTAATGCTTGATACAGTGTTAATATTTCGTCCCGTGTTTGTGGCTTTGTTAACAATAGATCCTAGTTATAAATTTGTCCATTAAATGAAGAATGGGATAGGGGGAGAGGATATGCAAGTTCTTGGAACCATTTAATGATATACGATTATTCTCAGGTTCTAATATCTATCAGCAAACTTGTACTTGAAATGTATGTGGGAAATCAATTGCGTTTAATTGAAGAGAGTACGAGTGAGGATGAAGTTGTTAAGAGCATGGCAAAACAAATGATCCCAAAATTTACAAAATATTGGGATTCTTATAGTTTTGTGCTGACAGTTGCAACTATTCTTGACCCACGTCTCAAGTTTCAGTTTGTGGAGTATGCTTTCAACAAAGTTTATGATTCAAATACTGTCGTACTGAAGTTGGAGACTGTTAAGAATAACTTGCAAAAGCTTTTTCAAGCTTACGAGGCTAAATGTTGTAAAGAAGTTCCTGCCTCACCTTCAGTTGTTTACTACGAGTAGTTCTTTCTAGTAGGCGTGTAGATCATTCTTCTGAAGTCACTATACTTTTTAGTTTTTATATTCTTATGATAAATAAAGGATTGTTATTGTTTAATTTTAACTTTTGACACTTAACTGTTTAAATGATGTAGGATTTTGACAGCTATGAGAGTGTTTTCATTCACTAAGAAATCCGAGTTAGATCTTTATTGGAAGAGATGAGGTTTGATCGCGTCAAATAATCAGAATTTGGATATCCTCGATCATTGGAAGAATAATCGGGATCGTTATCCGGTACTTACCATGATGGCTCGTGATATCATGGCAATACCAATAACATCCGTTGCCTCAGAGTCCGCTTTTAGTATGGTAGTAAAGTGCTCAACAAATATCGACGTCACTTCGACCCAAAAATGCAGAATTTGATATGCACTCGATCTTGGCTATGGAATGAGTTTGAAGGTAACATGTTACATAATATTTCGTATATTTTATTATTTACATTTATTAATATTGTAGTTGATCATTGTTTGTAGATGATGAGGTGAAAGATGATCGGATGATGTCTGATGTGCCATTGACTGATCTTGAGACCGTGGAATCAAGAGACTCTATCACGCCCACTGTGGGATGAAAATTTGCTGTCTAAGAATGTTTTTTGTTGAATATTTGATTATGTATTGTTTATTTTAATTGTTTTATAGTTTATTGACTTATTTGGTTTGTTATGTGTAATTATGTATTAGTGATTTGCATTGTTTGTTTTGGTTGGTATTTGTAGTTTTGATTATATGTTATTGTTTGTTTATGTGTTATTTGTTTATTTGGTTCATATTTGTTTATATCTTTATTGAATTGAATTTAGAGTAGTTGATTTAGGGGGTGTAAATGTAAAAAATAAAACTGCAGGAATTTTGGCGGTGTAATTGTCATAATTGAAAACTGTTAGGGGTGAAACTGTCAAAACTGAAATCTGGAGAGAGAAAAAAGGGTCCACCGCAGGTCCATCCGTACCCGTATAGGGTAGAGCGGGTCTAAAATATTGGACCGTATATATCAATCCGTATAAGGGCCTGTACCGTTTGACCCATACCGTTTGACCGGTCCCCACGTTTTGCCAGGTCTACTAAATGAGGACTAAAGTTGTTTTCCCAACTAGCTAGTGCATAATGTTATTTATTAAATGTATGGGATTTACTGAAAAATACCCTTTAGAATCGATAGGTCCAAGACTACCATACAAATTTAAAGAAAATTTAAAAGAGTTAGTTGATTGATGGTACCTTACCATTAATTGATTCTGACTACCATACAAATTTAAAGAAGATTCAAAGGAGTTAGTGGATTGATGGTACCTTACCATTAATTGATTTCTGACTACCATACAAATTAAAGGAAATTCAAGAGTTGGTTGATTGAAGGTACCTTACCATTAATTGATTCGACAAATTGAGAGAAAAAGGCTGAAAACTTGGTATAAGTGTTATGTTAATTTTTTCTGAAAACTTGTGAGAAACAGAGCTGGAAAATATTGATTTTACCCTACGATCGATGTTGACTGCTAAGCATTAAACGAGTTTATATTCTGTAAGTCTTGATTGATTGGTGTGCCTTTTTCTATTTTATTTTTTTCATTTTTTCCCCCCAAGTTGCCTGCCTTTTTCTATTTATTTTCCATCTCTTTTCCCCGAAGTTGCCTGCCTTTGTATTTTTTCTTTCCTGTTTTTACAGACCTAAAATTGCATTCCTAACAAGCAACTAAGGAGCCATTCACATTTGGTGTGCTTGTGTTGCAAAAATTCATTAATTCACACACAAGAAATTCCTCAACGAGGATTCACATTTGTAACACATAGTTCTCACGTAATAAATAATGGTCAAATAATTTAACCTCTCCTTACACCCAAAAGTTTTCGAACATACTAATATAAACATTAGCACAATATTTAATTAAATGGTTAGAAATTTAATTAATTATAATATTACATTAAAGATTTATAGTATGATTACTTAATTCATTATAACATTATATTATAGTATGATCACATAATTAATTATAACATTACATAATTAAATTATTACTTAATTAATTATGACATCATATTATAAAAATTAATAATTTATTATATTAGTATAATACTTAATTAAATTATTAGAAATTTAATTAATTATAACATTATATTATAAATTTATAATATGATTACTTAATTAATTATAACATCACGTTATAAACAAATGATTACTTAATTAATTATAACATTCTATTTTAAACATGAGTACAATACTTAATTAAATTATTAGAAATTTAATTAATTATATCATTACATTCTAAATTTATAGTATGATTACTTGATTAATTATAATATTACATAATTAAATGATTACTTAATTAATTTTAAATTTATAAAATTACATTATAAACATTAGTAATTTATTATATTAGTATATTACTTAATTAAATGATTAAAAATTTAATTAATTATAACAATATATTATAGATTTATAGTAAGATTACTTAATTAATTATAATATTCTATTATAAACATTAGTACAGTACTTAATTAAATTATTAGAAATTTAACTAATTATAATATTAAATTATAGATTTATAGTATGATTGTTTAATTAATTGTTTGTGTTTTGGTTTTGATTGAAAAATTTTATGTGAATTTGTGATGAATTGATTGAATTTAAGTGTTGCATAAAGATTAGAGGATTTATGAGTCACACTGGACATAAATGAATAAGAAATCAAAATTTTCTAAGGGTGTATTTTTAAGCATTTAAGATATTTTTATCATTTTTTAAACTAATAGAGGGTAACTGATTTTTTATAGGATACCCAAGAAAGGAACCGGAACCTTCATTTTAGGTTCCGGCTCCTTGAATTTAAATTGGTTTTAACTATATTGAGTTCTTAATTTATTTTTTTAATAAGATTATTATTATTAAATATGAGCTAATTAACAATTTTGAAAAAAATTAATTTTTCTCAGTTTTTAAAAAGGTAAGATCTCATATATTAACTTTACCAAAGTTCCTATAATAAGAATTTTTATTTTATCAATTTGTCAATTTATGGCTTCGTTGCAGTTTCTCGGTTGCCATTTTTCGTCAATTCCTCCAAGCATTTATTTTATCATTTTATGGTTCAACCTATATTAGAATTTTAACTCTTGACACAAAACTCAATCTCTCACATATATTATAACGCATCGTAAATTCTAGTAAATTTATTTTTTAATTTGAATCGAATCAATTTGCTAAATTGTTTAACAAATGAAGATCAAGTTGAATATTTGATTGTCACAAGCCTAGAGTTTCAATACAGCATAACATTTCGTGCAGCACTCCAATATCACCATTAGTGAGGTTAAGCTTGCACATCACACCATTCATTGGGTCGAGGTTAACTGGTTTCCTTTTGCCATGGACTCATCAGGGGATTAATAATTCCAACTCCCAACCAATTTGTGCACGGATGTCCAGGTCCAAGTCCCTTTTTCATATTTAAATTTGAAAAACAACTCCTTATTGCCTAGGGGTGAGCAAGGGTAGCGGGTAGAACTAGAACCGAGGGATAGAACCAAAACCGGTACTGTACGGGTAGGTTCCGGTTCCAATTTTTTTGAACTAATACTGTGCAGTTCCGGTTTCGGTTCTTGTGTGTGAAAGAACCGGAACCGGAACCTGTAAAAAGGGTACCATGTTTGGAACCTGTAGGGGGTACCCGGTTTGGAATCCATTTTTGGAACCTATTTTGAACCTGTTTTGGAACCTGTTTGGAACTTGTTTTGAAACCTGTTTGGAACCTGTTTTGGAACCTAGACTACAATGAAATATTTGTGAAATGTGAATAATGGAGGGTTTCTATTATTTTACATATAAAAAAATTTAAAATATAAAAAGTTAAATTTTTAGAATAACCTAATTAAATAAATATACGAATACAATTATACTTATTACATAAAAATTGCACTATATTAAAAGCTTTAATATATTATAATACATTAATATTAAAGTTTTGATTAATTAAGTGAATAATTAAAATTATGATCCAATTAAAAGTGTTTTACATTTTTAATGTTATTAAAAGAATTATTTTTGAATAAAACAATATATTTGATTGAGTAATAATATATTTAGTTATTTACTTCAATTATCAAGTTCTAAGTATATCTATAATAAATTAGTAATTAATTAATTATATATGATAAATTGATAAACATTAATAAATTTAATTACTAGTTAAATATCATACTTAATCAATTATAACATTACATTATAGTTAAATGATTACTTAATTAATTATAATTTTATAACATTACTTAATTGATTTATAGTATAATTAATTATAGCATTACATTAATTGATTACTACTTAATTAATTGACTTATAAGTTATAACATAATTAAATAGTTAATTAATTGACTTATAATTAGAAATTAAATTAATTATAGCATTACGTTATAGATTTATAGTATAATTACTTAATCAATTATAACATTTTATTATAAACATTAGTACAAACTTAATTAAATGATTAAAAATTTAATTAATTATAATATTACATTAAAAATTTATAGTATGATTACTTAATAGTTAATTCACTATAACATTACATTATAGTATGATTATATAATTAATTATAACATTACATAATTAAATAATTACTTAATTGATTATGAGTTATGATATTATGTTTTAAACATTAGTAATTACTAATTTGCTACATAAACATTAGCACAATACTTAATTAAATGATAAGAAATTTAATTAATTATAACATTACCTTATAAACATTTCATTATAAACATTAATTAAACATTACATTATAGTTAAATAATTACTCAATTAAATTATAATATTATTATATTACATTATATATTATGATCACTTACTTAATTATAGCATTACATAGTTAAATGATTACATAATTACATAATTAGTTATGAATTTATAACATTACATTATAAACATTAGTAATTTACTAATTTACTATATTATTACATTACTTAATTAAACGATTAAAAATTTAATTAATTATAACATTACCTTATATATTTATAATATGATTACTTAATCAATTATAACATTCCATTATAAACATTAGTATATTAATCAAATGATTTGAAATTTAATTAATTATAATATTAAATTATAGATTTATAGTATGATTACTTAATTCATTATAACATTACATTATACTATTATAGTATGATCATATAATTAATATAACATTACATAATTAAATGATTACTTAATTGATTATGACATTATATTATAAATATTACTAATTTACACAATACTTAATTAAATGATTAAAATTTTATTAATTATAACATTACATTATAAATTTATGGTATGATTACTTAATTAATTATAACATTACATTATAAATTTCTTATGTTTATTTTGTAGAAATGATTGGACTTCAATCACTTGATGAAGGAACATCCATGCCTAATTTGGAGCATTAGACACGGATCATGTACTCATGTTATGCTTTTTGGGTTGTTTTGTAGTTTTATAATTATAGTGATTGAAATTAGTGGGAGAATAAAAAAAATTGGTGACAGTTTCTAACTTTTTATATTGTTGTTTGTTTAAATGATTTTGGTGAAATTATTTGATGTGAATTGTGATAAATAATTGTTTGTGTTTTGGTTTTGATTGACGAATTATATGTGAATTGTGATGAATTAATTGAATTCAAGTGGTGCTTAGAGATTACATGTTATGAGTTACATTGGACACAAATGAATGAATAATCAAAATTTGTTAGGGGTGTATTTGTAAACTTTTAAGGTATTTTTGTCATTTTTTAAACTAATAGGGGGGTAATTAATTTTTTACAAGATACCTCGGAAAGGAACCGGAACCTGCATTTTAGGTTTCGGTTCCTTGAATTGAAGAACCTGTACCGTGCGGTTCCGATTCTGGTTCCCTCGAAAAATGGAAAGTACCTAGAACCGCTCACCCTTTTTATTGCCTCTTGCATTACCCTTTCGAAGCACATCCCACACTAATACTTCAGATAACCAATTAACCGCATACGCTCATCACAAATTTTGCTCTTGTCCTGACTTGCGAAATAAAATCGTGACATAAAATTTGATTACAAAGTAGTATTCTGTATAGTAATATTCATAAAATATAAAAACAAATACGGAAGAAGATGACCGAATGATTTCATGAGCACTAACGAAAATGACAAATAAACAAATTAGTGGTTAAATATATTAAAAAAGAAAGTTAAGAAACATGATTGATGATTTCACAACCACTAACGAAAATGACAAATATACCTTGTAAAAATTATAAATACACCGTCAACTGTTTTACAAAAAAAAAGTTATTGGGCTCAAATTTAAAAAAACTTGGGCCAATAAATTACAAATACAAATTTAAAAAATTTGGGTCCAAACTCCAAATTAGAGTCGGCGGTGGTGTCATGAGCTGGAAAAAAGCACGGCATGACAAGGCACGACACGACCTAGCACAAAAATATACGGGCTGTGCTGTAGGCCTTAAAAAAAAGCCCGTGGGTTGGCATGGCACGAAAAAAAATAAAAATAAAAATAATTAAAAATAAATTAATTAATAAAATTAATAGTTATTTTTTAAAAGTGCTGTTGAAGCCATTATGTGTATGAAAGATTGGATGGCGGCAAATTTCAAGCTTCAAAATCGTGTTGCTGAAGATATATTTGAAGATTTTAAGAATTTAGAAATTAATGAAAATGAAGATGGATAATAATTCTTAATCCTAATTTCTAAGTTTGTATTTTTAATTTATAATTATAACTTATAAGCAATAAAAAGTGTTGAAATTCAATTAATATTTTAGTGTCTCATTATTTTATTATATTTCATAGTGATTATATATTTTTAATTAATATAAATACAAAATGTCACTAAATATAACATATACAATATTTTAAAAATAATTATTAATAATAAATCAAAATTACCATTATTTATAAATATTAAAATTAAATATTTTTACAAAGCACGTGGGCCGGCCCATGGCACGGCCCAAAGCATGACACGATATTAACGGGTCGTGCCATGGGCCTTTAAATTTTGTGGGCTAGCACGTCACGACAGGACATGAAACTGTGCGGGCTTGGTACGGTACGACCCAAGGAACGATGGCCCTTAAATTTTTAGGCACGGCACGGTCTAGTGCCACCTCTACTCCAAATATGTCCAGTTAAATTTACCAATATAGCTCCTAATATTCAACTTAACCATAAAAATATCAAAATCATCCCCATATTTTTATAAACTTTTAATTTAGTCCTAGTTTCTAGTTCCAATTTTTGAGAATTGGAACTGACCCTGTGAGGGAAGGTTTTGGGTAGGAACGAGAATCGAATACCTATCGATTCCGGTTCTATCCTAAATTGTTGCACGCCCCTATAGATTAGTATTGGCAACTGCCACACAAAGGTCAAATACTTGATGGGTTTAAGGGTTAAGAGTTAAGTAAATATGTGTTTTTCGGTTATAATAAAAAACCGTTACAAATTTTTATTAATGATTTTTACTAAATGAGGGCTAAAGTTGCATTTTCCAAACTAGCTAGTGCATAATGTTATTTCATTAAATGTATGGGATTTACTGGAAATTACCCTCTAGAATCGATAGGTCCAAGACTACCATACAAATTTAAAGAAAATTTAAAGGAGTTGGTTGATTGATGGTACCTTACCATTAATTGATTTCTGACTACCATACAAATTTGAAGAAGATTCAAAGGAGTTAGTTGATTGATGGTACCTTACCATTAATTGATCTCTGACTACCATACAAATTTAAAGGAAATTCAAAGAGTTGGTTGATTGACAGTACCTTACCATTAATTGATTCTGACAAATTGAGAGAAAAAGGCTGAAAACATTGGTATAAGTGTTATGTTAATTTTTTCTGAAAACTTTTGAGAAACAGAGCTGGAAAACATTGATTTTACCCTACGATCGATGTTGACTGCTAAGCATTAAACGAGTTTATATTCTGTAAGTCTTTGATTGATTGGTGTGCCTTTTTCTATTTTNACTTGATGGGTTTAAGGGTTAAGAGTTAAGTAAATATGTGTTTTTCGGTTATAATAAAAAACCGTTACAAATTTTTATTAATGATTTTTACTAAATGAGGGCTAAAGTTGCATTTTCCAAACTAGCTAGTGCATAATGTTATTTCATTAAATGTATGGGATTTACTGGAAATTACCCTCTAGAATCGATAGGTCCAAGACTACCATACAAATTTAAAGAAAATTTAAAGGAGTTGGTTGATTGATGGTACCTTACCATTAATTGATTTCTGACTACCATACAAATTTGAAGAAGATTCAAAGGAGTTAGTTGATTGA
The DNA here is from genome assembly GCF_008641045.1 of Pistacia vera. Taxonomy (NCBI): domain Eukaryota; kingdom Viridiplantae; phylum Streptophyta; class Magnoliopsida; order Sapindales; family Anacardiaceae; genus Pistacia; species Pistacia vera. The sequence goes on from NW_022196165.1 coordinate 1,899,898, forward strand.
TGGTACCTTACCATTAATTGATCTCTGACTACCATACAAATTTAAAGGAAATTCAAAGAGTTGGTTGATTGACAGTACCTTACCATTAATTGATTCTGACAAATTGAGAGAAAAAGGCTGAAAACATTGGTATAAGTGTTATGTTAATTTTTTCTGAAAACTTTTGAGAAACAGAGCTGGAAAACATTGATTTTACCCTACGATCGATGTTGACTGCTAAGCATTAAACGAGTTTATATTCTGTAAGTCTTTGATTGATTGGTGTGCCTTTTTCTATTTTATTTTTTTCATCTTTTTTCCCCCCAAGTTGCCTGCCTTTTTCTATTTTATTTTCCATCTCTTTTCCCCGAAGTTGCCTGCCTTTGTTATTTTTTCTTTCCTGTTTTTACCAGACCTAAAATTGCATTCCTAACAAGCAACTAAGGAGCCATTCACATTTGGTGTGCTTGTGTTGCAAAAATTCATTAATTCACACACAAGAAATTCTTTAACGAGGATTCACATTTGTAACACATAGTTCTCACGTAATAAATAATGGTCAAATAATTTAACCTCCCCTTACACCCAAAAGTTTTCAAACCCACCCCCTCCAAATTTTTTGTGAAATTGCTAATATACCTTTCTCATTGAGTCTCAACAAATTGAAAATTCTAGATGTAGTCCTATTTTAAAAAAAAATCCGAATCTCCATTCCTGACGGTAATTTTGTTCTATACCCTAAACCCTAAATCCTCCTCCCCCGGGGGGGGGGCGGGGGCGCGCGGGGGGCGCACCATTTTTTGTGAAATTGCTAATATATCATTCTACATTGAGTCTCAACAAATTGAAAATTCTAGATGTAGTCCTATTTTTAAAAAAATCCGAATCTCCATTCCTGACGGTAATTTTGCTCTATAAGAACAAATTTCTTGCATAAGGCCTGAAATTTTTTCTTTTTCTATTGTAGAACTGTCGGCAGGAATGAAGTCAAAAGAGATGGAGAAATTTGATATCTTGTAATAAGTTCAACTTCATCAATGAAAGTCTCAATTATTTTCTGACACAAGGCTTCATAAATATGGCTAGTAAAATTGTTATGGTGGTCCTCAACTCTGAAACTAATTAAGAAAATGCTGACACTTTAGTCGAGCAATAGTGGAAGAAGTCAAAGAAGCCATTAACTTTCCACAAATGGCAGTCAGTTCACAATGGCAAAAACATAGAGAGCTAAACCAAGACAGCATATAATTGAGTATTTGCTGTAAGCATTTCAGTTTTATCTCTTTTCCTAAAAGATGCCTCTTTTCTTTTTTGACCAGACTATAATTGCATCCCCAACAAGCAACTTATTGGAGAATGGTTAGCTTAATGGTTGCTGTTATTATTATTGGCACAGTTACATATTGTCATTAGTTACAACTAGCTTAGTTAAGTTTGTCACGGTTAGTCAAAGTCATCATGTTGACTATAGTTAATCAGTTGTTAATCATGGTTAGTAGTTAGAGTTTAGTTGTACTACTTGGATAAAAGGACTTCGATCCTTTCTTTGTAAAGTGAGACTGATATTTCATAAAGAAATGTTCCTTTTCTTTTTGTTCTTTGTCACAACTAATTGAACCATTCACATTGGTTTTTTTTATTTTTTTTTTATAACACATTCTTGAACATGACCTATATAGTAATTTAGATGGTTTGCTCCCACGTTAAAAAAAAAATGTGACCTATTACTATTAAATATTTTATTTTTCAGGAAATGCCCAGAATAAACAAACCAGCAGTGTTTCCAAAAAAACAAAAAAAAAAAAAAACAGTGCTAAGTAATAAAGATAGGAATGATAAAGAAAGAGTAATAAATATATGGCATATACAAATTGAAAGTTCGACTGATACACAAGCTAAAAACACACTAAAGCAGAGCAACATTGAAACATCTATTGGGGTAAAAATCTCAAAGCTGCTTCAAAATCCTCTAATTTGATCGTAAGCAATTCATCCCTGTCTGCACAATCATCACTAAGCCTAAGATCCAGATTCCCCTTAGCATTATTTAACATTATATCCACTAAACCTCCATTCATTTGCATACGCTGCTTTTCTGTTGTTACTCTCTCTATTAGCTCTGCAATGACATCTACAGTACAAGAAAAATGTAATTTAAAGCCATGTAACAAGCTATCTTCCGCTTGATTTTTCATCTTGATATGGAGAACATTAGCTAATTCTTCACAACTCAGATCTTCAAATTTAAAAATGTTAGTAACCCTTCTGCTGAAACCTTCATTAGAAGATATTATACGTTGCATTGCTTCATTGTACCCAGCAAATATGACTAAAACTTTTCCATTGTCCATGCAAGACATGATCTCTTCTAAGGCTTCTAACCCAAAGTCACTAGGACATGTGTCCTTCGGCATTAGTCGATATGCTTCATCCACAAAAAGAATACCTCCCTCGGCCTTTTTGATCTGTGCATGAAATTATTATTATTATTTTGTTAAAATAAACCATACAATCTAATACATGCTTCTAAGATATTATGCATTTTGAAATATAGAAGGTAAAGAGAGGATACAAGTCCATCAAATTATATTCATTTTTTCAATTAATAAACTTCTTGCTATGTCGAACACATAATAATATAGAAAGCAAAGTGCTGTACCATCTTCCTAGTCTTATACCCAGTATCACCAACATGTTCACCAACTAAATCTGTCCGTTGAACTTCTTTTACATTGTCAGTTTGCAAAATTCCCACACCATAGAGTAGTCTTCCAAGGATTCGAGCCACCATAGTCTTACCTATCCAATAAGAAAAAAATCATTTAATTTGATAAGTAAGGAAACAAAATATTGCAGCAGCAATTTTAACTGAAAAGGTAAAGATAAAGTAAGCAGCAATTTTACCAGTTCCAGGATTTCCTAGAAATGCCATGTGAGGAAGTTTTCCAGCAGTGCCGATTTCAAGTCCAACGGCCTTGCGTCTCTCATTCAAAAGAAGGCCCTTTGCCCATTTCCGAAGTTGCATCTTGAGTTCATGCAGACCCACAATATTCGATAGCTCTTTTTCGAGGGCATTTATCTTTTCTTTTTGCTTCCTGCATGCTTCAAGTAACTTTTTATCTTGTCGTTCTTGTTGATGAGAGAGTAATAAATCACGCAACTTCACATTTTCTTGGATTTTTGAAAGATGATCTACAGGAGTCATGCCCTCCTGCATTCAAAGTTACTTAAATTACCGCTATTTAGCAAGAAATATATTTATTAGTTGAGAATATAAAATACATACATCATCTCTAGCATCACAATCAGCATTATTCTTGAGCAATGTCTCCACAATTGAACAGTCTTCAGCTCGAATTGAGTGACAAACAGAAAGCATTAGTGGTGTCATTCCATACTGCATGTCAAAATGGGAAATAAAATGAAGAAAAATATATATCACTATCACAAATCTCAGGCAAAGTATGACTGAACGAGAATATAAGGTACAATTATATAGAAAGCACCTTAGTTTTGGCTTCAACAACAGCACCATGATCAAGGAGTAATCGTGCAGCTTCATTGCACCCATTCTCGGCTGCTACATGCAATGGAGTTTCTCCATACTGTAAAACTCAACAGATCAAAAACCAAAAATATATAAGCATTTATATTTTTACTAGCATACTTTTCGCTTTGTAGTGCTTAGATTTCTCTCAGGATGATTTATAAAGAACACATACCATATTTTTCGCTTCCAAGTCAACTTTATCATATCCTTTCCATTCAAGCAGAAATTTCACTATCTCTGTCTTGTTGTTACTAGCAGAAAGATGAAGGGGTGTCTGCAATATCTGCACTAAAACAAAAATGAATACATAAATTGGAAGATAAACACACTCAGCTTAATTTAATTGTAAAGTTTGCGAAGAAAATTTTTGTTCCCTTCTTAATTTGTCCAAAACCCTCTAAAGACCCAACTGACAAAATCTAGTTCTTTCAAGTGGATATATATTCATTAATAAAAAAATAATGTTAAAAGAATAAAGAAATAATCTTACAATTGCATTTCTTTCATTGAGAAGAGATGGATTATCCTGAAGTAGCTTCTCAAACCCATCAATGTCCCCCGACTGAGCACAGTCATGAATGGTTGTACGTTTCTCAGATCCTGATGATTGCTTATCCTGACCATTCTCCATGTCTGAATGTCGTCTCTTCATGATTAATTAAGGAGATTAAAGAGAACAAAATAAAACAAAGAGAGATTTGGAATGTTCACAGAATGAAATGAAGTTTCGTCCCCTTTCTATAAGCATCTATATGCTCATTTATTTTGCTTAATTTTATTGCATAACATGTTAAACGTCAGCACGGAATATTAACGAATCTTCAATGAAGTTTCCTTAGCTTTCAGGTGATATTTCTTCTCACTCTCACCAATAATATTTGTATCTAATGTCTGTTTTTCTTTATTGACTTGACTAATGTGTTTGTCATATGTCGAAGAAAGATGATTCGACTTAATGCTCCTTTCCTTTCTTTCTGAGCGCTTGTATGTCTAGCTATTTTTATATTAACGGCCTCCCTTTCTGCGAAAGGACCGATTTGAACACTATCTTATTCATAGTTTACCTTAAGATCTGGTTGAATTTAAATACAATTTTCTTTTTCGAAAACAAATTATATAAAAATATATTTGGTTGAAATAAACTAGTACATATTGCAAGCCAATGCATATATGCCATTTAAGTATAAATTTTAATAATACTATACATCTCATTAAATATAAAAATAGTTAAAAAAAATTCATATATGGTACTATCTTATGTTCTATTTTTTCTCCTTTTCTTATAATTATCCTAATTATTTTATCCCGACTCTCTTACTTGAGTAAACGACTTTTCCATTCAAATAATGGTTTAATGACACTTTTCCATCCACAGACTTTTAAAATACCATTTTACTATCAAAATTTTATTCCGTTTCCAATTTTGGTATTGTTGCGATCCTACACAACTACTATTCTCTTTCCCGATCATCACTTACCAAAACCCCTCAATCTCTACTTTCGCTGACCCCGTCAATCATTGGCAATCGAGCAATTAGAGTTTATGTAGCTACTCTCTCAAGTTAAATTTCGATCAATCCCAACCATATTAACTTGACTAATGTGTTTGTCATATGTCGAAGAAAGATGATTCGACTTAATGCTCCTTTCTTTTCTTTCGAGCGCTTGTATGTCTAGCTATTTTTATATTAACAACCTCCCTTTCTGCGAAACGACCGATTTGAACACTATCTTATTCATAGTTTACCTTATGATCTGGTTGACATAGAATTTAAATACAATTTTCTTTTTCGAAAACAAATTATATAAAAATTTATTTGGTTGAAATATACTAGTATGTATTGCAAGCCAATGCATATATACCATTTAATTATAAATTTTAATAATACTATCCATCTCATTAAATATAAAAATAGTTAAAAAAAAATCATATATGGTACTATCTTATGTCTATTTTTCTCTTTTTCTTATAATTATCCTACTTTAATAATTTTATCACGACTCTCTTACTTGAGTAGATGACTTTTTCTCACTTAAATAATGACTTAATAACACTTTCTCACCTACAAATTATTGAAGTATCACTTTATTATCCAAATTTATATTTTGTTTACAATTTTAACATTGTTACGATCCCATACCACCACTATTCTTTTTCCCGATTATCACTCACCAAAACCTCTCAATCTCTACTCCCGTTGACCCTATCAATCGTAACAATCGAGCGATTAGGGTTTATGCAACCACCCCTCTCAAGTCAAATTCTGATCAATTCAAACTATAAAAATCCAACATTCTATCACCTAAAGACTTATCGGTCTTCCTTCTTCAAAAGCCCAAACAGACTAATTTGTTCTTTGTTTGCCACCAAAATATAAATTTGGGTAATAAATAGTATTTTAAAAATCTATGGATGAAAAAGTGTAATCAAGACATTATTTGAGTGAAAAAAAGTTGTTAACTCCTCTTACCTACATTAACTATTAATATTTAATAATTTGATTCTTATGGATAAGCGGCAGTGGAACGCAAAAAGGTAGATGAGTAAAGTTAATCTGCAAAATTAAAGGCATTAATTAATTGGAATATATATATATATGGCATTTTTGGCTTAAATAGCAGTATGAAAATTCGTTGAAGTTTCACAACTTCCACTTATTTAACCTTTCACGGTCTTCAACGATTTTATTTATGCCACGCATGTGATCAAGGAAACCGTGTGATAATTATTATACTTTATTTCTACTTTAATTTCTTTTTTTCCTGGAAGTTGCCTTGCTTTTTCTATTTTATATTGCTTCTCTCTTTTTCCAGGAAGACGTCCCACATGTCTAAAATTATAAAAGCTTTGGCTTCGTTTGTTTCGTTTTTGAGAATACTATTATTAATATTAATATTTTTAAAAAAGTTATATAGTAAAATGTCATTATTCTCAAAATATTGTTTTATATTTTTTAATTTATTTTAAACCTCTTAAATTTATTAATTTAACTAAACACCCCTAAATAATTTTTTTTAGAAATTACAAAAACACGCCGACCACCCTCCGACGGTGGTGGCCGACTGTTCGTATTTAATGGGTGGGTTGGGGGTATTTTTGTTAACTTTTAATATTTTATTATAGAGGTGTTTAGTAAATAAACAAACATAAGAGATATTTTTGTTAATTTCCAAATCTTACATCGTAATACCCGCCCAATTTAACTTTTTTCAAAATATTATTCTAAGAACTATCAAAATAATGAACCAAACGAACCCGTTGAATCTTAAGGGTACATTGGTTTAGGAAACGTTGTATTATTGAGAATATTGTATTAATTGAAAGATAGATTATCTTAAAGATTGCAAGGAATGTTTAGGGAAATGTGTTTGGTTGGTTGAAATGAATTGGTAGATATGTTATATTAATATGTTTGGTTGGGAGGAATAATTTGGTAGGTATGTTACATAAATTACTAGATTGCCTTCCTTTTTAAATATTAATATGATATTATTATTATTTTTTGAATGACTTTTTTAACCCCCTAAATTTTAGATTAACTAAAACACCCCAACACCAAAAAAGGTTTAAAACTTAATAAAAACACCCCCACCCACCACAAGCCACAGCCAGTGGCCTATCACCGTCGGTAGTGGCGGTGAAAGTGGATATTTGGCCGTGAAATGACGTCCGTTTCACAATTGGATCTGGTTGTTGTCGGCCATGGATCACAGATCCATGCCCGAAAATGGCCTTATTGGTGCACGATCAACAAATATGACCGGTCGTTTGCCATTTCGTCATCGACGGCGGCGACTGACAATGGTTTCCGGCGGTTGGTGGTGGTGGCTAGATCCAGCCACAACCTTTGGATAATTTTTTTTTTTTAAATTTCAGGGGTATTTATGTCCTAAAAACTTTGTATATAAGGATAAAATAGTCAATTGATATTTTTGTAAATTGCTTTTAAAACAAGGGTATTATTGTCTTAAAATTTTATTAATAAGAGATAAAATTGTAACAAAAATAAGATTACCAAGTAATCTTAAAATACCTAAGAACATGGAGATAATTAGATTACATCTTATATTACCAACAGTAACTACTATTGGTATTGGAAGATTACTGGAATCTTATATTACTTTGACAGCCAAATGTGGTAATCAAGTAATATAAGATAACATTACTTCAATAATCCTATATAACCTCCAACCAAACACACCCTAAGGTTTAGGTGTGGTAAGATGCTACCCCATTTAAAAACTTAAACTAGTAGGTGATGACTCAATATTATATGAGTCCAATGGGCCCCTTGTATCAAACTTTGATTTTTTTTTTTTTTTTTCCATTTTCTTTGTCTAGTTTATATGTGGGGATTCGAACTTTATATATTTGGCTTTGATACATGTGAAGTTGTTATTTGAGCCAAAGGTCTCAAATTTGAATCCCCACGTACAAACTAGATAAAGAAACTGTAATATATATATCTCTAAGTTTGATGTGAGGGCAACTTAATATGGTATCTGAGCCAAAGGTCACGAATTGATATTTAAACCAAAGGTATAAATTTTGAACCCCCACATATAAACTAGATAAAGAAAATGAAAAATGAAATCCAAGTTTGATATGAGGGAAACTTAACATGGTATTTGAGCTAAAGGTCTCAAGTTTGAATCCTCACAGGTAGGATGACAACTTAACATGGTATTTGAGCCAAAGATCTCAGGTTCAAATCTCCACCAGTGGATGACAACTTAACATGGTATTTTAGCCAAAGGTCTGAAGTTCGAATCCTCACTTACATTCCCCTTTACTGAAGTCTTGTTGGAGTAATGTAATGTTGAGCCCTCACCTACTAACTTAAGCTTCTAGGTGGGATGACAACTTCACAAGGTGAGAGTAAAAACTCTAAATAAGGGCTATCCCTTTTTCACAATCAACTCTGAAGAACAACTCCATATCGTCTCCTACGCTTCCCTTTTCAGAGCATGTCCCACACTAGTGCTTCACGTCAATGTTTTTAAACTCGAACCGCCCCTTGACCCGATTAAGGGACTAGTTTTCAGGTTGCCTAGTCTGACCGGTGACATTAGCATGTCTAGTAGGTTTGAAATCCAGTAAACACACTCTTGTAAAATTACACATCAGTCCCTACCGATTTAAAAGCCAATAACATGCCCTTGTGATCTAGGTAGGAAACTAAGAAGTAGCTAGGTGAAAACGATGATGATCGGCAGCCAATCAGAGTTAGGGATGATGGGGGTTTTGATGCCGAGATGAAGGTGATGCTGATGGTGGTGTCAGGTGGGATGGTTGGTGCCAGAAGCTACCAGAATCAAGGAGGAAGCTGTTGGAATCAAGGATTTGGTGACCTGGTTTAGATATCGGGCTGGTTGGACTGACAGTTTGTTACTATTATGCTAGAATTATGTAAGTTGTTCTCAGACATTTCCAGATCTTCGTGCAACGAATTTTGTATTCATTTGTTTGAGGGATGCACTACCTCAGTCCTTAAAGAGTGTTTGGACCCAAAATTTTGTGAAAGGAGGTATCATGGGAATTTTAATATTTAATTAATATTATACATAATAATCAATTTTTTATCAATACTATAAAAATAACTTATAAAAAAAATTATATTAAAAATCATGAATTTTTCATTTTTTTTTTTCTAACTTTGAGATATCAATAATTAGTTCTAAGTAAAGTACAAAATAATTTATTCAAACTATTATATTATTTTAAATAAAATCATTAAATAAAAGAGAAATTCGTATATGATGTACAAATAAATTGTTAAAAGTTAAGAATATATGATATTATTTCAAAGGTGAACTATGAAAAATAATGAGAGGATTAATTTCACTAAGGAGGCACAATGTAGGGAGGTAAGGAGATGAAGGTTATATATACATAAATATATATAGCTTGTGCCCCCTTACTTTCTATGTGGGTCCGCTGTTGACCTTAAGAACGTGAATAAATAATAATCCTTATACTTGAAGGAGCAATCCTCTGTCTCCTTTCGCCCTAAAGTCTTTCTTTTTATTCACCACCTTATTAAGAAAATTGATTAAATTTCTTTGAAGAACACTTTGGCATGTCTTATTGTTGACAGAAGAAGATATTCAAGCTTCAACTCAAGCAAAGTATGAACTACATGCATGCAACAACTTTCCGGACCACGTGCATCAGTTAGTCAACCTAAATAACCATTTTTTGTATTCTGTTAATGCAAGTTGCTGAGCAACTTGCATGCAGTAACCAATTTTGTATTCTGTTAGCAACTTGCATTCAGTTAATGCAAGTTGATAATCAACTTGCATGCGACAGAAGAAGTGTGATCATCTATTATGATCGAATGGTGTATAATGAACCTCTTCAGTTTTGGATTAATGGTGTAGATTTAAGGTGACTAGAGTTTGTAACCTACCCTCGTGTGTATATAAGACATGAGTGTGCCTTAGTTTAACTCACTGAAGAAAAGATGGAATAAAATAAACTTTTGTTTCCAGAACTTTGATTTTGCTCTGTTTCTCTAGTTTTTCGTTTCTTCTATTCTGTTTTACTCTTCTCATGGTATCAGAGCTGTATTGACATACGTCAATGGCAGATCCTAAAACACCTCTCACCTCAGTTCTTAACACAGAAGGAAAAGCTATGAATTCAACTTCAGTCTCAACTCTAAATAGCACACTACCTACCATTACCGTGAAGCTTGGAGAACGAAACTATGCCTACTGGAAATCTCAAGTCCTTCTTGCACTAAAAGCTTACGCTAGAAGGCTTTGTTACAGACAAACTCAATTTACTATTTCTGAAACTGATGAATCAAAACAAACGGTCAATCAAGAACAGCTAGCATGGAAAAGAATTGATCAGTTGTTATTTAGTTGGTTGATATCCACCATTTCAGAAACTATGTTTAGGCACGTTGTTAACTGTGATAAAGCATTTGATATATGGCACACAATAGAGATGCATTTTCTAATAGATTCTAAGGCTAGGATCCTACATCTAAGGAATCCACTACAAACGACTAGGAAAGATAGCTCTAGCATAACTGACTATGTGCTTAGGATGAAGGAAATTGCAGACTCTTTGACCACCAGTGGTGTGGTAGTAGCAGATGAAGAATTACTTTTATACATTCTTGATGGACTTGGAACCGAATATGATGCAATGGTGGCCACTTTAACTGCTAGGAGTAGTGAGGTATCATTACAGGAAGCACAATTCTTGTTACATAAACATGAAATGAGACTGGAGAAACAACATTCTGCCTATATTGGTTTTCATGAAGCTGCTGCCTTCTTGGTGAACAAACAGCCCTCCAACTCTCAACTGACCACACCAATGCTAAACACCCCAGAACCACAAACAAATCAACCTATACATCCTCACTCCCACTCCCAAAATCAACATGAGCCTAAACTCTCCTATCTACCTACTAAAAATTTCCAAACCTATAATCAAAGTTTCGCCAGAGGCAGAGGAAGAGGTCGAAACTTTTACAAGCCTAGACTGTTTTGTCAATTATATGGAAAGAATGGACACATGGCCTTGCAATGCTGTCATCGGTTTGATACTTCCTTTCAAGGAAACCAAAATCACAGACCACATTTTGGGACAGAGTACAATGCCTCACAGCAGCATACTCAATCCACAACTCCTGCACAAGTGTTCTTTGCAACAACTCAGCCTACTTACTCAAGTTACTATCCAAGGCAACCTTACCAGATTTCCTCACCAGTGACACATCAACCACAATCCTTTCAGAACAACAACACTCCAGTAAACTCCTCTGAACTAAATCTGTCATAGTAGCATTATGAATATTCAGGAGAGAATAAGCTGAACAAGCAAACTGCAACAATTGTATGAACAAATCCCAACTGGTTTATTGACTCAGGTGCAACTCATCATATAACACATGATCTTCAAAATCTCTCAGTCAAAAATCAATATACTGGAACCTAATCTCTTCAAGTTGGGAATGGACAGTGCCTTGACATCTCACATACAGGTTTGAATATTTTACCCTTCTCTTGTATGAACAAATCCATTCAACTTAAAAACATACTATGTGTTCCACATGTGACTAAGAATTTGCTGAGTATTTCAAAAATTACAAGAGATAATAATGTGTTGGTTGAGTTCTTTGCTGATGATTGTGTTATAAAGGACAAGACTTCTCAGGTTGTACTTCTTAAAGGAACCTTACATAATGGCTTGTATCAACTTGACATCCCAAGTGGAAATGGAACTTGCCGACAACAGAATTCTATCATATTACAGCATCCTCTTTTGCTGCAATCACAAGCACCAACTTTCTTTTCTGGATTTTCTTGTTCACAAAATTCTGCCGGATAGCAAGATTCCCTTGATACATTTACCAAAGAAAGAAACAACAGCCAAGCTCCAGCATTAATTAGTGAAGGAGACTTGTGGCATAGGAGATTAGGCCATGCTCATGTTTCAGTCCTTAACTCCCTTGTACCAACATTGCATGTAAAGGACAACATTAATAAAATTCAATTTTGTGAAGCATGTCAATATGGCAAACTTCATCAAAACTCTTTTCCTTCATCACATTCTTGGGCAAGTAAACCTTTTGAGTTAATATATGCAGATGTTTGGGGACATGCCCCTGTAGTTTCAGCTATTAGATTCAGATATTACCTATTGCTTGTTGATGATCATACTAGATACTCCTGGATTTACCCCCTCAAATTGAAATCAGAAGTAACCTCAGTTGTTAAACAATTCATTTAGCTAGTAGATCAACAATTTGATGCCAAAATCAAGATTTTTCAATCAAATTGGGGAGGAGAGTTCATACCACTTGCGGTTTTCTTTGCTTAACAGGAGATCCATTTTCGGCACCCCTGTCCTTATACACATCAACAGAATAGGAGGATTGAACGCAAACACTGTCATGTTACTGAAATAGGACTCACATTATTAGCACAAGCTTCCATGTCACTACAATTTTGGTGGTTTGCTTTTCATACTGCTGTGTACCTGATTAACAGATTACCATCTTTAGTTGTGCAAAATCAAACCCCCTTCCAGCTTCTGTTTCATAAAGCACCAGACTACAAGGCTATCCGCATCTTCGGGTGTCAATGTTTTCCCTTTATTAGACCCTATCAAAAACAAAAATTTGCTTTTCATTCTAAGGAATGTTTTCTCCTTGGGTACAGCTCTATTCATAAGGGCTACCTATGTTTTAACACTCATGATGAGTTTACACCATACAAAGTGTCAAATTCAATGAATAGATTTTTCCTTTTGCAAAAGGTTTCTCTATTCTTCATACTTCAGCAACCGAGACACCCTTGTCATCTCCATCTCACCCTTGGAAGCTTCCCTACTCAGAATGCCTCTTCTACAACTCCTTCTTCAACACAAACTCTGTCCACACAAAATCAGTCCTCGGTTCCACTGTTAACACTTGAAGTTGATCTCAGCTCGTATAACACCCAAGTCCCTTCTTCTCAAGTTCAACCTACTACCACCACCACTGTCCAAAACACACACCCTATGATTACCCGAAGAAAAGCAGTAGCCTTTGTTAGCACTCTCACTCATGAATCTCATAAAAACGAACTAGTACAACATCCGCCTTAACCAATCCTCTGTGGGTGTAGGCTATGACTGCCAGGTATGAAGCTTTCCTACAAAATCACACTTGGTCTCTGGTACCATATACAAATGATATGACCCTTGTTGGCAATAAATGGGTTTTTAAGGTAAAACTAAATTCAAATGGAAGTGTTCAAAGTTACAAGGCAAGACTTGTTGCCAAAGGATTTCATCAAACTACCGGAGTGGATTATTTTGAAACTTTTTCTCTAGTCATCAAAGCATCCACCATCCGAGTCATTCTCTCACTTGCGGTAAGTCATGGTTGGGAGGTCCAACAAGTTGACGTTAATAACGCCTTTCTCAATGGTGATCTAACTGAATCAGTATACATGCCTTAACCAGATGGATTTTTTGATCCTTACAAGCCTCAATATGTTTGTAAATTACACAAGGCATTATATGGGTTAAAATAGGCCCCGCGTGCATGGTATGACAAACTAAAGACTGCATTATTGCAATAGAACTTCCTAAACTCAACCTCTGATTCCAGTCTCTTCTATTATCATAATAGCAACAAAGTTGTGTATATCCTTGTTTACGTTGATGACATCTTACTTACGGGAAATGACACTTCAATCATTCAACAAGTAATCACTAACTTGGACAGCATGTTTGGTCTCAAAATACTTGGCTCCATTAACTATTTCCTTGGCATCTCTGTTGTTCATACCAGTTCTGGATTGTTACTTAATCAGAGAAAGTATGCATAGGATATTCTTCTCAAGTACGACATGATTGAGTGCAATCCTTGCTCTACTCCAACGGTTCTTGGTTCCAAACTCAGTCTTGAGGATAGCCTTTTGTTCGAACAACCCTCTGTTTACAAGAATCTTATTGTAGCTTTTCAGTACCTCACCATGACCAGACCTGATCTCTCCTTCATGGTAAACAAACTCAATCAATTTCTCAAGGCTCCAACTTTTAATCATTGGTAGGCCTGCAAACATGTTCTTCGATATATTAAAGGAACTTTACACCATGATCTAACTTTTTGTAAAGGCTCCAGCCTGCAACTTGAAGGATATGTTGATGCTGACTGGGCAAGTAATCAATCTGATCGAAAATCAACCAGTGGCTATTGCATCTTTCTTGGCTCCAACCTGATTCAGTGGTGCTCTAAAAAACAGCATGTAGTTGCCTTATCCTCCACTGAAGCAGAATATTGCGCCTTAACACATGCTGCTACTGAGATTGCTTAGCTTCAGAATCTATTTCAAGAACTTCATATCTCTATTCCTGGCCTCCCTGTTCTCTGGTGTGACAATACAAGCACTAGAGCTCTTGCCTCCAGCCCCGTCTTCCATGCGATCACCAAACACATCGAAATTGATGTGCACTTTGTACGGGAAATGGTCTAAGCTAAACGTCTCGTAGTCCAGCATGTTGCATCCGCCTTCCAAGTTGCCGATATTCTTACCAAACTGTTCTCCAGTTCTTGGTTTTGCACTCTTCGTGATCAACTTCATCTTTCGGTCTCTCCCAAATTTGAGCTTGAGGGATGAACTGACCATCGTAAAGAAGCTGCGAAGTCAAAGACAGTTTAGAGTTAAACTCAGCTGTGAGAGCAAAATATACAGACGATGAAGGTTGAGTAAATAAAGCCAAACTGGGTTTAATGTTATGCTTGAAAGATGATGATTTTTTTTTTCTCCTTTTTGTTGAGTTTTAGCTTGAGGGACGATGTTGATAGAAGAAGATATTCAAGCTTCAACTCAAGCAAAGTATGAGTTGCATGCATGCAACAACTCGCTGGGCTAGGTGCATCAGTTAAAGTCAACCTGAATAACCATTTTTTGTATTCTGTTAATGCAAGTTGATAATCAACTTGCATGCGGCAGAAGAAGTGTGATCATTTGTTATGATCGAATGGTGCATAATGAACCTCTTCAGTTTTGGATTAACGGTGTAGATTTAAGGTGACTAGAGTTTGTAACCTACCCTCACGTATATATAGGACATGAGTATGCCTTAGTTTAACTCACTGAAGAAAAGATGGAATAAAATAAACTTTTGTTTCCTGAACTTTAATTTTGCTATGTTTCTCTTGTTTTTCGTTTCTTTTGCTCTGTTTTACTTTTCTCACTTATGCTTTATGTTCCAAACTATAATTTATGTTTCTTTAATAATTCATCCCTAAAATCCTGTATCAAACATATCCTAAATAAAAGCTACTCTAAAAAAACTCAACTTGGAAAAGTCAATTAGACGTCATACCTATTTACCCCAAAAAACAAAAAAGCCATACCAAACAAACCTTTAAAAAAATTCAAATATTATTAAAAAAAGAAAAAAAGAAATGTTAGTGATAATTTTAATGCCATCTTGATTAATAAAATAAAAATAAAAATAGGTCCAACCATTTGAGAGTTTTAACCAAAAAATGGGGCAGTTTATTAAAAGGACATTTGGAGTCAAAATTTAATTAAAAGGCTATGTAGTTTGTAAATGTTAACTAAATAGCTTTATTTTTTATTAAGCTTAATTAAATATGATTAGGGGTTAATTAGGATTAATGAATAATTGTGTAATCTTTTAAAAATTATAATATGTCCCCAAAGAGTCGAAAATCTTGCAAACAAACCAAAACACCTTCTTCTTCCTCCCATGACGTTAACGCATTCCTCCACCATTAACATCTGCTCCAACACAGATCCTCCTCCTCCTCCTCCTGACATTTTATCCAGGTATGTGTATCTCCCTTTCGATTTCATATTTCGATTTACAAAGATCTGGGTTATGATTTTGATTTAGCATGGATTGGGTTTGGGTTATGATTTTGATTTAGTTGTTTAGGTTGTTGCGCTGTGTTTGATGTAATAGAAGTTGAAAGGAGTGAAATATATTGAAAATTTGTTGTGGGTATGTGTTCTGGGTATGATGGATCGATTGTAGGTAGAGATGACTGAAAATGTGTTATGGGTATGATGGATCGCTTAAGCGATCTGGTGTATCGCTTAAGCAATCTGGTAGGTCTGGTAATGCAACAGATAGATCGCTTAAGTGATCAGGTATGTGGCATAAGATCGTTTAAGCGATCTGGTAAAAGTCTGGTGTATAGGAGCAAATTGCTTAAGCGATCAGTAAATGGCATAAGATCGCTTAAGCGATCATGGTTATTTATACTAGATCGCTTAAGCAATCAAGTGTATCGCTTAAGCGATCCAGTTTAAATAACCATGATCACTTTAGCAATACAGCAGACCATATAAACGACTATGCAGATTCTTTTTAAAATATTTGAACCCTTAGTACAACATTTAAGAATATTTTTTTTCTTGCATTATAGGTAGTTGGCTATTATTACACATGGGACAAGTTGTTTTGGGTGTTGAATATTTTGGTGAGTTGGTGGAGGAAGAAAGTAGCTGGAGGTGGATTGGGAAGAGCAAAGAAGTTATACCAATTGCTGTGAGCACAGAGGTTAGTTTTGACGAGTTGATTGATGAAATAATTAGAAGAGGTGATTTGAGTTGCTCGCGTAGTGATATAGTTGTGAAGTATGTTTTAAGTAGAGTTCCTAAACATTATAAGGTACCTCCTGCTATATTAAAGTCGGATGCAAGTGTGAAGTCATAAATGATTGATGTGGCCGATAATGGTTCGAGGCCGATTTTAAGGGTTTCTTTTGTAGAAAAACCATTGGAAGTTGGTTCAAAGGAAGGGGATAACGAGGAAGTAGGCTGAGATTTTCCTGGTTTTAATTTGAACTACGAGGCCATTGATTTGTTAGTTGAAAAATCAAGAGTAGATGGTGAATTGGGTGGTGAGGAGGACACTGTAGAAGAGGTTGGTGATGGGGGGTAGAATGAAAATGTTGAGGAGGAGGATCCCGTACATGGTCCCACAGATGTAGAGATTCCTTTAAATACAGATTATGCAGAAGACGTAGATTGTGAGGAAGAGAACACTATGGTCGTTTATGCAGGTTCAGAGGGGAAAATTGGAGGTAGTAGTGAATCAGCTCATGTTTTTACGGATGGATCAGAGTTGTGCATAGGGTATTTATTTGACAACAAAGAGGAAGTGGTGAGGAAGCTAAAACTTGTTGTCGTGAGAGGTAATTTTAAGTTCATCACCCAAAAGTCAAATTCATTTGCTATGATGGTTGCATGTCATGACCGAAAGTGCAAGTGGCGGGTTTATTGTAGAAGGTTGGCGGAGTCAGAAAAATTTATTCTTAGCACATATACCTGTGAGCACACATGTGGTTTGGGACATATTTCAGGTGAGCATCGAAATACATCCGCTGATGTTATTGGACAATTTGTCAAAAGTCGATTCGTTGAAGGGAAAGGTCCATCTCCTAAAGACATTCAGAGACTTGTGCGCACAGAGTTAGGATGTGCTGTTAGTTACTGGAAATGTTGGAAAGGGAGACAACATGCACAAGATTTTGTGAGGGGCATGCTGGAGCATGGGTATGCAGTATTAGAAGCGTATCGTTATATGCTTGAGTTGACAAACCAAGGTAGCAAGACGGCTTTGAATTGGGACAGGAATATGATGTTTAAATATTTTTTTGTTGCTTACGATTTTGCTATAAAGGGTTTTGTAAACATGAGAAAGGTATTGGCTGTTGATGGTTGCTTTCTGAAAGGTAAGTATGGAGGTACATTGTTGGTGGCCACTGCACAGGACAGCGAGAATCACATATATCCTGATGCATGGTGTGTGGTTGACTCTGAGAATGACGAGTCGTGGACTTGGGGTTTTTTCAGCAATTACGTTTGATAGTGCCTGACAGTGATGAGTTGTGCATAATATCTGATAGGCACAACTCTATAAAGAGGGGGATTGCCACTATTTACCGTCAAACACATCACAGATTCTGTATGAGGCACCTTAGTGAGAACATAAAACAAAAGTTTAAGTGTGCTGGCCTCATTCAGACATACTACATGGCAGCAAAAGCTTATTGGGTTGATGAGTTCAAGAAACACTTCCAGCAAATCCGAATCAAGGATGATAGAGTTGCTAAGTATCTTGAGTATGATGTTGGTTTTGAGTGATGGAGTAGAGCTTACTTTCCTGGAAGAAGGTTTGATGTCATGACCACGAACATAGCCGAGTCCATAAATTCGAAGTTGTTAATAGAAAGAGAGTTTCCAATAGTTGCACTTTTTGATGCAATCCAGAGGACATTGTCGTGGTGGTTCCATGAGCGTCGTACGGAGTCAGATAATTTTACTACAACCCTTGTTCCGTCAGCTGAAAAATTATTGCGAGAACGTATGAAACTATCAAATGCATTGTTTGCCTATCCTCTTAATGCTCAAGAGTTAACTGTGCGCGACTATGGTCTGGATGCCCTAGTTAACCTTGTTAGAAAAACTTGTAGCTATAGAGTGCTTAACATTCAATGTTTACCTTGTCCTCATGCACTAGTAGCACTAAAACACCAACGAAAGCTAGATTTTGGTTCAAGAATTTACATGGAACTATGCTTCCCTCTCTATATGGCAAATCACTACATGTTAGCTTATTTAGATACGATATATCTAGTACCTCCAGAAGAGTGTAGTGGGTAGTGCCACCAGAGTTGGCTGACATTATCATCTATCCGCCATTCAAGAAGACAGCAAAGGGGAGAAAAAGAGTTAAGCGCATTCCATCAACCTTTGAGGTTCCCCGGAAGATGATTAAGTGCTCAATTTGCAAGCAACCTGGCCACAAGAGAAGCAGTTGCTAGAAGTAATCACATGCAGATCCAGAAAATTAGGTTCGAAGAAGGATGAAATTCAGGGAGTTGCTAAGGGCAACCGTTGATGAGTTATTATTTTCAATTATTGATGTTTTAAATTTTATTGTTGCCTTGAATAAATCATTCTTTATATTTAATATTCTTGTTACATGGCCTAAATATTTGTTAGTGATTTTAGAGGTTGTCAAATTGAGGAGAAAGTATGGAATTAATATGTGTTGGTAATTTTAGTTTGTCAAAATTTAGGAGAAAAGATGGAAAAGTATGCATTGCCCATGATCGCTTAAGCGACTAAGTATATCACGGATACTTAGAGATATCATGGATTGCTTAAGCGATCATGCACCTTCAAATATATTGATTCTGCCCATCACATGATTGCTTAAGTGATCTACGATCGCTTAATCGACCAAGCGAAAAAGTGAGGAATCGCTTAAGCGATATCACAGATCGCTTAGGCGATATCACAGATCGCTTAAGCAATCATGCACCTGGGCAGATATTGAATCTACCCATCACATGATGATCGCTTAATCGACCAAGCGAAAAAGAGAGGAATCGCTTAAGCGATATCACAGATCACTTAAGCAATCATGACCTGAGGCACATTGATTCTACCCATCACATGATTGCTTAAGCGACCTATGATCGCTTAATCGACCAAGTGAAAAAGAGAAGAATTGCTTTAGCGATATCACGGATCGCTTAAGCGATCATGCACCTTAAAACAGATTGATTCTTCCCATCACATGATCTCTTAAGCGATCGTAGATCGCTTAATCGACCAAGTGAAAAAGAGAAGAATCGCTTAAGCGATATCAAGGGTCGCTTAAGCGATCATGCACCTTAAAATAGATTTTTTGTGTAAATGGTTTTGCATAGTTACAACTTCGTACATAAAATTGTTAGTTGTTGGCAATTGTTTGATATAGATGTAAACATTCTACTCTATATATGTTTGATATAGACATAAAAGAACTATATGTTTAATTAAAATATAATAACAATCATGTTCCACTGAACGAATCGTACACCCTATATATTTAATATAGATGTAAACATTCTACACCATATATGTTTGATATAGACGTACAAGAACTAAATGTTTAATAAAAATATAATAATGGTCATGACTGTACCAAATAGCAAAATAAAAAATATATATCGAAGACAGCTGTAACTCTACAAAACTATCTGCACAAGCAATCATTCAAATGTTAAACTTAGTTTACTCCTTCCTCTTATAATCAGATCGAGAAGAATTTCAAAAGAGTATAATATTTATTAAATGCCCTAAAAATTGCACCGTCTTCTTCTTTATCCATATCTCAACCCTAAAGCAATTTTATTGCTCGAACTCTTAACATCTTTATGTTCCGAGAAGAGAAGAACAATATCTGTTCAC
Organism: Pistacia vera; assembly: GCF_008641045.1. Taxonomy (NCBI): domain Eukaryota; kingdom Viridiplantae; phylum Streptophyta; class Magnoliopsida; order Sapindales; family Anacardiaceae; genus Pistacia; species Pistacia vera. The sequence continues at coordinate 1,920,164 of NW_022196165.1, forward strand.
TAAGCTTGCATGGTTACCTAGTTCTCTTCAACCCTTCAAACTTCATGAGGTACTTCTCGCTCTTTCTTTGTTTATGCAAAACAAAATATATATTTTTTTCTCGTTGTCAATTTTCTCAGCGATCATGTGTATTTAGACTTAGTTGCTTAAGAGATCTGGTGGTATTTATGATATCACTTAATCGATTCTAACTTTTTACACTTGGTCGCTTAAGAGATTTATGATCGCTTAAGCGATCACCCTATATATTTAATATAGATGTAAACATTCTACACCATATATGTTTGATATAGACGTAAAAGAACTATATGTTTAATTAAAAATATAATAACGGTCATGGTTCACTGATCGAATTGTAAACCAAAGATGTTAAGAGTTCGAGCAATAAAATTGCTTTAGGGTTGAGATATGGATAAAGAAGAATTTAATAAATATTATACTCTTTTGAAATTCTTCTCGGCTTGATTGTAAGAGAAAGGAGTAAACTAAGTTTAACATTTGAATGATTGCTTGTGCAGATGGTTTTGCAGAGTTACATCTGTCTTCCATATATATTTTTTATTTTGCTATTTGGTACAGTCATGACCGTTATTATATTTTTATTAAACATTTAGTTCTTGTACGTCTATATCAAAAATATATGATATAGAATGTTTACGTCTATATTAAATATATAGGGTGTACGATTCATTCGGTGGAACATGACCGTTATTATATTTTAATTAAATATATAGTTCTTTTACATCTATATCAAACATTTATGGTATAGAATGTTTACGTCTATATTAAATATAAGCCATGATTGAATATCAAACTTAGTGAACATATCTTCTTCTTCTTTCTTCATAACATAAACGGTGCATTTGGTTGAATATTCCTATCCATATTCCCAAAATGTTTGTTTGTTTAATTATTTAGTAAATATTAGTAAATATTTTTAATTACTTTTAGACCCCTTAAGTTTATTAATATCAAAATACCCCCAGGAATAATTTTAAAATTTAACAAATACACCCCCACCTACCGAAATCTCATCGTCGAAAAAGGCCATATCAACGTCGAAATCCCACCGAAAAAGTGTGTTACGATGAAGACCGGTCAGATCTGACAGGTAGGGCATCCACATGGCTTTTTCCAGCCACATCGACCACAAATGTTGCCAACAAATACCAGATGATCTGGCCGTGGATCTAATATTTTAAGGCCAGATGTGGTCGTCATTGTCGGTCAATGATGGCCAAGATTTGGCCGTCGTTGATCGTCAATAATGGCCATTTCTTTAACCATCCATGACGGCCACATGTGGCCTTTTCCGGCGAGATCCAGTGTGGATCTCGTCGAAAAAGGCTACATTGGTTAATTACCACCGACGGTCGTTTGTAGGCCGTTGTGACACATCCCAGTGATTCTTGGTCGCTTAAGCGATTTAAGATCGCTTAAGCGATCTATTCCGAGGCAGAATAAAATCTACCCAGATCTATGATCGCTTAAGCCGAGTCTTCGCTTTTACTCTTGGATCGCTTAAGCGATCTCTTCTGAGGTAGAATAAAATCTGCCCAGAACTATGATCGCTTAAGCGATCCTCTAGTATTGCTTAAGCGAGTCTTCGCTTTCACTCTTAGTCGCTTAAGCGATTTAAGATCGTTTAAGCGATCTCTTCTAAGGTAGAATCAAATCTGCCCAGATCTATGATCGCTTAAGCGATCCTTTGGTATAGCTTAAGCGAGTCTTCATTTTTACTCTTGGTCGCTTAAGCGATTTAAGATCGCTTAAGCGATCTCTTCCGAGGCAGAATCAAATATGCCCAGATCTATGATCGCTTAAGCGATCCTCTAGTATCGCTTAAGCGATCTTAAGCGATTCTTCGCTTTTACTCTTGGTCGCTTAAGCGATCTTTTCCGAGGCAGAATAAAATCTGCCCAGATCTATGATCGCTTAAGCGATCCTCTAGTATCGCTTAAGCGATCTTAAGCGATTCTTCGCTTTTACTCTTGGTCGCTTAAGCGATCTTTTCCGAGGCAGAATAAAATCTGCCCAGATCTATGATCGCTTAAGCGATCCTCTAGTATCGCCTAAGCGATTCTTCACTTTTACTCTTGGTCACTTAAGCGATTTCAGATCGCTTAAGCGATCATTTGAGGAAAAATCTTGGTCGCTTAAGAGATATATGTGGTTGCTCATATATCGCTTAAGCGATCATGATAAAAAGAGAAGAATCCTACATTTCTCATGAATTATGTAATAATCTGTCTTTATAGAGTTAATTTCGAAATAACTGTGATTGTGATACATTTCGACCTCACTCATTTTCCTCCCAAACCCGAAAAGAATAAACAGCAAAATGAAGTCATTTATATCAATCTAATCCATCACAAATCAAAATATAAGAGACATCAATGTAACTGAAAGTTTAAACTTAAAATCATTCATAATAGTGCCAAAACAGAATAAATCCTAAGCCACTTTGACAAGTTTTCAAATTCGGTATAATCACTGTCTGAGATCATTGTTTGATACCATGCCTTGCCAGCAGCCTTGATTGCAGATGCCGCCACTTTGAGAAGTTTTCAAATTTGGTATAATCACTGTCTAAGGTCATTGTTTGGTACCATGCTTTTCCAGCAGCCTTGACTGCAGATGCTTCCTCCTGGCCACCAGCCTTGATTGCAGATGCCTTGCAGGCAGCCTACTCTGACAGCCCAAGCCAGTTTGAGAAGTTCCTTCTCATTGTTTGCCAGCAACCTGCAAAATTATCCGGCACACCTACAGCCACGTCATCTTTTCTAAATAAAAAACCAAAAAACAAAAAGTTTTTTAGGGCCAATTTGTTAAATGGAAAGTTGGGATGTTCGGGGAGTAAAATTTTCTCTCTTCACGAACCTTAGTTATGGAGTGCAAGATTGAAAAGTTCACTGAGTCCATCTATTTTGGTAAAGCTCTGTATAAGCATGACACCCGCAGCATCAGCACCACAACCCAAGTATCAACATCAACATCACATAAACTACAAAATTCAAAGTCCAAGTTCCAAACCTTTTGATTGGGTTGTGGTCACTCAAAACGGATCCATTTCCCCATGGAAGTACTCAACATCCCAGCGCTCCCGATAGTTGTTCATTTTTTCGTCATTCAATCCGTCCATCGGGGTGTTGGTTATGTCGAACTGAATAAATTTCAGGGCATATGCCCTACAATCAGCACTGCAATAGGAAGATGGCATTAGCATTAGAATCAACTTATAGAACAATTGTATTATGTAAGTTAGTTTTATACAAAATTTACCTTGACTCATTTGTTGGGACGGGAACATGCTTGAGTGGCCACTTTCCCATCAATGCTTCATCACCGAGGTGCTCAAACATCCCGCTATGGCGTAACAGCCACGGGAACAACACGGACAGTGGCTCCAACTCGGCCTCCAATTGCCTGTCTCGACAAATTGTTGGGTTGCAGTCAAGGATCTTCAGCAACCTCTCCTCTAAGAGCGTGACGACTGCTATCCAGTGTATTTCCTTGACCAGGATGATGCAGTAGACACTTTCAACTTTTGCCCAACTGTGGCCATATTTGGGCCGGTCATCCATTACATACTGCATCATCTTGTTATCAAACTTAAAATCATTAGGGACAAAGTCCAAGTCTTCTATGCTCGATTGTTTTCGCTTGCCTCCTTTTGCTACAGATGTACCAATGGCCTTTTTCAATAAATTGCGATATGTCGATACCAGCGTTTGGCCAAAGGCCACATCAGTGATGGCATAATCGGGATATAGTAGATCACCATTGCTGGTTTGTCGCAGCCTCATCAATGCCAATACCTCATCGTGTGCTGCATCAAATAAAAACAACATGATAAGTATACATACCTCATGGAAAACATAAGGAAAATTAGGCAAAAATAACTCACCGAGTCGTGAAACCAGCTGCCCATCATCAAAATCTTTTCAAACCAATCCCAAGAATAATTCCCGATCTTACACTTTACAAGGGCATCACTTTCGGATTCATTGTAATAGGCATAGAAATGTTTTTTCTTTTCCTCCTCTATTGGCCTATACAAATCAACAGTGGACTCTATTTTTGCTTGCCCACTTCCTCCCCCTTCCTCCATTTGTACATCCCCGCTTCCTTCGCCTCCCGCCTTAACCTCCTCCATTATAATTGCCCCACTTCCTCCACCAACCTCCTTAACCTCCTCAATTTTGGCTTCTTCCTCAATTTGTTTTTTTGTTTTCCTCTTAATTTCACGTGTTAGTACGATGTAAGGCGATTTCACAAACCTGCTCTTTCGGCTCTCTTTTTTCAGCCCAGGTTGCACTTCAATCGCCTTCAATACTCCACCAACTTCTTCCTGCACCCTACCAACTTTCTCTTCCACCCTAACAACTTTCTCTGCCACCTTATCCACTTTCTCCTCCACCACCCTTTTCAACTGCTCTTCCATCTTATCAAACCTGCCATAAACAGCTGTTGTAAAACTATCAAACAAACTGTTTATGAGGTCAACCACCTCACTCTCCCGACCCCGACGCCTCGACAAAGTGGTACTTGTTGTACCGGTTTACTGAGGCATACGAACCTCCTCCTCCCTCCCCTTCTCCTCCCTCCTGCCGATTGCGGCTTCATCCTCCTCGACGTCAACCACATTCTCAAGCAGTGGCCCTACAACTGCCCTCACATGTTTGACCCCTTGTAGGTCCCGCGTCAAGCGGTCTATCCCTTCATCCCTTTGATCCTCTAGTGCTCGAAAATATGTGACATAGTGCTATTGCGCTTCACCCCCAGTAGCGGTGAGGAAGGGACGGACAACCCCCTGCAATAAAAACAAAATCAATCAGATTTAAGCGAAATTTTAAAGCAAATGCATATTCAAAAGCTTAATCCTTTAATCTTACCTAAGCTGATTGAATTTCAATCTCTATTTGCTCATAATCCCAATGGGTACACTTCTGGTCGTGCCACCGCAACATCCTAGGAAATGTCTATTGCAAAACCAAAGCCCTAGTCCTCCCCCCCGCCTTAGCCAGGACAAGGATGGCCTCATACATCCAAGCCTACATTGTAAAAAAACAGTCCATATCATAATTCAAACACATATATTAAAAAAAAATAACAAAAAGCTATTAATATTTACCTGCATTGCCCATGGGAAGCCAAACAAATTATACGTGGCCGCTCTATTCTTCTCAGCCCATTGGGAGTGCTTTAACGCCAAGTCTTTTGCTTGTAGGGACTCCATGGTTCGCTTAAATGATACCTGTCCCCACGAATAAGCATTAAAGAAGTTCAAGTTGCTTACAAACTTCACCTAATCAATATCAACGGCTTTTGTTGAGTCACCAGCCAATAGGATCGAATGTAAGAACAATACCAAGCACAGTTTGGACATCTTTGAATCGTTAAACTCACCATCTTTTAACCTGTCCTCTAATTCCCGTGCTTTAATAGACGTGTTCCCCGCCAAAACTTTGTTAGCCAACCTTTTGGCTGTTGTACTGTCCTTTATTCTTTTTTCCTCAACCTCACCTGGCAATTCCCCACATCTTAAGCCAGTCACCAATGCATGTTCCATCATCCCGAAACGTAGTGGCTTTCTATCCATCACGAACCACATTTCATGCTTTTTGTTCTTTTTATTTCTTTTTGTTGAGTGCAACAACATATAATGCACTCCCGACCCCCAGAATATCTTTTTCCATTTTGTGTTGATATCCCAAAAATGACTGAAACAAGTCTCTTTGAATCTCCTTTCACCATTCCTCACTGTCCCTAAAATCCCTATTATTCTCGTTAAAACATCCCAACTTGACCTCACTATCACCCACACAGGGAAGTACGATACCGTATCGCTTACATACTCCAAGCCGTACTCTCTATAGTTTACGCTCCGGAAAATCTGCACAATTGATATAAACAAAATATCAACAAAAAAATTAAACCAAGTCAAATATAAACAAAATACGCTCCGGAAGAATCGCTTAAGCGATGGGCAGATGATTTTGCCTCATACAAGATCTCTTAAGCGATTTGAAATCGCTTAAGAGTAAAAGCAACGAATCGCTTAAGCGATATTTTTATATAGTTTAAGCGATTCGTTGCTTTTACTCTTGGTCGCTTAAGCGATTTCAGATCGCTTAAGAGATCTTGTACGAGGCAGAATCAACATCTGCCCAGATCTAAGATTGCTTAAACGATCTTCTATATCGCTTAAGCGATTTGTCGCTTTTACTCTTAAGCGATCTAAAATCGCCTAAGCGACCAAGAGTAAAAGCGAAGAATCGCTTAGCGATACAAAGGATCACTTAAGTGATTATAGATCTGGACAGATTTGATTCTGCCTCGGAAGAGATCGCTTAAGCAACCAAGAGTAAAAGCGATTCATCACTTTTACTCTTGGTCGTTTAAGCGATTACAGATCGCTTAAGAGATCTTGTACGAGGCAGAATCAACATCTGCCAGATCTAAGATCGCTTAAGCGATTCGTCGCTTTTACTCTTAAGCGATCCTAAATTGCTTAAGCGACCAAGAGTAAAAGCCATCAATCTCTTAAGCGATACAAAAGATTGCTTAAGCGATCTTAGGTCTCGGCAGATGTTCATTATGCCTCGGACATTATCGCTTAAGCGATCCTAAATCGCTTAAGCGACAGTACAGAGCAAAGGGACAAGTACAAATACCTTTTCTTCGGCGGCCTCCTCCTCTTCGACAGCCTCCTCCTTCTAGACGGCCTCCTCCTCCTTGCCTGAACTCTCGCCGGACTCCTCTTCCTGGCCTGAATTATGGTCGGCCTCCTCTTCCTCTTCAGAACCGTTTTGCTTCTGTTCTCTCTCTTGTTGTGCCGCTGTCATCTCCGCTGTTGGAACACCTTCACTGATCGGAGGATCCACTGGAGCAGCCATTGAACTGCTTGCGCCGTCGGACTCTACGATTCGAAGAGGCGTTGGGTTTCCCTCCTCATTGTGAATGTCAGCCATGGTTTTAAGAAAGGAAGAAGCTTTAGGATTGAATTTAGATGTGAAAATTTGCAAGAATGTGGACTGTTATCGCCAGAAATTGCACAGAATGTGTTTAGGGATTCAAGAAATCGATTTTTGCCTTAATCGGTTTCGATTAAGCGATTTGAATGGGTGGGGCTCTTTTTCAAATTTCAAATTTTAAAAACTTTCATTAATTATGATTTTGTCCTTATATGTTTTAATCTTTTCATTTTAACCCATTTTACATGTTTAATGGATCCTAACTGTGCCACGTCAGCTTCTCTAAATTAAAAAAAAAATGAAAAACATTTTCAAGGCCATTTTGTTAAATGAAAACTTGGGATGGCCGGCCAGTTAAATTTTCTCCAAAAAAATAGTGGTTTATATAATCAAGTAGTGAGAACCATTCAAAAGAGAAAACAAACCAGTTATGGAAACATATAAAATCAAGGCAAAAACATCAGGAAAATTTGAAAATAAACTAGTGCTTCAAATGGAACACAAGACACAAAATAATGGCAGAATAATTTTTGTTTGGTAAAGATTCATTAGCACATAATACGCTACATTCTAAAGGTCTACAAATGCTACATGCCTACATTAACAATAGGGGGATTTTTGTTATTTTGAAAACTTAAAGGGGATTTTTTTTACTGTTTGATTAAACCTCAGGCGTCAATTTAAGTCTTTAATAAAAATACTAATGTTACAAATTGTATTAAATCTCATAATCCAAATTTTTTTAATCTAGTGTTTAAAAATTGTGGCTTAATTTGAATAAAAAAAAATGTTGCTCTTAAACATAAGCAATATAGTAATTTAAATATTGATTTAAATTTGTAGAACTAATTATTGGTCATATATTTAAGGTAATTCGATGAACTTGAAAGAGAAGTTGAAATAAATTATATCTTGTGTCATCTAATCTCTTTATAAATCATTATATTGCGATGAGCTGATAACTAGACTTTTTTTTTGGGAAAGATTCCTTGGCTTTGTCTTTTTTGACTTAAATTATTGGCTAGTGAGCATTAGGTGTGGTTGGGACATTGATTCAATAATTCTGATCTTTATCCTCTCCCTTACTTCTACCAAAATACCTAAAATTTAAAAAAACTTTAAAAGTTTAAATCATAAGGGTTAGGTCAGAGTAACTTTAATTTTTTTGTTTAGACTATTCACCAGACAAATTTATTCATTTATTTATCTATATGGATTTTAAAAAATGGGTCGGATTGAGTTAAATTAGATACTAAAATTTGAGAATTTTACCAAAAAAAAAAAAAAAAAGATCAATCAAAACAACAAACTAAATCNCTCTCTATTACTTTGAGAAGAGAATCGTTGGTTTGACCAACGGAAAGCATGGGAGAAAGAAAGATGCACAAACAGACGAAAAGAAAGAAGAGAATGAGTCACAAGATAAAATGAAAATGAGAGAACGACGGGGAGAGTGATGCAGAATGAAACCCTTACTTAGTGCGGGGACAGGATTCGAACCTGTAATCTTCAGGTCATGAGCCTGATGAGTTGACCAATTCCTCTACCCCGCTTCTTCCCCGAGGTATTTATTACTTCTGCTCATAAGGCTTTCAGACCTCAACTAGTGCTTTGGTTCAGAATCTGAACATAGCGCCCTTACTTAATTCATTTCGAGAAAGATCACTCCACAAAGCAGCCTTCTTCTTATATACGTATTATTCTATCAATCAATAAGCACGGGTGGGGTTCCGTTCCGTAGTCGAACTCGAGGTGAGACTGATCTCGTAGTCAGCTAGTGCGCTTATCAAAGTAAATCTGTCGTGCTTGAGGGGAGGCACGGAGTGATTTGTTCAACGGATTTCCCTTCATAAACTGACTTGATTGATGCTACGAATGAAAGCCTTTGGGATATAGCACAGAGAAAGAAGAACCTATTCTATTACAAATGCAGTTATGTACAAGGATAGGTGATAGGTTGGTCCATAGTAGAGTAGCAATGACAACTGCTACTAGGAGAGCTACCTTCTCAGACCAGGGGAGCTCAATAACTAGCGTCTGAACGCCAGAGACTATTGAAAGACCGATACCGGGATAACTAGATAGGGCAGCACTTAGACCAAGGACTTACTCAAAGAAGGGCGTTCCTAGGGACCACCCACTCCCGTTCCTTGGTTGTTGGTGTATTGGCTCTTTGGTTCCCGGTCAAAGCAGGTCGTTCACCGTGAAAGCAAGATAGGGTGAATCTGTATCGTAATAGGGGTATGAGTATAGTATATGTACAAAGAGGTAATTTACTCCTTCGACTGGTCCTTGTTTGGTTTAATGAATGATGTCCGTGAAATCAAAAAATTATAGAGGAAGATGAAATACCAGCTGATTCCCCTATTGATTAACCTCCTCCAACCTCCGAAGCGGATAAGATCCCAGCTCCTTCTCCAACGAAAGAGATTTATTAACTAGACAGGCAAAGACATCGTCATTCTATTCTATAGCATAGGGAAGCATGGAATCGGACGCTAGCTTCTCTTAAATGGTGCTTAACACATGTAGATTCCCTGACTTTATTCATCTATGGGATTCCAAGAGAAAAACTGTCGGAGCTGCGCCCTTTCCCTTCTCGTCGACGGAAGTGAGTGTTCCTAAGGCGGGAAAAGGGAAGAATAATATTCTAAAGGTNGGGGTGGTGGGGGTGTTTTTGTCATTTAACAAACTTTTTATATATGGGGGTGTTTAATTAAATTAGCAAACTTAGGGGGTTTTTTAGAAATTTTTAAATTTATAAAAAACAAAAATTGAAACTTTGAAGGGCATTTTAGTCTTTTCACTATTAATAAACAAAACTCACTAACAGAATATGACGGAAGGTACCTATTTGTCGTTTCAAAACCTTTTGGGTATCAACTTGTCATTACAGTAAACTTTAGGTATGTACAAGTCGTTCGCCCCTTAAACTATTTACATAAAATCCATACCATTGATTCAAAACCATCCCTTTATCCTTTTTCAAAAATTCAATTTGCCACTCCTCCTCCACCCATCCCACAACCATCTTCCACCGCAACCGGCCCATTACAATTCATATTTAAAAATTCAATTTGCTATTATTTTATTTAACTTTATACTATGATTACTAGGGTAATCATATTCTTATTAATTTTACTTAGTGTCGTGAAGTTAGTCATTGTATTCACAGACTCATGGCCAATCATGTTGTTATGAGTCCTTTACAGATTCGTAAAGACAATTCACACAGCAAAAAACATTACTGGTTAATTGAATTCAAACTCTCATCATAATATGAAACAAATCTAAAATCTATTGAATCATCAATTTTAATGCAAAACAATTTTTTTTTTTTGATAAATGGGCTTGAATAGAAGTCAAGTCCAAAAGCTTTAACAACCCACCCACTTGGCATCGAGGACATACTTTATTTTAATAAATGACTTTGGTTAGAACTCATTCTGAAAAGCTAACTTAAAAGAAGAGAAAACCCAATCACATATATATACCATAATAATCCACTAACTCGGCGATGTGGGACAAGAGAAATGATTTTTAGTCCCCACCACATTGATCCGTATCCCCACTTTTAAATGTATTTTTATTTTGATAAATTTAATCTTAACGACATAATAATTTCTAAATACATTCATTCTCTAATTTAATTGTTGTTTTAATTTTTAACCTTTAATTCTTACATAAACCCTAAATCTAAATTTTCAAAATGATTGCAAATTTTATCTTTATATTTCAAATAATTCTTTTTTTGATGAAAATATATTACTAATGCAATGCAAAAACTAATCACACAACGAAATGAATATGAATATTAATTTGAAGAAGAAAAAAATAAAAAGTTTCAAATTTAAAATTGGGAAAAAGGGTATAAACAAAAAACATAATTAAGAAATTGGGGACACGTTATGTAAATAAAAATCCTAATTAAGTTTAAAATTAGATAAAAGTGGTGTAATAAAAAAACCCTAACTAAGTTTGAAATTGGGGTGAAAAGGGGTGCAAACAAAAACTCTAACTAACCAATGGGGGGTTAAATAGGGTTTAAAGAGAATTTTCAAAACATCATAGAGTAGTATTTAACAATGGGTGATAGTGATCAATTTGATAGGGTCTAAAAATCACTTCTCGTGGGATAATTCTCTCACGCCTGGCGTGCACAGCAACACACCTAGGGTTCATCATTGTCCCAAACAACCATGACTTTTATAACAACCCAAAAACTTGGCAAATGGGACAAATACAACTTGGCAAATGGGACAAATACAACTTCTGACCTATTTAATATTTTATAAAAAACTGACCAACCGGTCAAGCAAGTTGGACGCCGACAAAATAGAATATTATTCTTACACGGGCTCATCCACCTTTTATTCGAATGGGGGTTTCTGCTTCTTTTCAACTTCGACGGGATGGGAACAAGCCGACCGGCCAAGTTAGCACCTAGTGGTTCTCGAATAGAGCCTTGGTATCTTAATGAGTAAAGCTATCTAACGGGGCCAGGGATAACCCTTATTTCGGCACTAGAAGTTGTCTTCTCAATTTTAGACTTGCTTTTCTAGTTGGATCTCCCTCTTCCCTTTCTCGCCACAAGGAGCTCTTCTATAAATAAAAAAATAGGGAGGCGGAAGCAATCAAAGTGATGCGTAAGGTTGGGGCCTCGGGATGGACCGATTCGACGAGAAGGTTCTTGCTTTTCCCCCTTCTATCAGCCTTCAACGGGGGATGAGCCCCTTCGTCTGGCGGCTAAGCTATGCCTAGAAAAATGTTGCAATTCTCGTCATTCGAAAGAAGCGAGAGACCCACAGAGACAACCTTGTAAGCACAACCAGAGGAAGATCCTTTCTTGCCCACAATCCGCCAACTCTTTGGTGTGATAAATTAGGTGCTTCATATTTGGCTGCTAATCCGATCTCAGTAGCCAAGATAGAGTACGGGATTTGGACATTCACCAACCCCAAGGGAAAAAACAGATGATCCGAGTTCATAATAGACAAAAAGTTCCCCTTTGGCTAAGGCTGCCAAGTACCCCAGACTAGATTGAGTTTTCAACTTCTTATCATCTAATCAGTCTAATAAAATCAAATTACTTTACTGATGCAATTTCGTGAGTAGCCATAATTAAACTAAGTGCCGATAAGTCGGTTGAAGTTTCAGCCATATCCGCAGATTCTTCAATTTGCTCTCTCCCTCAAAGAGGGTCATCCTCAAAAGAAGGCTGCCGTAGATGCTCTTTCATGATCAGCAGACCAAAAGAGAAAAAGAGATGGAATTCTAAGTACTGACTTCCGGGAAGAACGGGAGAGACGACAGATGCTCCTTTATAACTTCTGATGTTTTGAAAAACACTCTAAAATTGAGGAAGATAAAACTAAGGCAGAGTTGCTTGTGTTTTAGCTGAACCTGAAAGCCTGTGCATGGTTTTTTGTTGTTCTGTTAATTAACTTTGGTTTGGTGTTAAACTCTCGTTTTTTATTTTTGAATACTTTATTATATTTAAGTAAAACAGTCCTCATCAGCGTATAACAATTTATAAGTAGATAATATGTATTGTACTTGAGGTGTCAACGCGTGAACGTGGCCAGACTTGATCGACTTATTCTGTTTGACATAGTATGTGTTTATATTATGTGTTCTGAATTCGCAAAAATTACAAAACTTCATCATCAGCAACTGAATCATTATGTAACTTGCTCTTGATAACTAAACGCATCAGGCATTATTGACTCCAATGTCAAGAATTTCTTAAACGTAAACCAAAAAAAAAAAAATAATAATAATAATAAAAAAATAAATGCCTCCCACGTCAAGGATTTCTTAAATATAAACAAAAAAAGCAAAACAGTAGTAAGTAATAAAGACAGGAATGACAAAGAAAGAGTAAAGATTAATTTCATCTTCCCAAATACTTCAAATAGTTATTGCAAATATAAATTAAAAGTTCCTAACACAAACATTCAAAGAGGCACAAAGCCAGAATATTTATTCACAGCACTCAAAGGCTGGAAGAGAGGATAATTTTTTGTAAAATAAGTTGTTTCATGCCAAACAGTTATTCGGGTAAAAACTCCATAGCTGCTTCAAAATCCTCTAATTTGATCGTAACCAATTCATCCCTGTTCGCACAATCATCACTAAGCCTCAAATCCAAATTCCCCTTTGCATTATTTAACATTATATCCACTAAACCTCCATTCAATTTCATACGCTGCGTTTTTATTGTCGCTCTCTTTATTAACTCTGCAATGGCATCTATAGTACAAGAAGAATGCAATTTAAACCCATGCAACAGGCTATCCTTTGCTTGATTTTTCATCTTGATATGGAGAACATTAGCTAACTCTTCACAACTCAGATCTTTAAAATTAAAAATGTTAGTAACCCTTCTCTTGAAACCTTCATTAGAAGCTATTACACGTTGCATGTCTTCATTGTAGCCAGCAAATATGACTAAAACTTTGCCATTGTCCATACAAGACATGATCTCTTCTAAGGCTTCTAACCCATAGTCACGGCCACTTCTTTCCTCAGGTATTAGTCGATATGCTTCATCCACAAAAAGAATACCTCCCTCGGCTTCTTCGATCTGTGCATGAAATTATTATTATTATTTTTCGTTAAAATAAACCGTACATTAATCTCATATATTTTTCTAAGATATCAAACATTTTGAAATATTAAAGGTAAAGAGAGGATACAAGTCCATCAAATTATATACATTTTTCAGTTAATAAATTTCTTGCTATGTCGAACATATGATATGGAAAGCAAAGCGGCGTACCTTCTCCCTAGTCTGATTTCCAGTATGACCAATATATTGGCCAACTAAATCTGTCCGTTGAACTTCTTTTACATTGTCAGTTTGCAAAATTTCCACACTATGGAGTAGTCTTCCAAGGATTCGAGCCACCATTGTCTTACCTATCCAATATGAAAAAAATCATTTAATTAATAGTTAAGTACTACTTAAGTAAACAAAATATTCCAGCAGCAGTTTTAACTGATAAAGTAAGCAGCAATTTTACCTGTTCCAGGATTTCCTAGAAATGCCATGTGAGGAAGTCTTCTAGCAGTGCCTATTTTCAGTCCAATGGTCTTGCGCCTCTCATCCACAAGAATGCCCTTTGCCCATTTCCGAAGTTGCATCTTGAGTTCATCCAGACCCACAATATTTGATAGCTCTTTTTCGAGGGCATCCATCCTTTCTTTTTGCTTGCTGCATGCTTGAAGAAACTTTTTCTTTCGTTGATCTTCTTGCTGAGAGACTAATAAATCACGCAACTTTCCACTTTCTTGGATTTTTGAAAGATGATCTAGAGGAGTCATGCCCTCCTGCATTCAAAGTTACATAAATTACTGCTATTTAGAAAGAAATAAATTTGTTATTTTAGAATACAAAATACATGCATCATCTGTAGCATCACAATCAGCATTCTTCTCCAGCAATGTCTCGACAATTGAACTGTCTTCAGCTCGACTTGATTGACAAACAGAAAGCATTAGTGGTGTCACTCCGTACTGCGTGTAAAAACGAGGAGAAAATTGAATAAAACCAATATCACTGTCACATTTTCTAAGAAAAAAAGGACTACTGAATGAGAATATAAGATATTACAATTAGAAAGCACCTTAGATTTGGCTTCAACAAGAGCACCATGAGCAAGAAGTAATCGTGCAGCTTCATTGCACCCATTCTTGGCTGCTACATGCAATGGAGTTTCTCCATACTGCAAAACTCAACAGATCAAAGATCCAAAAATATATAACAGATGTTTTTTCCTTTTTTCTAATTAAGCAATCATATTTTTACTAGCATATTTTTCGCTTTATCGTACTTAGATTTCTCCCGGAAATTTTATAAAGAACACATACCATATTTTTCGCTTCCAAGTCAACTTTATCATCTCCTTTCCATTCAAGCAGAAATTTCACTATTTCTGTCTTGTTGTTACTAGCAGAAACATGAAGGGGTGTCTCCAACATCTGCATTTATACCAAAATGAATACATAAATTTAAAGATGAACGCACTCGGCTCAATTGTACTTTAAATTAATTAATTTACAAAGCAACTTAACTTTTGTTCCCTTGTTAATTTGTCCAAAACCCTCTAAAGAATATACTGAAAAATCTAATTCTTTCCAAAGGATATATATTCAACACACACACACACACACACGCACAAAATAAAATAAAATAAAATAAAAAATTTAATCTTACAAATGCATTTCTTTCTTTGAGAAGAGATGGATTATCCTGAAGTAGCTTCTGAAACCCATCCATGTCCCCCGACTGAGCACAATCATAAATGGTTATACGTTTCTTAGATCCTGATGATTGTTCATCATGACCATTCTCCATGTCTAAATGTCGTCTCTTCATGATTAATTAAGAAGATTAAGAAGAACAAAATAAAACAAAGCAAGAACAAAGAGAGATTTGGAATGTAATGAAATGAAGTTTTGTTCCCTTATTATAAGCATCTCTCTCTCCCTCTCTCTCTCTCTCTATATATATGTATAATTTATTTTGCTTAATGTTATTGCGGTGGACTAGTATAGAATCTTCTTTGAAGTTTCCTTAGCTTTCAGGTACTTTTTCTTGATTGACTTGACTAATTCTTTTGTCATATGTTGAAGAAAGATGAATCCACCTAACGCGGCTTTCTCTTTTCTTTCAGAAAAGGAGCGCGTATGTAAAGGTGTTTAAGGCCGTCTTGAACATTATCTATTCCATAGCTTACATTAGGGTCCACTTGATAAAGAATTAATTAACAATTTTCTTTTTTCCGAAAATAAGGGATACAAAAACCTTACAAAAATGTATTTGGTAGAAATGAGTGTATATATATTGTAAGACAATGCATATATACCATATAAGTATAAATTTTAATAATACCATCCATCTCAATAAATATAAAAATAGTTTAAAATAACATAGAAAAATCCATGTATAATATAAAATTTATTAGTTTGCGGTAAAATGATATGGTACTAACTTATATTCTATTTTTTTCTCCTTGTCTTATAAATATCATATTTTAATAATTTTACCACGAGTCTCAAACATAGGGTCTGTTTATTTTTTTGTTCTTTAATCTTCATGTAACTCATTTTAGTAATTAAAATACGTATATATCTGTTTATAAGATATAAATAAAAAGTTAAAATATTTGACTTTTATCTCAAAACTAAAACATCTTAATCAGTGATTATTTTCTTGTAAAAAATATCCCTATTAAGTTTATATAATTCTAATTTTGACAAATCATGTATACATGATGTATTTTCGTATGTTGTAATAAATTTTTTAATATTATATCAAAATATAATAATATAATTATCTTTAATTTATATACATTTGTTTTGTTTTAATTTTCATAAAGTTGATACCTTTCACGCGCAAAATTAAGGGCATTGATTAATTTGAAACTTCTTTGAAGTTTCACAACTTCCGATTATTTTACCTTTCACACTCTTCAACGGTTCTATTTATTCCACGCCTGTGATCAACGCAACCGTGTGATAGTTATTATACTTTATACGGAACCGTGTGAATTAATTCCAAATGATTTCACATTTATGCAAATATGTTGTCAGCATCTCTAACGTTTTTTATTTTAAAGAGTATATATCACATAAATAAAGAGTGTTTTTACTGGTTGCTAAATATAAAAAATAAAATTTATATTCAAATCTAATAATTCTTTAAATTAGACTTAATAAATAAGAAAAAGACTTAATAGGAGAGAAAATTAATAATAAAATACATAAAAACTTGTAATTTATTAAATAAAATTGAGATAGAGAATAAAATTTGACTCTCTAGATATAGATAGTCAAACTCACTCTTTAATTTATATTTAAAAAATAAAGAGTCAATTAGACTATTATTTTTATAGATAAACTCTTTATAATAAAGAGTTTGGATCATACAAAGAATCATCTGGAGAAGCTATAAGAGCATCTCCAATGGTGCTCTTTATTTGGAAGAGCATATTTAATATAAATAAAGAGCATTTTCATTAATTTTAAAATATAAAGAACACAATTTTTATTCAAATCCAATAGAGTCTTTAAATTTAATGAAGATACTCTTTATTTTTAAGAAAGAGACTTGATGGGAGAAAGAATTATTAAATAAAATATATTGGAACTTGTAGTTTATTAATTAAAAATAGGACAGATAGTGAAATTTGACTCTCTAAATGTGGAGAGTCAAATTCACTCTGTAATTTATATTTTAAAAATAAAGAGTCTGTTGGACTTTTATTTTTATGAATAAACTTTTTATAATAAAGAATTTAAGTCATATAAAGAGTCATTTGGAGATGCCAATAAACAGTTTATCCATACAAATAAGAGTCCAATAGATTCTTTATCTTTAAAATATAAATTAAAGAGTGAGTTTGACTCTCCATATCTAGAGAGTCAAATTTCACTCTCTATCCTAATTTTAATTAATAAACTACAACTTTCTATACATTTTATTTATTATTTCTCTCTCCCATTAAGTCTCTTTCTTGAAAATAAAAAGTATCTTTATTAAATTTAAAGAGTCTATTGGATTTGAATAAAAATTGTCTTCTTTATATTTAAAAATTAATGAAGATACTCTTTATTTATAAGAAAGATGTCCTTCAAAATAAAGAGCAGCATCGGAGATGCTCTAAGCAAGTTTAGTGAGTAAGTTAAGCTAATAGCTTCTAACGTTGACTATTGCTATTCTAATGTAAAACTAACAGAACTCACTAACGGAACAGGTACTAATGACTTTATAATAACAATCATTAACAGATTTTAACTAAGCCAACTCTTCTTTTTAGTTGGTTTAAAAAACTTGTTAGCCTGCAATGAGTTCTAACATGTAAATTGGTTTTTAATTCATATTGAGTTCTTAATACATATTGAGTTCTTAATAGCTACAATTCCCAACCGATTTGTGCGCCTCTTGCACTCCCCTTGAAGCACATCGCTCACCACAAATGTTGCTCTTGTCATGACTTGCGAAATAAAGTCGTGACATAAATTTGATTATTTAGAGGGCGTTTGGAACATATAATATTTTATTATAAGGGAATATTATATTAACCAAAATAAAGATCACATTGAAGATTATTGGAAATGTTTAGAAAATGTGTTTAGTTGGTTTAAATAAATTGGTGAATAATATGTTTTGTTGAAAGAATAAATGGGTGAGTATATTATATAAATTATTGAATTACCCTCCTTTATAAATATTAATATAATAATATTTTTTATTATTCTTTTTTGAATCATTCTTTTAACCTTCTACATTTGAAATTTTGCTAAAACACTCTAATCATATAAAACTTTAATTTATAGCAAAATCACCCCCACCCACCCTAAGTCACAGCCGGAAGCCAGCCACCATCGCTGGCTACGGTTGGTAGTTGAAAAAATAGTGAATGACTAGTTGTATATGATCGGTTGGGTGCAGATAAAGTAAAAAATGACGTCAAAAAATAGCCAAATCTATGGCCATGAAACGGCCATAGAAACTCCAGATCTATCCGTTTTCGGCCAAAAATCATGCTAGTCGTGCACCATTACAGTGACTAACGCTGGCATCTGGTAGTGGGAAGTCATAGCCGACAGTGGGCTTGGGTGACTATGAGTATTTTGTTAACTTTTAAACCTTTTTGTAGCTAGGGCATTTTAGCTAATTTCTTAAATATAGGGGGCTGGGTAATTTGTTATTTGGTAGACATTTGAAGGCATTATGTCAGAAATGGTTTTTAATTAAGGGCAAAAAAGGTAAAAAAAAATCATATTACCTCAGTAATGTTTTAATAACACCCTCTAACAAGGTAATAAGATTACCCCCCACATTACTAACAATACACAATTTGTCATAAAAGATTACCGTAATATTTTATTACTCACAAACCAAACACCAAAATCTTGCAAAATAAACAAAGATTATCCCCATTGTCTTATATACCCTCGATCCAAACAACCTCTTAGTGGTATTCTTTAAAGTAATATTCAACAAATAAAAAAAAATAGTAAAAAATTGAAACGGAAGAAGATGACCGAATGATTTCATGAACACCACCCACCTAATATAGAATCATGAGGTAGGAGATTCTATAGAATTAACTTTCTACAAATAAACAAATTATTGGTTAAATATATTAAAAAAGAAAGTAAAGACCTTGAGCGACGATTTCATAACCACGACAACCTAACAGAGAATGAGGACCTGACATAGAATCATATGGTAGGTGATTGGTGCTGGAGATGGTGATAATATATTTTGTTTAACTAATTAAAGAGATAATAGTAATTTAAGTTTAAACAAATTAGACTTACTAAAACATTTGCGAATTGGTCACACGTGGCTATATATGATTGGGTAGTGTCACCACATAAACATGATGAGATGGTTAAACTATTGTACATAAGTTGTTCTCAAACATTTCTCAAATCTCTATGCAATGAATTTCATATTTTGTTAGTTGTTAGGGTTGGAAGTGCCCGCTCTAACTAGATTTGCAACTTGGACGTGGCGAGGGTAGAGTCATCGCTGGGCGACTGGACTGAGGCCCTTGATGAACCTATTGGTTAAACTATTGTAAATAAGTTGTTCACAAACATTTCTCAAATCTCTATGCAACGAATTTCGTATTCTGTTAGGACGTTGTTAGGGTTGGAAGTGCCTGTCCTAACTAGATTTGCGACTTGGACGGCTGGCGAGGGTAGAGTCATCGCTGGGCGACTGGACTAAGGCCCTTGATGAACCTATTGGTGGACGGCTTCCTCAACACTAGCCATATGGCTTCTAGAAGTTTTGGTGAGATTAGTTGGTGTATGTGTGCAAGATGCTTTCTTCGCAAAGTTTATTCAAGGGAGAGACCTTCTTTCTAGTGTCAAAATGTTGATACGATAAATCGTACCAATCAGAGATACCCAACCGACCTCGGGAGGGATTGCACAAGATGTGCACGTTGTTACAGGTAACCAACAAGGTCACAAAAGCAATGTAATGAAATAATGAAGTAAAGCAACCTACTCCATATAATATATCTACTAAGTTAACGAAATAAACAACATACTTTTTCCCTTTGCTTAATTAAGACATTCTATGGACATGGCTTGTTCATTTAGTGCCCAACCATGTAGATAAATATTACTTGTAACATTGTTATTCAATAAAAAGTCATGTGAAGAGGCATGAATAGAATGGAGCTCGAGGATGAAAATGTAAGTGGTGATCGAGTGTTTGGCAACTGTTGGCCCACTAGCGATGTGGGATTTAAGTCCATACCAAAATTCAGTATGGCTGTATGATATTGATCTCAATTTCTATTTCTTTTATATTAGTTGTTGAAGACAAAGACTTATAATTTTGAGAGAATATTAGAAAATATCCGAAATTAAACATTACATGATTGGACTCACTATATAGTTATTATCATTCACATTTTGTGAAATTAAACTTCCCAGCCGAACTACGACCAATCCTACTTCTAACTGGGAGAAGATTAAGAATGAAGGGCTTATTTCAAATCATATTCATATATAGTATAGGCATAATTCATTTGTCATATTGCACCTAATGATAAATGGTTTTTCATCTTAGAGCTGAGTTGTTTCTTAGAACTATTAAAAGACCATCTTTAATTGATTTCTTTTCAATAATTTCATGTACCTTTGTTGGCCTTTTGAGCTTGACAACCAGTTTTCCCATGTAATTTCTCAGAGAGTTCATACAATTTTTCTCATTCCTTGATTAAGAGTGTGCAAATCTATTGGATAAGGGTACACCCATGATGGGTTACCCCAAGCGAGGTGTACGTGAAGTGAAACTGCCAAAGGCAGTTTCTCACTAACCGCCCCATATAAAAAGAAAAAGTTCTTTCTTTTAGTCAGTAACATACAAACCAATATAGAAGAAAAAATACGCTATCTCTCTCTAAAATTGGAAAAGAAAAATACTCTTCGTGGTTTTCTTCCAGATTCAATTTTTGGCTTTAGAGATAAGGAGAAGAGGTATTAATGCTGTGTAAATTCATTGTAGTTCGTTTATATGAAAAATGTGATTGCAATGGGAGACTATGAACATGATCTTGGGATGAGATTAGAATATTTGTTACTCTGTGTTTTTTCTAACAATGGTATCAGAGCTGTGGTTCATATTGTTTTAAATTCATACTGTTATGTTAAAGCATGTTACTTGTTTATTAAATGCAGTTCTGAATTTGCAATTTTTGTACATAAAAAGTTGTCTTTTTGGTTATGATAATTAGACTATTAGATTCCTTATGAAATTATGAAGAAAATGGCTTTTGAATCATAAAAAATGGAGTTAAAATGACTTGGATATGCCTTTTTAAAGTTTCGGGTTTCTGTATGAGTTGATTTTTGGGTCGGGTACCCAGTTGCAGACTCGGACGAAGGTAGAAGATGACCAGGACCGACATGTCATTTTGATTCCAGCCTTACATAAGACAAGTTGTTTTTTTTTTTTGTTTTTTTTTACTTTTTTCTTTAATAAAAAATGTGCAAACTATGTGGGTGGTGAGAATTGAACCCAAGTCTACACATTTTCAACCCAACTCACTAACCACTGGGCTACATGTTTCACTTGTGTTAAATTAAGCTATATTCATTTCCGGCCCAACCCAAAACCAAAATAAAAATGGGTCAAGTTAACCCACGGATTTGACCCATTACATTAAACGGGTTAGTCAAACCCGACCCATATGACAAAACGGGTTAGTCAAACCCAGACCCATAAGGTTAAAACAAGTCAAGGGGTCAAATCGGGTCAAACTTGACCCTATTAATGGTGAAACGGGTCAAACTGACCCAAATTCAATGTCAGGCGCGTGACAAGCTCCTAGAGTGCCCAGCTAGTGCGTGGGGAGCGCGTGGACTCTTATGCCAGCACGTGAGGGCGCGTGACTGCTACTGGGCAGCATGTGGAGACACGTGACTACTTTTGGGTGGCGCGTGAAGTGTTCTAAATAATTTTTCTCTTTGATGTAAATGATAGAATGCAGACTTGATATGTTATTATGAGTCTAATTTTGTTATTAAGTAATGAACACGTATATATATTATTTATCAAATATAGTCAATCTTTATTTGATAAATAAATGGTTTTTTTTTGTATTTGTTACAGAAAAATGGCACATTATAAACGTGCGATCGTTGCTAGAACATCCGCTCAGTAGGAAAGGGTTATGAACATGATTAGAACCCTACAAACTCACACCTTAATATTTAAAGACAAAGAGGATGAGTTAGTGCAACTCGTAAATCATTTCATTCATGTGAATGAAATGATTCAGGAAATTGTCTAGATAGGGGGGTTAAAGGAAGATGAGTCGAAATACAAAGCCCTTAGAGATACTCTCGGTTATCCTAGTCTCGTTAGTCTCCTTGATCTGGTTTGGAACAAGTTGAAAGTTCAAAACCTTAAAGATGATAATAAAGATTATAGACGTTTAGTCAACAACTACATCAAGGAGTACATAAATTGGGGTGCCAAAAAGACAACTGGTGCATCTATAGGAGTTTCCACTCGTAAAGGACATCACAAGAAACTAGGAGTTCCCTTGCCTAGGGTTAATTACAAGTTAGATAAAGACCTTAGGATAAGGATTATCAGATCCTTCCCAGTTTTAGGAATGTGGCTGTAAACTTAATTTTTTTTGAAATTGTTTGTTTTAATTTCACTATATGTTGAATTCTATTTACATAATGGAATTAGTTTTTATTTATTTTTTATTAACATCTAAATTTTATGTGAATTTATGTTGAATTATACTTATATGATTATGTCTTAATATTATTTTTGAATTGCAATTAATTATATCTATGATAATTGGAGATTAGAATTTTGGATGATGATTGTTGACATTGTTAACTTTTGATTCCAAATGTAATATACAATAATTATTGATATAATTAATTAAATATATATGTATGTTCCGAGCATTGAATAACATGCATTATCCAATGTGTAATTTTTTTAGAAATGGCATTTGCATCTAAGAACATTGTCGCCGAACTTAATAAAGGAAAAAAATTTAGCGGCGACAATGATGAGATATGGAGCTTGAAAATCCAATATGTCTTGAAAGAACAAGAGGTTCTTGAAGCTCTTACCACGACCATGGAAAAGCCTGAAGAAGGAGTCATGGCTCAACATAGAAGAGACCGTGCAGCTTATGACATGTGGAAGAAGAAGAATTCCACTGCTCGTATCACTCTGTTGAGTAGCATGGACAATGATTTCATAAAAAGGTACCGGGATTATGAATTAGCAAAGGACATGTGGTCCGACCTTGCTACAAAGTTTGGCGGTACGTCTATTACCAAACTTCAGTCACTCACTATCAAGTTTGACACATATAAGAAAAAGCCTGAACATACTATGAGAGTACATTTACGGCACTTGTCAAACATGACAAGTGAGTTAAGAGATACAGGTCACATCCTAACTGATGAACAATAGGTTCAAGCTGTCATAAGATCATTGCCTCAAAATTGGGAACACATGAAAATACACCTTACCCACAATGAGGGCATCAGAAATTTAGAAGATGTCATACGACAGTTGGAATTGGAAGAAGATAGTCTTAATGCGAGTAAGGCAAATAGTGATGTGTATATGGCTAGTTCCAGTTCACATGGTGGGAAGGGATTTAAACGTAAATTCCAAGATGGATCCCAAAGAAAAGGCAATACTGATAAGGCTCAAGGGAAGAGGAGGAAGTTTTTTAAACACGGAAAAGGAAAGCATCCTGCCAGGAAGAGAAACATGGCAAAGGTGAAATGCTATAACTGTGGTAACAAGGGATATTTTGCTTGCAATTGTAGCGAGCCGAAGAAGGTAAATTACTTGTTTGCACAAGTAAGTTATATAAATGTTTTCAGTTCTGTTTTTCTAATTGAATCTCATCCTTTGTGGACTGTAGATTTAGCAGCAACAAATCACATAGCGAAAGACAGGAGTGCTTTCGTAGAGTTTCGACGAATACCACGGGAAACAAAATGGATATATGTAGGTAACAATTCAAAAGTGGAAGTTAAAGGGATCGGCACATGCAAATTGATCATGCGTGGAGGTCGAATCCTATACCTACATGACGTGTTATACGCACCCGATATTCGTTGAAATTTGATTTCCGTGTTAGAACTTATTAAACTTGGTTTTAATTTAAACTTTTCCATTACTGGTGTCCATTTATTTTTGTACACAACATACTATGGTTGTGGGTATATTTCGGATGGTTTTATAGTACTTGACGTTGCTTATAATTATAGTAATGTTTGTTTTTCCTTTGTTACATCTTCCAATAATGTTGATGTGAATATATGGCATGCACGGCTTAGCCATATTGGCCAACAAAGAATGAATATACTAACAAGAGAAGGCTTGTTAGGATCTTTAACAAAAGTAGACTTGACTACTTATGAACATTGCCTAGTTGGAAAAACAGCAAGAAACCTATTTGGAAAAGCGATAAGAGCTGAAGTTCCATTGCAACTAATTCTTTCTGACATATATGGTCCAATGAATGTGAGGGCTAGACATAGGGCTATTTATTTCATCACATTTATAGACGATTTCACTCGATATGGTTATGTTTTCTTGATTTCTCAAAAATCAGAAGATTTAGAATGCTTTTAGAAGTTTAAAAACTTAGTTGAGAATCAATTAGATAAAAAAATAGAAGTTCTACGAACCGATCGAGGTCGTGAATATTTATCTGACCAGTTCAGAAATTTTTGTGATGAAATGGGAATAGAATGTCAATCAACTATTCCAAGAACTCCTCAACAAAATGGTGTTACAGAACGAAGAAACAGAACCCTACTTGAGATGGTAAGGTCTATGATGGCACAAGTAAACTTACCCATCACCTTTTGGGTTATGCCTTATTGACTGCCACATATATCCTCAATCGAATACCCTCCAAATCTATTACTACTACACCATATGAGTTATGGACAAATCGAAAACCCGATTTGAGTCTCCTAAAGCCATGGGGATGTGCTGCCTATGTTCATGATCCTTCCCATAAATATGGAAAATTAGGTCAAAGGGGGAAGAAATGTATCTTCATAAGATACTCAGAACATTCAAAGGGATACATCTTCATAGGAGAACAAGAAAGTGGTAGCATCACTGAGTTTGAATCACGAGATGTCACATTCTTAGAAACTAATTTTCCTAAGAAGGGTGAGATAGGTCAAGACTTGTTTCTATATGAAACACAAGACCAAGGCAATTTTGTTGCCGACAATCAGTTGGTTATACTACATCCCAGTGGCAGCGATATGGAAGTTGATGAATCAGTTTCAAATCCTCCATCATTCCCCACTGACGATCCAACTATGATAGCTGGTCCAAGTGGGAGTAACACCAATCAATCTCTAATACATTGATCAAACAGGAAACAAGTTCCATGTCGATGATTTGAGATTGAGGGAGAAATTTTCCTAGTTACTCCACAAGATGACAAAGAGCCAAGGAATGTAAATGAGGCTCTCAATTGCCCTTCTAAGGAAAAATGAATGAAAGCAATGGAAGAAGAATTGGAGTCTATGAAATCAAACCAAGTATGGGAATTGGTTTATTTACCAAAAGGATGGGAAGCCATTGGGAACAAGTGGGTTCTCAAAATCAAGCGTAAAGCTAATGACAGTATTAAAAGATAAAAAGCTCGCTTAGTCGCGAAGGGGTATACACAACAAGAAGGAATAGATTATAAAGAAACTTTTTTCGCCTGTTGTGCGGTTTATCTCAATCCGACTTATTCTAGCTATAGTTGCTAGCATGGATCTTGAATTGCATCAAATGGATGTAAAGATTGCTTTTCTCAATGGAGAATTACAAGAAGAAATCTATATGGACTAACCAATAGCTTTTATTAGAGAAGGTTAAGAACACAAAGTGTGTAGAATTTTAAAATGATAAATGAAGATCACTGCGTATATACAAAGAGATCCAATAACAAATTTGTTATATTATCATTATATGTTGATGATATACTTATAGCTGGAAATGATAAGGGATTTGTCAATGAAATCAAAGGATGGTTATCATCTCATTTTGAGATGAAAGATATGGGTGAAGCTGCATATATTTTGGAGTTAAGATTTCAAGAGATCGCTTAAGAAAATTAGTATCTCTTTCACAAGAATCATACATTAAGAAAATTCTTGAACGATTTCATATACAAGATTGTAAACCCATAGACAATCCTATCATGAAAGGTGAGACTTTGAGTCGTAAAATGTGTCCGAAGACTCCACAAGAAAAGGAACAAATGAAGAATGTTCCTCATATAAGTGCTATTGGAAGTCTTATGTATGCCATGATGTGCACTAGAGTTGACATCTGTTATGCTGTTGGGTTGGTAAGCAGATATCAGTCTGACCCAGGACAAGCACATTGGAAAGCAGTTAAGAGAATCTTAAAATATCTAAAAGGAACAGCTGATTACTCATTATGTTATCAAGGAAATGATTTACACTTGAGAGGCTACACCGATGTTGATTGGGGAGGAGATTTAGATGAAAGGAAATCTACTTTCGGATATGTTTTCTTACTAAATGGTGGGGCCATATCTTGGAGTAGTAAGAAATAATCATGCATAGCCTTATCTACAATGGAGGCTGAGTTTGTAGCATTTTCAGTTGCAGTGCAAGAAGCCATTTGGTTAAGATGGTTCATGAATCATCTGGGAATAATTAATGTTGCTATTGAACCAGTAAGAATAAACTATGATAGTCAAGCAGCAATAGCATACACTAAGGATCCCAAATATCATGGTAAAATGAAACACATAGATATCAAATATAATTTTGTGCGAGACTTGGTGACACAAAAGGAGGTGAACATGAAGTACATATCTACGCATGACATGGTTGCGGATGCATTTACAAAGCCTATACCAAGAGATATTTTCAATAGACATGTTAGATCTCTAGGCTTACGTAGGTGTTGAATGTACTCATACTTTGAGATTTCCCAAAAATTGTTCACATTTGTCTTATCAATATTAAATAACAATATTGTCAATGCTCAATTTCGATTATTATGGAACATACATGAAGGAGCATAAATATACATATTAGTTATGTAAATATTATATATGTCCATTTTGAAAAGCATGTCGGACAGTTAAAAGATTGACATTCTTACACAGGCAATCGCCTCCATTACTTCATAGGAATGGAGATGAGATGATTTTAAGCTTATTATCTAGGTGATAACAGAGAGCCAAGCTTAAAATGTTTAACGTCGCCTAAAACTAGAATTAAAATAATGTCATAATGAAATGTGACCATAAGTGATAAATGATCACTTTATCTGTCTCATTGCCAGATTAGAGTTCTGATGAATTAAAAGTATGTAAAGTGAACTCAAGTTAGACATTAGGTATGTCTGAACTTAAATCTATACAACATTTACAAGAAAAGAGACATGCACTCCATGGGAAAGGAGGAAATGTTGTAGCATGTGATTCATACCACATGTGCAAAACATTGACCAAAGGGGTAATGAAAGTCAAAATCTCAACTCTAACATTGTGTGAGACCTTGAGATTTTAAGAATAAATTCTCATAGAATACCCTTATTACTTTATTCTGTTTCTTAAAACCTTTATTTAATGATTGCTATCTTAGAGTGTTACCAAAGGATTAAGATAAATTCAATCAGCTGAGACATTTCTAGAAAAGCAAGTTAAATGAAAGTTACAAGAATTGAGAAAAGAGGAAGATTATGATTTTGAATTATCATACTATAATCACGTGTATTCATTGGTCGATCAATTATGTTTTACTTTTATGTAAAGACAAAACATAATTATGAATACAACGGATATTTATTAAAAATGAGATTGTTAGAAAAAAATGTGATAAGTAATCTAGGGTATTGCATACAACATACAACTTAAGTTTCACAATTCAAGAAGTTATATATTCCTAACAGATATATGACTAATGTGCTCTCAAAGTATGCATGGTCACACGACATATTTACTAAAGTATGAACCTTAAAGAAGCACAGAGAGAGATAGTCCCATCATGTGTGAGTGAGAGATATTGGATAAGGGTACACCCATGATGGGTTACCCGAAGCGACGTGTACGTGAAGTGAAACTGCCAAAGGCAGTTTCTCACTAACCGTCCCATATAAAAAGAAAAAGTTTTTTTCTTTTAGTTAGTAACGTACACACCAATATACAAGAAAAAATATGCTCTCTCTCTCTCTAAAATTGGAAAAGAAAAATACTCTTCGTGGTTTTCTTCCAGATTCAATTTTTGGCTTCAGAGATAAGGAGAAGAGGTATTTATGCTATCTAAATTCATTGTAGCTCGTTTATATGAAAAATGTGATTGCAATGGGTGACTATGAACATGATCCTGAGATGAGATTAGAATATTTGTTATTCTGTGTTATTTCTAACAAAATCTATAAACAAACTTAACTTTAACTTTAGTTCGGATTTAACTAAGGTCTCTCTTTCACACTTGAGATTGAGACAACCCCTAACTGGGTTTGAGTGTGTTTTTAAAATATTATAATAATAAGGAAGGATAAGGAAGGAATTAAAGAGGATTTCATAGATTTTAGGTTTTTATTATTGACTAGTGTATCAAGGTTGGAGTTGTAAAAGAACAAATTAAATGATATTGGAACAATGTTTGGAAATGGGGATAAGATAACTCTCTTGATTTCTGTTCCTTTAATTTAAACATTTTAATTCCAAATAAATTAAAGCGTTGATGCACAAAGTCATCTCTTTTTCCTGGAAGCTGTCCATACAATTCATCTGGTATCGTATGTGAGAAATTCATTCCAAATGATTTCACATTTATGCAAACAGGTTGTAAGCAAGCTTAGTGATTAGGCTAAGCAAACAGCTTCTATCGTTGACTTCTGCTATTGTAATGTAAAACTAACAGAACTCACTAACGGATCAGGTATTAATGAGTTTACACACTAACAACTTTAACTATAATAACAATCATTAACAGATTTTAACATGTAAATTGGTTTTTAATTCATATTGAGTTCTTAATAGCTCCAACTCCCGACCAATTTGTGTGCCTCGAAAAATCTCATAATCCAAATTGTTTTAATCTTGTATTTCAAAGTTATGGCTTAATCTGAAAAAAGAAAAAATGTTGCTCTTCAACATAACCAATATAGTAATTTAAATATTTGACTTAAATTTGTATAAGTAATTATTGGTCATAGATTCTCGGTAATTCGATGAACTTGAGAGAGAAGTTCAAATAAATTATTCTTGTGTCATCTCATCACTTTCTAAATCACTTTATTGCAATGAGTTGATAACAAAACTTGTGTTATAAATTTAAGCAAAATATTTAAATTACCACAATATCATCATTAAAAAACTTTATTTGGTCTATAAAATAATATTTTGGTCATCAAATTAGAAAGTGATCATTAGTGAAATGAAGTCATATTAAATAAATGCTAATTTTTTTCTTCTTAAAATGATCTTGCTTTATATTATTTTCCACGTTAATTGCTTTTCATCTTCCAGAAAAATAATGGAAAAGTGTATGTCGCTTCCTCGGTCAGTCACAAGTAACAATCAAAGAAGTCAGACTCGTGGTTAATTTATTCCCATAATATTTAAAATTCAGCTCTCCTCATAGGCACTTGCACATGGCTAACGAGTATTGTTTCTCTTTTTTGTCAAATATTGGCACCCATATGGCTAAAGACTATTGTTTTCCATTTTCAAAGATTATAGGGTTCGACAGAGGTTCTAGTTTCAAATTCAAGCTTGTGGGAAAAGTTCGAGGGGTTTCTAGATTATTAAAATAATAATAATAATAACAAACTAGTTCCCTCATTCTCCTTTTTTCCTTAAGTCTATCATTTCATAAAACTTGAGTCAATTTCATTTAAGGACATTTTGGCATGTCTCTAGCTTTGTTCAATCATTCATCAGAATCCTTTGTTGTCTTGTTGGTCAGTTTTTTATGAGTAGAATTATGAACTATACATTTAACCTCTATCCATATAATAGTGTTAAATTTTAGTTGGAAGACAAGATTTACACTAATCTCAAAATGTTCTCTTCTAAATTTTGTATTTCGGAACTTGAATCATGTGATAATAGGATTAGGGTTTATGTCTCCACCATGAAACTAATTGATTTAAGCAATTAGATCATTCTCTTACCAACTTTAAAAAAGGGGTTTAATTTGCGTTTACATGTTAAAGAAAGCCATCCTAAAATAAATCTATAAACCAATTTATCATAATTGAGTCTTTCCGTCAAATTTTATAGCATTTCTAGTTTTCTACTTTATCTTTTTTCCCAGAAGATGCCTTGGCCTGTTTCTTTTTTGACTTGACTTAAAATTGCATCCCCAATAAGCAACGAATAAACGATTCGCATTTGGTGTGATTCTGTTACACGGATTCATTAATTCACACACAAGAAATTCCTCAATGAGGGTTCACATTTTTTACGCATAATTTTGAGGTAACAAATAATGATCAAATAATACACCCTCCCCTTACACCCAAAAGTTTTCAAATTAAAACAGTGACCTCCCCAAGACTATCCAAGAAAATTTAACTGATTTGTAAAATTCCTAAAATACCCTTCTATATTGCCCCTCAAAAAATCGAAAATTGTTGATGTAGTCCTACTTTTTTAAAATCCGAATCTTCATTTCTAATGGTAATTTTGCACTATAAGAAAAAATTTCAATCACATTTCGTATGAAAGAATCTGAATTTATTTTCTTTTCTAATGAAGAATAGTCGATAGCAATGCAATCAAACGAGATGGAGGAATTTGAATAAAGTTCATCTTAATAAACGAAAATCATACAATTGACTTTTTCTATTAACCTCTAAACATTTCAACTTTATCTTCTTTCCTAGAAGATGACTTGCCTTTTCTACTTTCATCTTTTTTTTTCCCGGAAGAATGGCCAGTGAACATTGGATGTGATTGAGACACTGATTATATAATTACTAAAATTTTAAAAACTCTAAATCATAAGGGTTAGGTGAGAGCAACTTAAATCTTTTACTCAAACTATTCACACAAATTCATTCATTGATTTATCTATGTGGGTTTGAAAAAATGGGTTGGATTGAGTTAAATTAGATACTCAAAATGATAATTTTACCCAAAAAAAAAAAAAAAAATCAAAACAACAAACTAAATCGAAAATTGATTGAAGGCAAATGCAATGATAGTGAAATGGGTTTTACATTTTGGGCCTTCACTCGGGTTTTTCTCAAAAATCAGGAATGTGAAGAAATAGAACAGGCCTAGAATTTTATGTGAAAGGGCACCATATAATTTTAATATTTAAATATTATATACAAATTGTTTGTATATAATACTATAAAAATATCATATTAAAATTTTTATACTAAAAAAATCATCTATTTTTTGTTGTGTTGTAACTTTGAGATATCAATAATTAGTTCTAAGTAAAGTAGACATAATTTATTCCAATTTGATTTTATGTTAAATAAAATGACTAAATAAAAGAGAAATTAATAAATATATATAATAATAATTAAAACTTAAGAAATATGATATTATTTAAAAGGTGTATACAAAAAATAGTAAGAGAATTAATTTCACTATGGAGGCACAATGTAAGGAGGTAGAAGACGAAGGTTTTATTTTACTTTTTTGTTGCAACTTGGAGAAAAGGAGGTGGCAGGGTGGGGCCGGGCCGGTTGCTTATGCCCCTTACTTTCTATGTGGATCAGCTGCCGACCTTTAGCACATGAGTAAATAATAATCCTTATACTTAAAAGCAGCAATCCTGTGTCTCCTTTTGCCCTAAAGTTCTTTCTTTCTATTCACCGCCTTATTTGATAAATTCTTTGAAGACACTCTGGTATGTCTTTTGCTTTATGTTCCAAACTATAATTTATGCTTCTTTAATCATTCTGACTATAAAATTTTGTACCAAACAAACCTCAAAAAAAAAAAAAAAAAAAAATCAATCAAATATTATTAAAAAATATGTTAGTGATAATCTTGAATGTAATCTTGATAAACAAGTCCAACTATTCGAAAGTTTTAACAACAATTAGCAGTTTGTAAGATTAAGCGGTGATAACCATTCAAAAGAGAAAACAAACTAATTATGCAAACATATAAAATCATTTTAGTTTGTCAGGAGTCCCCTCAGGTTTTTTTTTTTTTTTTTTTTCATTCTTTTCAATTCAATTACCAGGTTTATCCAAAATAAATAAATAAATAAAGGTAAAAACATCAGGAAAATAATGGAGAATGATTTTTGTTAAGTAAATATTCATTAGCTTATAAACGCTACACTAATGATAGGGAGATTTTTTTTATTGTTTAATTAAACCTGAGGGTCAGTTTTACTCTTTATTAAAAATACTAATGGTACAAATTGTATTAAATCTCATAATCCAAATTGTTTTTAATCTAGTGTTTGAAATTGTGGCTTAATTTGAATAAAGAAAAAATGTTGCTCTTAAACATAACCAATATAGTAATTTAAATATTTGACTTAAATTTGTAAAACTAATTATTGGTCATAGATTCTTGGTAATTCGATGAACTTGAGAAAGAAGTTGAAATAAATTATTTCTTGTGTCATCTCATCACTTTCTAAATCATTATATTGCATTGAGTTGATAACTAAACTTGTGTTATAAATTTAAGCCAAATATTTAAATTACCACATTATAATCCATTAAAAAAACTTTATTTGGTCTGTAAAATAATATTTTGGTCATCAAATTAGAAAGTGATCATTAGTGAAATGAAGTCAATTTAAATAAATGGTAAATTTTATTCACCCCCATTTTTGGTTGATTAAGTAATTTTTTTTCTTCTTAAAATGATCTTGCTTTATATTATTTTCCAAGTTAATTTCTTTTATCTTCTAGAAAAATAATGGAAAAGTGTTTGCCGCTCCCTCAGTCATTCACAAGTACAGTCGGATAAGTCAGACCCGTGGTCTGTTTCCAAAATACTTGAAATTCGACTCTTCTCAGAGGCACCTACACATGGCTAACGAGCATTGTTTCTTTTTTTTTTTTTCAAATATCGGCACCCACATGGCCAAAGAACATTGTTTTCCATTTTTCAAAAATTGTAGGATTCGACAGAGGTTCTAGTTCCAAAATCAGGTTTGCCAAAAAAAGTTCAAGGGGTTTCTAGATTATAATAAATAAATGAATAACAAACTAGCTCCCTCATTCTCCTTTTGTCCTTAAGTCTATCATTTTATAAAACTTGATTCAATTTCTTTTAAGGACATTTTGGCATGTCTCTATAGCTTTATTCAATAGAATCCTTCGTTGTCTGGTTGGTAAGTTTTTTGTAAGTAGAATTAATGAACTATACATTTAACCTCTATCCATATAATAGTGTAAAATTTTAGTTGGGAGACAAGATTTACGCTACTCTTAGAAAGTTCTCTTGTAAATTTTATATTTCGGAACTTGGATCATGTGATAATAGGATTAGGCTTCATATCTCTTACCATGAACCAATTGGTTTAAGCAATCAAATCTTTATCTTACCAACTTTAAAAAAGACGTTTAATTTGTCTTTACATGTTAAAGAAAGCCATCCTAATATAAATCTATAAACTAAGTTATCATAATTGAGTCTTTCCATCAATTTTTAAAGCATTTCTAGTTTTCTAGTTATATCTTTTTTCCCAGAAGATGCCTTTGGCTTGTTTCGTTTTTTTTTCACTAGACTTAAGATTGCATCCCCAACAAGCAACGAATAAACCATTCGCATTTGGTGTGATTTTGTTACACGGATTCATTAATTCACACACAAGAAATTCCTCAATGAGGGTTCACATTTTTTACACATAATTTTGGGGTAACAAATAATGATCAAATAATACATCCTCCCCTTACACCCAAAAATTTTCAAATTAAAATAGTGACTCCCAAGTCTATACAAGAAAATTTTGCTTATTTTGTGAAATTCCTAAAATATCCTTCTATATTGCCAGTCAACAAATCGAAAATTCTTGATGTAGCCCTACTTTTTTAAAATCCGAATCTTCATTCCTAACAGTAATTTTGCACTAAAATAAAAAATATCAATCACATTTCGTGTAGAATAGTCTATAGGAATGCAATCAAAAGAGATGAAGAAATTTGATCTCCTTTAATAAAGTTCATCTCCATCAATGAAAATCATACAAATCAAACATTGAGTTTTCTATCAATCTCTAAGCATTTCAACTTTATCTTCTTTCCTAGAAGATGCCTTGCCTTGTCTACTTTCATCATTTTTTTTTTCCCGGAAGAATGGCGGTGTGATTGAGACACTGATTATATTATTCTGATCTTTATCTTCTCCATTACTTCTACCGAGAATTCTAAAATTTTAAAAACACTAAATCATAAGGGTTAGGTGAGAGTAAGTTAAATCTTTTACTCAAACTATTCACACAAATTCATTCATTGATCTATCTATGTGGGTTTGAAAAAATGGGTCGGATTGAGTTAAATTAGATACTAAAAATTGAGATTTTTATTTTTTATTTTTAAAACAAAGATCAATCAAAACAACAAACTAAATCAAGAATTGATTGAATGCAAATGCAATGATAGTGAAATGGGTTTTACATTGGGGGCCTTCATTCGGGCTTTTTCTCAAAATAAGGAATGTGAAGAAATAGAGCAGGCCTAGAATTTTATGTGAAAGGGGCACCATATAAATTTTAATACTTAAATAATATTATATATAATAATTGTTTTTTTTATCAATACTATAAAATTAAAATATCGTATTAACAATTTTATACTAGAAAAGTATAGACATTTTTTTTTTTTTTTTTGGTAACTTTGAGATATCAATAATTAGTTCTAAGTAAGACACGATTTATTCCAATTATGATTTTATTTTGAATAAAATGACTAAATAAAAAAGAAATTAATATATAATATATAAATAATTAATTAAAACTGAAGAATATATGATATTATTTAAATGGTGAAATACAAAAATTAGTAAGAGAATTAGTTTCACTATGGGGGCACAATGTAAGGAGTTAAGAAGACGAAGGTTTTATTTTATTTTATTGTTGGAACTGGGAGAAAGAGGGAGTGGCGAGGCCGGGGCCGGTTGCTTGTGCCACCTTACTTTCTATGGGGGTCCGCTGCCTACCTTAAGCACATGTGTAAATAATAATCCTTATACTTAAAAGGAGCAATTCTCTGTCTCCTTTTGCCCTAAAGTTTTTCTTTCTATTCACCACCTTATTAAAAAAAATTGATTCAATTTCTAAGAAGAACACTTTGGTATGTCTTTTTCTTTATGTTCTAAACTATAATTTATGCTTCTTTAATTATTCATCCACAAAATTTTGTACCAAACAAACCTTTCAAAAAAAAAAAAAAAAAAAAAAAATCAATCAAATATTATTAAAAAAAATGTTAGTGATGATGTTGAATGCAATCTTGATAACCAAGTCCAACTATTCGAGAGTTTTAATACCAATTAGCAGTTTGTAAGATTAAGTAGTGATAACCATTCAAAAGAAGAAACAAACCAATTATGCAAACATATAAAATCATTTTAGTTTGCCGGGAGTCCCCTCCCCTAGGTTGTTTCTTTCATTATTTTCAATTCAATTACCGGGTTTACCCAAAAAAAAAAAAAGAAAAAAAAAATTCAAGTCAAAAAATCAGTAAAATAATGGCAGAATGATTTTTGTTAATTCATTAGCTTATAAATGCTACAATAATGATAGGGAGATTTTTTTTTTTTTTTTTTTTTTTTTTTTTTTTAATTAAACCTCAGGGGTCAGTTTTACTCTTTATTAAAAATACTAATGGTACAAATTGTATTAAATCTCATAATCCAAATTGTTTTTAATCTAGTGTTTAAAATTGTGGCTTAATTTGAATAAAGAAAAAATGTTGCTCTTAAACATAACCAATATGGCAATTTAAATATTTGACTTAAATTTGTAAAACTAATTATTGGTCATAGATTCTCGGTAATTCAATGAACTTGAGAGAGAAGTTGAAATAAATTATTTCTTGTGTCATCTCATCACTTTCTAAATCATTATATTGCATTAAGTTGATAACTAAACTTGTGTTATAAATTTAAGCCAAATATTTAAATTACTACAATATAATCCATTAAAAAAAACTTTATTTGGTCTATAAAATAATATTTTGGTCATCAAATTAGAAAGTGATCGTTAGTGAAGTGAAGTCAATTTAAATAAATGGTAAATTTTAGTCACCCCCATTTTTGGTTGATTAAGTAATTTTTTTTCTTCTTAAAATGATCTTGCTTTATATTATTTTCCAAGTTAATTGCTTTTATCTTCCAGAAAAATAATGGAAAAGTGCATGCCGCTCCCTCAGTCATTCAAAAGTACAGTCAGATAAGTCAAACTCATGGTCTGTTCCCAAAATGTTTGAAATTCGACTCTTATCATAGGCACCTACACATGGCTAATGAGCATTGTTTCTATCTTTTTCAAATATCGGCACCCACATGGCCAAAGACCATTGTTTTCCATTTTTCAAAAATTGTAGCATTCAACAGAGGTTCTAGTTCCAAAAAGGTTTGCAAAAAAAAGTTCAAGGGGTTTCTAGATTATAATAAATAAATAACAAACTAGCTCCCTCATTCTCCTTTTGTCCTTAAGTCTATCATTTTATAAAACTTGATTCAATTTCTTTTAAGAACATTTTGGCATGTCTCTAGCTTTGTTCAATCATTCATCAGAATCCTTTGTTGTCTTGTTGGTCAGTTTTTTATGAGTAGAATTATGAACTATACATTTAACCTCTATCCATATAATAGTGTTAAATTTTAGTTGGAAGACAAGATTTACACTAATCTCAAAATGTTCTCTTCTAAATTTTGTATTTCGGAACTTGAATCATGTGATAATAGGATTAGGGTTTATGTCTCCACCATGAAACTAATTGATTTAAGCAATTAGATCATTCTCTTACCAACTTTAAAAAAGGGGTTTAATTTGCGTTTACATGTTAAAGAAAGCCATCCTAAAATAAATCTATAAACCAATTTATCATAATTGAGTCTTTCCGTCAAATTTTATAGCATTTCTAGTTTTCTACTTTATCTTTTTTCCCAGAAGATGCCTTGGCTTGTTTCTTTTTTGACTTGACTTAAAATTGCATCCCCAATAAGCAACGAATAAACGATTCGCATTTGGTGTGATTCTGTTACACGGATTCATTAATTCACACACAAGAAATTCCTCAATGAGGGTTCACATTTTTTATGCATAATTTTGAGGTAACAAATAATGATCAAATAATACACCCTCCCCTTACACCCAAAAGTTTTCAAATTAAAACAGTGACCTCCCCAAGACTATCCAAGAAAATTTAACTGATTTGTAAAATTCCTAAAATACCCTTCTTATTGCCCCTCAAAAAATCGAAAATCGTTGATGTAGTCCTACTTTTTTAAAATCCGAATCTTCATTCCTAACAGTAATTTTGCACTATAAGAAAAAATTTCAATCACATTTCGTATGAAAGAATCTGAATTTATTTTCTTTTCTAATGAAGAATAGTCTGTAGGAACGCAATCAAAAGAGATGGAGAAATTTGAATAAAGTTCATCTTAATGAATGAAAATCATACAATTGAGTTTTTCTATTAACCTCTAAACATTTCAACTTTATCTTCTTTCCTAGAAGATGACTTGCCTTTTCTACTTTCATCTTTTTTTTTCCCGGAAGAATGGCCAGTGAACATTGGATGTGATTGAGACACTGATTATATAATTACTAAAATTTTAAAAACTCTAAATCATAAGGGTTAGGTGAGAGCAACTTAAATCTTTTACTCAAACTATTCACACAAATTCATTCATTGATTTATCTATGTGGGTTTGAAAAAATGGGTTGGATTGAGTTAAATTAGATACTAAAAATTGAGAATTTTTTTTTTTTTTTTTTTTTTTAAAAAAAAAGATCAATGAAAACAACAAACTAAATCAAGAATTGATTGAATGCAAATGCAATGATAGTGAAATGGGTTTTACATTCTGGGCCGTCACTTGGGCTTTTTCTCAAAATCAAGAATGTAAAGAAATAGAACAGTGCCTCCGCCCTATTTCCTTGCCGTTTCGTTGCATCTCCCACTACTAAAGGGGAGGGCCATGCCATTGGACTAATAATACTGCACGGAAACTAATAATTTCGCCCAAGGTTTGGGTAAAGTAACACTTCAGTCGTATAGAAATTTTTAATAATATTTTGGTCTTTTTATATTTGGGTAGCGAAGGTAAGGCTTGCTAATGACAAGGAATAAATTGTTACTAACAAAGACCAAAACGTTACTAAAAAATTCTATAAGACAGAAAATACTTAACTCAAACTTTAGACACGAAATTATTATTATCCCTAATATTGGTATGAGGAAAAATTGTAATATCTAGAAAAACTCAGAGAACAAATTGTATTCAATAAAACCTCAAGGTCTAATGAACCCTAAAATTGAATTTGACTTTTCAGTATCACCCAATATTTGCATTAGATTTTCCACATTTCAGCTCTTGTTTTTTTCCTGGAAGATCAAATCAGTGTTTTAAAACCTAGCCCAACTGGGACTTGAGGCCTTCACCAAGTCAGGTTACAAATTTTCCTATTAATTAAAAATCCTAAAAATTAAGACATCAATCCGTGAATAATTGAAAGCTAGAATGTTGGGGTTTTTGAAAAGGAATGGCCAGTGAGTATAATGGTGGTGATGGCGATGATTTTTGGTGAGTGAATCGATTAAAAATCGCATAACTATGTCGCTAGAAGAACCCATTGTTATCGACGATTGGGGAGGCGAACGGGGGAGCGGTGAGATGAGTTTTGGTCAGGAGATGAGGGGAGTGTTTTTGTGGTGATGGGGAGTGTTGTCATCACCAAAAATAGGCTCTATTTGCCAATGCCGATGGTGGTGTTTAGGGTGTTTTTGCAAGATTTTAAACCTATATGGACTTATAGAATTTTTAGAGGTATTTTTGTTAGATTTCAAACTTTGAACATTGATTTGACCTACCGGTCAAATTAGTTAAACCAATTGACCCGAGACCTAGCCATTTTGTTGAGTTTCACCTTAGGTTGGGTTTTAAAACACTGGATGGAATGTCTTTCATTTCTCTCTCTGTTCTCTTGAATGATGGTCTCAAACGGGTTTAAGCTAATGGGCCAATGGACTCTTTTTGTCTATGGACCAACTTCAATAACTAATGGGTTAATGGGCTCATTTATTTGATATACCAATTTTAACTTTACATTGTACAGTATTATTTAAACTTCTACTTAAACTCTTTCTATATTTTAGTTTTAATTTTTTTCAAAAATGAAAATGGATATAAGAATAAATTTAATTAGGATTCAATCATTTGAAAGGTTTTGGAGGGCTCAAATAATACTATTTTTTTTTTTATTCTAATAAATGTTGAGTTTCATTATATATGAAAATAAAAATAGAAATTCAAAATGAGTTTTAAGTTCTAATTTTATATTCAAAGGGGTTTAAAAAATAGATTAATTTTTTTATTATTATTATTATCTACACATAATCATTTAACAAGAGCGATTGGTTCAAGTTGTAAACAAATTTATGTTCTTTTCAGATCATAAGACATATTTCCCACTAATCACATGATGGATCTATTATTAACTTCAGTAACTCCAGAAAAGGATGTTCTCTAACTTGAAGACCTACTAAGTAATAAAAATAGTTAAAGAAAAAGTAAAACATACTAAGTAATAAAGATAGAAATGACAAACAAGAGTGGAGATTTTAGTATCCCAAATACTTAAAATAGTTATATTGCAAATACAAATGAAAAGTTCAACTGATAAACAGCTAACTATAACTCAAACACGCACAAACCCAGAAGACTATAAGTCACACTCAAACCTAAGGTGATGCTATTTGGGTAAAAATCTCAAAGCTGCTTCAAAATCCTCTAATTTGATCGTAAGCAATTCATCACTCTCTACACAATCATAAACCTAAAATCCAAATTCTCCTTCCATTATTTAGCATTATATCCACTAAACCTCCATCATTTTCATACGTTGCACTTTTGTTGTCTCTTTCTGTATTAGCTCTGCAATGGCATTTTCACTACAAGAAGAATGTAATTTGAACCCATATAACAAGTTATCCTCCGCTTGATTACTCATCTTGATATGAGAAAGTTACTAATTCTTCACAGCTCAAATCTTTAAACTAAAAATGTTAGTAACCCTTCTGCTGAAACCTTCATTAGAAGATATTACACGTTGCATTGGTTCATTGTAACAGCAAATATACTAAAACTTTTCCACTGTCCATCACGACATGATCTCTTCTAAGGCTTCTAACCCGAAGTCACGGCACATCTCTCCCAAGGGATTAGTCGATAAGCTTCATCCACAAAAAGAATACCCCCTCGGTGTTGATCTGTGCATGAATTTTTTTTTTTTTTTTTGTTAAAATAACCATACAACATAAAATATGTTTCTAAGATATTATGCATTTTGAAAATAAAAGGAAAAGAGATGATATCGATCCATCAATGACTATAAAAGAGTTTAGCCACATTGTATATTAATTACAGGAATTCATAAACATGTGATATGAAAGCAAAGCAGTGTACTTTTCCCTAGTCTTTGGTCCCAGTCTCCAATATATTCACCAACTAAATCTGTCCTTTGAACTTCTTTTACAATAGGGGTACGCAAAATTCCCGCACTATGGAGTAGTCTTCCAAGGGTTCGAGCCACCATGTTCTTACCTAATATCCAATATGAAAAAAAGAAAAATTTAATTATTTGGTATTTAGAAAACAATATATTATGTTAGGAGAATATTAATTTGCATAACTTTTTTTTTTTTTTTTTAATCATTAAGAAGTACACAAGTTCTATTTAAAACAAACAGAAAGGGCAAATCCATTAAAGAATGTTAGATTTAACTCAAGGAAAGCTAAAGTAGCAGCAATTTTACCTGTTCCAGGATTTCCTAGAAATGCCATGTGGAAGTCTTCTGTGCCAACTTTCGCAATGGCGGAGGTGCCACCCAGGGTAGGCATGCCCTCCCTGGTATTTAAATGAAAGGAACAATACAAACTATACCTTAGGCCCTTAATACTTTATAAATTACTAATACCCCCAAATAGTTAATCCCAAAAACAAGTTAATGAAAATTTACCTAATCCAATATTTAAACCTATAAAAAAATTAAATGAAAGTTAGATTATTTAAGTCCACCATATACAAATTTAGTGCCCAATATAATAATAATCCAAAATAAACTAAATAAATTTGATTAAATTAATAAAAACATTTATAAAACTTCAAAATTAAGCTTTGATATAGGACAAATTCTTATTAATTTATGAATCCTATTCTACTTAGTTTCTTTAATTTACTAGAAAATAATGATTTTTTTATGTTTTTGTTATGTAGTATCTCTCTTTTATTTGCTTCACCATATATTAGAAAAATATAATTGTATTGAAATATTTTTTAATTATCATATAAAAAATTTAAAATATATATTTTTTAATTTGCCCTCTTACCTAAATCCTAGTTCTACACTAATTTCAGTCTAAGGGCCTTGCCTTCATCAAAAGAATGCCCTTTGCCCATTTTATTTGGATTATAGAGTCTAATGATATTTTGTTTTAATTTGGATGAGAGGTAATAGTTTTTATAAACATAGTCCTCAAATCTAAAAGTCCAGATGCACCGGTACCTCAAGGAAAGATAAAGTAAGCAACAATTTTACCCGTTCCGGATTTCCTGGAAATGCCATATGAGGAGTTTTCGTGCCAACATTCATCTTTGAAAAGGTTTCGCCAATGGAGGCCTACCGTGGGGTAGCCCCTTCCTGGGATTTAAACACAATAAAAAAAAAACATAAATATTACTCTTGACCCTCAATACTCTATAAAATTATATTACCACCAAATAATTAAATCCAAAAACATGCTATAAAATTTTACCAATCCAGTTTAAGCCTAAAAAAAATTAAATGAAATGTTGATTATAATTAAATCCATCATATAGAAATTAACTACCAATCCAAAAGAATGCCCTGTGCCCATTTATTTTGATTATATAGTCTATGGATATTTGTTTCATTAATGATGGACTCTATAAGTTTTTTATAACAATAGTACCCTCAAGGAAAGATTATAAAATTAAGCAGCAATGATATTTACCTGTTCCAGGATATCCTTGAAATGGGATGTGAGGAGGTCTTTCAGTGCCAACTATCAGTCCAAGGGCCTTGCGCCTCTCATCCACAAGAAAGCTCTTTGCCCATTTCCGAAGTTGCTCTTGAGTTCATCCAGACCCAATATTATGATAGCTCTTTATCAAGGGCATCCATCGTTTCTTTTTCCTTGCTGCATGCTTCAAGTACCTTTTTTTTCGTTGCTCTTCTTGATGAGAGAGAATACATCAGCGCATTCCACTTTCTTGGATTTTGAAAGATGATCTAGAACAGTCATGCCCTCCTGATTAGTTACTTAAATTACTGTATTAGCATATATTATTTTTATTTTTAGTAATATATATAAAATCCATACATCATCTTTGCATTATAATCAGCATATTCTCGAGCAAT
Source organism: Pistacia vera (assembly GCF_008641045.1). NCBI lineage: Eukaryota > Viridiplantae > Streptophyta > Magnoliopsida > Sapindales > Anacardiaceae > Pistacia > Pistacia vera. The sequence goes on from NW_022196165.1 coordinate 1,962,779, forward strand.
GTCTTGACAATTGAACAGTCTTCAGTTCGAATTGAGTGCAAAACCGAAAGTTTTAGTGGTGTCGCTCCATACTGCATGTAAAAAAGGGAAATAAATTGAATAAAAATATATCACTATCACATTGTATGAAAAGTTGTTCAGAATTAAAAAAACACCTCAGTTTCAGCTTCAACAAGAGCACCATGACAGAAAGTAATCGTGCAGCTCACTGCCCATGCTTGGCTGCTAAATGCAATGCAGTTTCTCCACACTGCAAAACTCAACGATCAATATATAACACATGGTTTTTCAAGTAAGATATAGTTTTTTTTTTTTTTTTTCTAAATCAGTTTATTTTAAGCATATTTTTTGGCTTTATAGTGCTTAGATTTCTTCTCGGAAAATTATGAAATATAAACAGATGAATTTCACTTACAATATTTTCAGCTTCAACAAGAGCACCATGAGCAAGAAGTAACCGTGCAGCTTCATTGCATCCATTCTGGCTGCTAAATGCAATGGAGTTTCTCCACACTGCAGAACTCAACAGATCAATATTATAACACATGGTTTTTCAAGGAAGATGGTCTCTCTCCCCTCTCTCTTTTTTTTTTTTTTTTTTCTCAGCAGTCATTACTAGCATATTTTTGGCTTTATTAGGCGATTAGATTTCTCTCCGGAAATTAATAAACATAAAACAGATAAATTTAACTTACCATAGTTTTTCGCTTCCAAGTTGCTTGTCATCTCCTTTCCATTCAAGCAGAAATTTCATATTTCTGTCTTGTTGTTACCAGCAGAAAGATGAAGGGTGTCTCCAACATCTGCAGTTAAACCAAAAGAATACATAAATGGAAGATATACACACTCGATTGTGTACTTAAATTAATTAATTTACAAAGAAACTTAATTTCTGTTTCCTTCTTAATTTGTAAAACCCTTTAAAGAACCAACTGATAAACTCTATTCTTTCAAGTGATATATATGCATTAATACTAAAAGAAAAAAAAAAAAATCTTACAATTGCATTTCTTTCGTTGAGAAGAAGGATTCTCCTGAAGTAGCTTTGAAACCCATCACATCCCCGACTGAGCAGAGTCATGAAGGTTAACATATTCTTAGATTTGATGATTGTTTATCCTGATCCTGACATTCCATGTCTATTTGTCTTCTCTCTACGTAGAGATTAAGGAATAAACAAAGAGAGATTTGGAATGTTCACTGAATTAATGACAAAGTTTCATTTTTCCCTTTTATAAGCATCTATGCTCAGTTATTTTGCTTTATTAATGACATAACATGTTAAACGTCAGCATGGAATCTTCAACGATGTCTCGTAGCTTTCATTCTACTTTTTCCTCTCACTCTCACCAAGAATATATAATTATATATTTGTTATCTAATATGTTCTTTATGACTTAGACTACTATGTTGTCATTTATCTGTCACCAATAATAAATTTATTTATTTGCTGCTTTTTTTTTCTTTTTTCTTCTAAAAAGAAGCGTTTGTATGCCAAGGTATTTTAATATTAACAGCCTCACGTTCTGCAAAAGGAGCCGACCTGAGCACTATCGTTTTTTTAGCTTATCTTAGTTTATTTGATATAAAATTTATGTATTTTTTTTTAAAAGAAATACAAAAGTCTTATAAAAATTTATGAACCAACAAACGTACTCAAACAGGTAACATTATTATGTGTCCCTAGGTCGTGACCCAATTCCATTGAGCATACATTAAAGTTCATTCATGGGCTAGATTTATGCCTAAACGCAACTCTCTCCAGATTAGGTATCATCATTAGCCCATCCAGGGCTAGGTGCTTTGACCCATGATATCCTCTAGGGGGCGTTTGGTTCAGGATGTTAGATTACTGGGAATATTGGATTATTGGAAAGATAGATTACCTGGAAGATTACTGGAATCTTTAAGAAAATATGTTGGTGAGTTGGTGGGTATGTATATAATATGTTTGGTTATGGGAATAAATGGTGGGTATGTTATTAAATTACTAAATTGACCCTCTTTTAAATATTAATATAATATTATTTTTGTTATAATTTTTGAATAAATTTTTAACCCCAATATTTAGATTAGCTAAAACACCCCGCTTAAAAAAACTTTAATTCATGACGAAATCAACCCCACCTCCTGCCGCCGCCCCGCCACCGCGAACAACCGCCGGAAAATCGGGAGCCCTAAAAAAAACTGGAAATTCTGTGGGAGGCTCCGGGAGGCTTCGATATGGCCGTTTTTGGCCATATTGTGGCCGAAAACGGCCATATCGGGCCAGATCTGGCCGTTACGGCCAGATCCGTGGCGTTAACGCCAGTCTGGACCAGACTGGCCGTTAACGGCGGATGGCCATTAGCGGCCAGATCTATTTCGGCCGAATAGATCTGGCCGCTAACGGCCAGATCCGTGGCTGTTAACGGCAGGTCTGGTCCAGACCTGGCCGATAGTGGCCAGGGATCTGGCCGTTAACGGCCAGATCCCTCAATCTGGCCGGAAATGCCAGAATAGATCTGGCCATTTCGGCCGATCTGGCCCGATATGGCGTTTTCGGCCATCAATATGGCCAAAAACGGCCAAGCGAAGCCTCCTGGAGCCTCCCACAGAATTTCCAGTGTTTTTAGGGACTCCGGCAATTTTTCGACGGTGGTCGCGGTGGTTGACCGCTGTCGGCGGTGGTGGCTGGGTGGCTGTGGGTGTGGTGGCTTGGGGGCAGTGGTGATCTGTAAATATTTTAAATATAAGGGCATTATTGTCCAAAATTTTAATAAAAAGGGTAAAATTGAAATAGGATATTAATGTAAATTTGTTTTAAAGTAGGGGTATTTTGTCCAAAATTTTTATTAAAGGGATAAAATTGTAACAAAAAAAAAGAGAACCCTGGTAATCTTGAAAACCTAAGAAAATGGAGGTAATCCGATAACTCTTATATTACAATAGTAAACACTATTGGTATTTGAAGATTACTAGTCTTTATATTATTGACAACCAACGTGGTAATAAGTAATATAAGATGACATTACTAGTAATGCCACTTAACCCGAACCAAACCCCCTAAGGGTTTAGAATCCACTAAAACCCTTATACACCTACTTTTTATTAGGTTTTATCTAATTCACTTAAAAATCCTGCATCTAAGGTGAATTAGGGCTCTCACTCCTACAAGGCAAGTAAGTCAAGTCTTTCTATTACTATAACTTTTATATGGACTAAGAGTTCTACTAGGATTTGAAGATCCTATTACCGTAAAACCCCCTCCTAGTCGGGTATTTCCTAAGTATCCCTTGGCTATTGAGATCTAGAAAATGCACGCCATAGGAAAGAAGGTTATTTTAAAAACCTATTTAAAGAATAAACTTGTAGTTTAAAAAAATAATATGTTATTTATTTATTAATTTAATTTCTAAAATAAAATAAGGTCATTGTATAAATATAGGTACTTTCTGGAGTAAATATGAATCCATAGTATACTTACTAGAATACACACTTTTACAAAATTTACTAGCAATTTGATTTCCTTATTAATACAACATATTTACTTATTATAGATATGGACATATTTACTACATATGAAATATGATCATATTACTACACTAAAATTAGACAAAACCATTCAATAGTCATCATTAAAACATCCCTTCATGCTCATAGCGCCCTCGAAATCCTCTCCCAGCTTCATGCCTTAATCCTTACCTGCAAAACGTTTAAAACATTTTGTGGGGTGAGCGCTAATCGCTCAGTAAGAATATGACCATTTATAACTATTAAGATTCATTATATAGTATATTACTTAGGACCTTACCTACCTACAAAACCGACCTTCATTCTTTGACATAGCAAGTTCATAAAACATATCATACCTTTGGACTTTTCTCATAAACAAAGTCATAATATAACCATACATACTATAATGTAGAACATATATGACTTATGAAATATTCATGTACGTGACATGCTATTTCTTTTTGTCTTTAACTTGATGGTTTCATTAGTCTTTGTATCCGATCGGATTCATTGAACCATTACCTTGTTCTTGGTCGTCACCTCAAAGACTCATAGTTTCCATAAGAATTCCATTCCTCTGATCTTGGTTTATACCTTAAGAGGACTCATGGAATTAATTCTTAACATTTCATAAATTTTTCATAAGACAACTAAATAAGCTATATGCATTACCATATGAATGCAAATGTATGGACTAACATATCCCATGTCAACATACTATATTCTCTACTAAAATTCTTTACTAATTCATTCAACTACTCATACAATACAGGGAATTTCAGTAGTAAGATTATTCAGGGGTTTATTAGAATTAAAACAAATGGGTAAGATTACTCAGGGGTTTATTAGAATTAAAACAAATGGGAACTTCCATTAAGAAGCTAGATAACATATAGTTTGTCACTTTTCAAGCAATTTTTCCCTTATCTTCTAATTCGAATTTATTTTTGGCGTAAAACATAAAAGTTTTAGGTCTGTTTCTCAACTTTAACACTCCAAGAATCAACTCAATCAGACTTCTATAACTTCAGTTAGACTGATTCAGTGAAGCATGTACAGTATAAGTCTCAAAAAGCCAAATCCGAATTCTATTCATTTTAACCATGTCACCTTCATTTGCACATCATATCATTGCCATATCATTCTTAGTATAAAAGGCCATAAAAACTTCCCCTTTTACAGAAACAAAAGTGGCCAAAACATCGTCCAACTACAAATCTCTTAATTGGCATAATCATCCCTCATATGCACACAAACACCAATCAACACACCCATTTAAACAATCCATAACCAAAAACATAGCATCACACTCATATTAACATAAATAAATGTAAGTTCATAAACCTAGGTGTTATCAATTGTAGTCATAAGGGAGATTTTTTTCTTACTTTAGTATTCAAAGCACAAGACACTCCTCCTAGCTCCAAAGGTTCACCCTTTCTACCTTATACACATATCACTTATGAATTTCTCTTTTACCTAAAAGATCAGAAAAACCAGGGTTTAAAACTCATCTTAAACTCTGAAATTGAAGTCTTTAAGTGTGGATGGTGACTCCTTGAAAATTTGAGAATAAAATGCTGGATTAGGGCTTTTATGGTGGATTTGAGAGATGAAGAGAAGATGATATGTTTGGGGTGAACAAGGCCGACTCCTCTCTCTTTAAACCTTGTAAATATTCATTGTTTCTCTAATGTGATTGGTCATAAAAGTTAGATATAAGGGTCATTTGGCATAAATTTTTCAAAAGGGCGTTTTGGTCATTTCTACACAACATAAAGATTAGCACTCATTTAATTCCATTGACTTCTTTAAAACACTTAACAATTAAGAAATCCATTAGGTAAATGACTAACTTACCCTTGGTGCACTTTTATGGATACTTATTACATATGGCTTTGTATGAAAGACCATTATACCCTTGGTTACCGTTATGCCATTTAAATTCAATCAACTTTATGACCATTCTACCCTTATTCTCTTCAATGACATACCCTACACTTTACAATGGCCACATCTCGAAATACATGTAAATTGACATTTACCCTTCCATTAAAAAAAAGAAAATTACTTGAAAGGTAAATTTCATACCTTAGGGCATTTGAATAATAAAGCGGGGGTACATTACCACTATATAAAGAGAGGTCTTGCCTCCCATTAAGAATCCATTATTTAATATCATTACTATAATTAAGGTTCGTGCTCTTGAGAACTGGACCTCCACGTAGTCTATTCCTATGAGCTTTGGTAACCTTTCCTTCCCTAGCTTTCACTAAATAGGTTCATTCATTCTACTGACTTGAGCGTCAGAGTGCCTATGACAGACACACACTGGTGTTTACTTAAGCTTTGCACTGTTTTTTATGTTTAGGTTCAACGGATTGTCAGTGACTCAATCTCACAAGATCATACCTCATTCCGTAACCATAGATTTTACTGTCTACAAAATGAATTGTAGAAAAAATTAAAATATTTGCAAAAAAGGTTTTAGGTTATAATCCTTATAATGAATATAAAATAATTAAATGATTAAAAGTCGTTTAACAAATTTTTTAATTTTAATCTAATAACAATTTTGAATATTCATATGGAGAATGTAATAGATGCTCTCAAAGTTTCTAAATTTATTATTCGGATGACAACTTTCATATTTTAAAGTCATGATGAAAAGTATCTAATATCGTATTGCGTTATCTAATGGATCCTCAAAATTTTTAAAAAAAAAAAAAAAATTATCATAGTAATCGTTTGTCTTAACTTGTTATATTGTGGTTAAGTTTACAGAACATTCTTTTTTAAATAAAAACAAAGTTCATTTGACCCTAATACTTTCTATAAGACTTAAGTTACCTTTTCTTTTCTCTAACAGATTCAGCGCAAAGGTGTATCCATGATAAAGTTTTCAAACTTAAAGAACTATTTTAAAAAAGAGCGAAAGTTTCATCTGAATGATAAATTTGAAAACTTAAGTAGATAAATTCTTTTTCAATATTATATCAAGCACATTTTGAAATATTAAAATATTAAAGGCATTTACTAATTAGAAAAAAAATACTTTTTTTTTTTTTTTTTTTTTACTAGTATAGAAATTTCTTTTAAAATTCTATCAAGTTTCAAAACTCCTATTACTTTACCCTTCATGTTTTCAATAAATTTGTTTATATAATGCCAGGCATTTCTGGATCCGTCCAGCAAATTTGTATTCTTTGAGCTATGTTAGAAGTATTTATGAATATCAATCTAATAAATTAATTGGAGTAGGTGAGAGTCATATGGGGTTTGTAAGTAATATAGGTTTTTATAGGGTCTAAAGATGTCAAAGGCAGTAAAATTTCCTTGTAGAACTCTGGTTTTACCAAATTTAATTGAGGATAAACTAAAGCAAGATGAGTAACTAATTAGTCTTTTATCTATGCAATCTGATTAGATAAGGAGTGAAACTAGAGGTAAAAAGAAAAATTAAGAAAAAAAAGTTAAAGACTTAAACAGAAATCAGATATAGCAATAGCCATATACACATAAAAAATAATCTGATTGTGCAAACCTGTTAGACGAAAGCAGCCTCAGAACTTGGAGCAGAAGGCAAAACGTCAGAAAAAGTTGACAATAAAATAGTGTTTCAAACAAAACAGAATAGTCAAATAATGGCAGCTTAAAGACATTTTTAAAGAGCAATCAACATCATTTCAAAGCCCAGAAAACCAAACACCAGCCAAATTAACATTGCAGTAACCTTCATCTGACACATATCATTAACTAGTTGTCCAATTTTGAATAGATTAGAGAACCACAGATTACAGGGCCTGGATATAAATTGCTGAAGGCAACATAAAGTAAGCATTATCCACGAAGCATTGAGCTACTTTACAAAATACATATACAAAGGTTCAGATTAGATTTGTATTGAACTCAAATATAATTATTAGGTCTAAACTATGTGATATTTTGAGTAAAAACAGAGGGAAAACGAAAGAAAATTCTGGAAAATACTTGTATTTTTAAAGTTGAGTAAGTGTACAATGATGAACTCTTTATAGAGTTTTAAGTTAAGAGTAACAGTGAATATAGCAGTAGATAAACGGCCACAAACAACCACTTTACTAACATCTCCCTCTAAACCAAGCTTGGAATTCTTGACAACTTCTCCATTTTACTTAACATCCCTCTTAAACTAAACCATCTACTCTGCAAAAATCTGCTCATTAACTTGATTAAGTACCATTTTACTCTCAGTCAAGACAGATTATGAGGGAGCAGAATACCAGCACAACAGTACTAAACAGCACTTCAGTCCATTACCAAGCAGGCATTTCAGTCAAGGCAGAGTATAAGAGAGCAGAACACCAGCATAACAGCACCAAGTACTTCAGTTAAGACAAATCAGCAGAGATCAAAAAACAAATCAGTTGAACATAACTCAGATGCAAGAAAATCTCAGCACCAAAACTGAAAATTTCTTCTGTAAAACTTCTCAGCAATAGAACAACAGCAGTACCAAGACTGAAAATCTCAGCATCAAAAATGAAATTTTCTTCTGTTAAAAATTCTCAGCAGTAGAACCCAGCAGTACCAAAGCTGAAAATCTCAGCACAAAACTGAAAATTTCTTCTGTAAAACTTCTCACATAGAACACAGCAGTACCAACTGAAGTACACTTTCTGTAAGACTCTCAGCATGAAGAAAAAAAGAAAAAGAAGAGTACTAAAACTGACTATAATCCAGCACCACTTCTGTAAAATTCTCAGCATTAAAACACAGCAGTACCAAGACATGACTGTAATTCAGCACCAATACTGAAGATTAAACTCATCAGAACCTATTGATCAGCTTAACTCTGGAAGTCTGGATTGAATGCTGATCCCTTAATGTTTCAAACCTTGCTGGTGGGAGGGCTTTAGTAAAAATGTCAGCTTTTTGGTGTCACCAGGCACATATTGAACTTTCAACTTATTGGATGAAATTTGTCTCTTACAAATGAGCATTAGCTAATGTGTTTCTTGCATGAAAAAAAGGATTGGAGGCAAGAGAGCCTACCTTTGATTGTCACACCAGAAATGGGAATGGCTGCAAGAGATAATCCATTTCAGAGAATAAGGATTGAAACCATGCAATTTCAGTAGACTGCTCTGCTTCAGTGGAGGAAAGAGCTATTACTTTCTGTTTTACGGAGCTCTAATGAACCAGATTTGGACCTAGGAAGAGACAACATCACTGGTGGATCTTCGGTCCTGAATGTTGCTGGCCCAATCAGCATCCGTAAAGCCCTCTAGAGTCAGTCTTGTGCTTTAGTGAACTATATGCCATGAGTTAGAGTACCTTAATGTACCTCAGAAGTCTTTTGCATGCCTGCTAATGGAGGTGAGTGGGAGCTTTCAAAAACTGGCTTAGTTGTTGACTGAATAGGAGATATCAGGTCTTGATAGTGTTAAGCATATAGAGCTCCAATTGTACCTATACAAGGCTGGTTATCAAATGCTTCACTATCTTCAAATGAAAGTTTGGCACCTACTGCCATGGGAGTGGAGAAAGGTTTAGAGTTCATCATCATGTTTTTACTAAGAGATCCTTTGCATATTTCTCTTGACTCATATGCAATCCTAGGTCAGTTCGGAGCACCTGAAAACCAAAAAATATTTTAGAGAGCCAAGAGTTTTGAGTGCAGACTGTTTGTTTAGTTTGTGAACTACATCCATTACCATTTCACCAGTACTTCCAGTAAGAAGAATATCATCTACATACACCAAATGTAGTAACTTGCTCTGTTTCGATAGATGAAGAGGCTTGAATCTGCAATAGAGTTAACAAATCCCAACCTAGTAATGCAGTTTTTAGCTTCTCAAACAGGCCTCGGGGCTGTCTCAAACCATATGAGCCTGTGAGCTTAAACTTTTATGTAGAGTGACAACTTAACAAAATAATAAAACCAAAGTGTTCAAGTTCAAATCCTCACATTTCAAGTGGATAAGAAAAAAATGAGGATCAAAGTCGAAATTTAAAAGTTCGAAATTTCATGTGAAAGATCTGTCGGGTAAGATGCCTTGATTTTGCTGTGGAGGGTTTCTTAACCGAAGCAACAAGCTACTACACTGAATTTGCACATTCTGCAAATTGCTATTGACAATTACAAGCAACTGCTAGATTCACCTACAGTTGTATTTGATATCCTTTTGCAGACCTAAGTAGAGTCTGTTCACAAGAATATTTTTCTTTATCATGCCATTAATGCCTCCATGTCAAGGATTTCTTAAATATTAAAAATTGTGGTGACGTGGCTCCTGATTTGCCACGGGGGAAGTCAGCATAAGGTCCAAGTCAAACTATTATGCGACGTTGTTTTGGCCAACCTAAAAGACTTATCTAATAGGGCTTCGGATTATCAATGAGCTCTCATTCTCTTCTTATGTTTTGGCCGACAGCCTGTTTGGAGGACAGCTCCTCATCTTGGCGAAACTTCCAGAATCGATCAGCAAAACTTTGTGTATGGAGAATCAAGGACAGATGGCTGATGATCCAGGAGGAAAAAGCCTGCTTATTTAACCCATGTTTTTCCAGAGAAACGATAGAGAGTTTTAGGGGCAGAGCGAGTGTAGGGTTTTCTCTAATCGGTGTGTTCTTTCCTTGTGTAATGGTTTACCTTATGTTTTGATCATTGTACATTCTTGGTTGATAATAAAATCCCTAGTGTGAGCTTGGAGAGTGGATGGAGGCTGTAAAGCCGAACCACTATAATCTTGCTGTGTCTTGTTCTTTACTTGTCTTTATTTTGATTGTCATAAGTTTTATATTGTTGATTCATCACTTAATCAGTTTTTCACTAACCCTAGAATCATAACAATTGGTATCAGGCTCGTTAAAGGTCCAGTTAAGGTTTCTCTGCTCTTCAATCGTGTTGTTGGGATTTCATTAAAATTGATCTCTTTCCTATTACTGAGTGTTTTCTGATCTGTAAGAAAAACATGTCGACTAAATTTGAGTTGGAAAAGTTTACAGGTGAAAACGATTTCGGCTTGTGGAAAATGAAGATGAGGCGGTGTTGTTAAAGAAGGCTTGCGTTGGCTCTGAAAGGAGAAGAAGATCTACCTGATACATTAACCACCACAGAAAAACAAGCAATGCTGAACAAGGCCAAAAGTTCCCTGATTCTGGCTGGGCGATAAAGTGCTTCGAGAAGTCAAGAAAGAGAAGACTGCTGCGGAGATATGGAGCAGGTTAGACTCACTCTATCAGTCTAAGACTGTACCTAATAGTTATTTCTAAAACAGAGTTTATTTGGGTTTAAGATGGATGAACAAAAGTCAATAAAAGATAATAAGAATGAGTTCCTTAGATTATACAAGACTTAGAAAGTAATCTATTGAAATAGGTGATGAAGATCAAGCTGTAATCTTGTTAAATTCATTACCTAAAACTTATTCAAACTTTGTAGAGACTTTGAAATATGGTAGGCAGACTCTGAAACTAGAAGAAGTATTAGAAGCTATCTCTGCTAAGGATACAGAAAACAGAATTAGGGATAAGAATGTGAGTGATGGTGAGGGTCGTAGTAAGAGGAAGATCTGAAAAGAAGAATTGGAAAAAGGGAGGTTAGAATAGACATAGGTCAAGTCCAAACCTGGGAAATGGAAGTGTTTCTTCTGTCATAAGGAGGGTCATCTTAGAAGAGACTGCCCTGAGAGAAAAAAGAAGAAATATGAGAAAGAGGATGATGGAGGCAGTGAGGGGTGAAATATAAGAAAGAGGATGATGGAGGCAGTGAGGGGTAGTATCTGAAGGATATGAGAGTTCAGAGGTCCTAGTTATTCAGAGGGCCGTATAGGGATGAGTGGATCCTAGACACTGGTTGCCTATCATATGACACCTAATAGGGAGTGGTTTAGCTCATTTCAACCTTTGGATGGTGGGAAAGTAATGATGGGAAATAATGCTGTCTGTCATATTAAGGGAATGGAGTGTCAAACTGAATCTTCATAGTGGATTAGCTAGACACTTACTAATGTGGTATATCCCTGAACTAAAATGAAACCTTATCTCTCTGGAACATTAGACTCTATAGGTCTGAATTATAAGGTGCTAATGGGAGTCTTAGTGTCTTAAAAGGGTCTTTAGTCATTATGAAGGCTGAAAAAAGAAATGGGTGTATGTCTTGAAAGGTAGGATGATAGTGGAGAAGTCAATATTGGGGCAACTGAGGAGCTAGATAAGACTACCTTGTGGCATAGAAGGCTTGCCCATGTTAGTGAAAAGGGTTAGGTGAACTCAGCAAATAAAACCTACTAGGTGGGGATAAAACAGGGAACCGAATTTTTGTGAACACTGTGTATTGGGAAAATGTACAGGGTAAAGTTTGGGACTGGACATCACTACTCAAGCTCAACACTTGAGTAGTGGCACTCTGATTTAGGGGACCATCTAGGCATTTTTCACTTGAGGGGTGTAGGTATTTTTGTATTGTGGATGACTATCTAGGTATGTTTGGATTTATTTTCTTAAAACCAAGGATGAAACCTAGTCTAGATTTAAGGAATGGAAACCAGGGTGAAAAGCAAAGTGGAAAGAAACTGAAAAAGCTTAGAACTGATAATGGTTTGGAATTCATTAATGAGGAGTTTAAAAATACTGTAGGATTAATGGGGTAGTTAGACATAGGACAGTGAGAACACAGCAGAATGGACTCTGTGAAAGGATGAATAGGACTATCTTAGAAAGGGTAAGAGTATCCTGTCATGCTCCAAACTTCAGTCAAGTTCTGGGCAGAAGCAGCCCTACGCTGTCTACTTGATAAACAGGCACCTCTCTCAGCTATAGGTTTTAGAGTCCCACTCGAAAAGTGGACTGGTCATCCTGTAAACCTTGAAAACCTTAGAATTTGGATGTCTAGCCTATGTTCATTCTAAGGATGAGAAATTAAAACCTAGAGCCTCTAAATGCATCTTCTTAGGGTATCCAGATGGGGTTAAAGGCTACAAGTTCTGGAATTTAGAAACTAGAAATGTATTGTAAGTAGGGATGCCATATTCAGAGAAAATACTCTACTGGCTTAGGAAACAGACTTGATGAAGCTGAGAACTATTCAGATGCTGGACACTTAGAAAGAAGTGACTGACTCCAGTCTTAACCAAGTTTGAATCAAAGTGGAGTTGAGGAACTAGACACTCATGAGGAAGAACCAATTGGTGATCATGAAGTAGGGCAGAATATCCAGGTGTAGATAACTCAAATTTGACTGACATCAGTTATCAAGGGATAGGTCAGGAGAAAATCAGAGACCCCAAGTAGACTAGGATATGCAGACCTGGTGGCTTATGCTCTCAGGTGGAGGAAGAGATGAATGATGAACCTAAGACATTCCAAGAGGCAGTTTCTAGATCTGAAAAATTGGAATGGAAGAGAGCCTGAGGAAGAATTTGATTCTCTTATGAAGAATAACACATGGGTTCTGGTTGATAAACAAAAAGACTGTAGGGTGGTAAAATGTAAATGGATTTTCAAGAAAAAACCAGGTTTGAAAACTCAGGATGCACTAGGTACAAAGCTAGGTTAGTTGCAAAGGGGTTCACACAAGTTGAGGGGGTTGCTACAATGAAATTTTTTCTCCTGGGTGCAAGCATACATCCATTAGGGTCATGATTTCTCTAGTAGTTCAATCAATTTGGAATTGGAACAACTTGATGTGAAGACAGCATTCTTGCATGAAGATTGGAAGAAATATCCTAATGGAGCAGCCTGAAGGTTACAACAGTGATAAGATGATATGTCTGTGGCATGCCATGATAAATTTGAGCTGTGTCAACGAAGAAGCTGTTGAACACCAAGTTTGAAATGAAAGAGCTGGGTCAGCTCACAAAATACTTGGTGTTATCTGTCAGAAACAGGGCTGCTGGTAGTTAAAGTTAGTCCAAAGGAATACACTGAGAAAATTCTGAAGAAATTCAACATGCTGGATGCTAAACTATTCAGACTCTCTCGTGCTCACCTGAAGCTCTCACATGAGCAAAGTCCACAAACTGAATCTGGTAGACTGGAAATGGCAGGGATACTCTATGCTAGTGCACTGGGAAGCCTAATGTACTTGATGGTTTGTTCAAGACCAGATTTAGGTTTTGCTGTAAGCTTGGTTAGCAGGTTCATGAGCAATCCAGGAAGGTCACACTGGATGGCTCTTAAATGGATATGAGATACTTAAAAGGAACTAAATCAGTTGGAATTATTTTAAGAAAAATCATAATTGTGATGAGTGTGTTGAGGGATTTTGTGATGCAGATTATGCAGGGGATTTAGACAGAAGAAAGTCAACATCTGGGTTTGTTTTTACCTTGTGGGGAAACACAGTCAGTTGGAAGTCAAGTTGCAGCACATGGTAACTCTGTCTCAACTGAATCAGAGTATGGTTGCACTGACTGAGGCAGCAAAAGAGGCCACCTAGCTGAAAGGTTTGACAGTGAGTTGGGTGTTGAGCAGCAAGCTGTGAAGATTAACAATGATAGTCCAAGTGCGATCCACCTTTGTAAAAATCAAGTTTACCATGGAGGACCAAACCATTGATGTTCGCCTCATTTCATAGGGAAATGATGAAAAAGGGGAAATTGAAATTGAGAAAATTGATGGATCTCAAACAACCAGCCGACATGTTCACCAAACCTGTCCCATTTGAAAAACACAGACTCTGTATAGTCTACTTCAAGTTCAAGAGTGAACTGATAAATTTCCAAGGCCACATTGGAGGGATGACAAATCAAGAAGCCAAGGTGGAGATTGTGGTGACGGGCTCCTGATTTGCCCACGGTGGAAGTCAGAAGTAACCAAGTCAAAATTCATTATGCGACGTTTTGGCCAACCTAAAGACTTATCTATTAGGTTTGGATTATCAACGAGCTCTCTATTCTTTTTATCTGTTTTGGGCCGACAGCCTGTTTGGAGGACAGCTCTCATCTTAGCGAAACTTCCAGAATCGATCCAGCAAACTTTCTGTTATGGAGAATCAAGTACAGATGGTGATGATCCAGGAGGAAAAAGCCTGCTTATTTAACCCATGTTTTTCCAGAGAAACGACAGAGAGTTTTGGGGGCAGAGCGAGTTAGGGTTTTCTCTAATCGGTGTGTCTTTCCTTGTGTAATGGTTTAGCTTATGTTCTGATCATTGTACATTCTTGGTTGATAATAAAATCCCTAGTGTGAGCCTTGGAGAGTGGATGTAGGCTGTAAAGCCGAACCACTATAATCTTGCTGTGTCTTGTTCTTTACTTGTCTTTATTTTGATTGTCATAAGTTTTATATTGTTGATTCATCACTTAATCAGTTTTTCACTAACCCTAGAATCATAACAAAAATAATTAAAGCAAAACAGTACTAGACAAAGAAAGAGTAGAAATTTTATCATCCCAAATACTTAAAATAGTTATTGTAAATACAAATTAAAAGTTCAACTGATAAACTGGCTGACTAAACATTTAAATGCGCACAAAGCAAGAAGACTTATATGTTTATACTCAAACGCTAAGAGTGCTGCTATATGGGTAAAAATCTCAAAGCTGCTTCAAAATCCTCTAATTTGATGGTAAGCAATTCATCACTCTCCACACAATCATTAGTAATCCTAAAATCCAAATTCCCCTTACCATTGTTTAGCATTATATCCACTAAAACCCCATTCATTTTCATACGCTGCACTTTTGTTGTCTCTTTCTGGATCAGCTCTGCAATGGCATTTTTACTACAAGAAGAATGTAATTTGAACCCATATAACAAGTTATCCTCCGTTTGATTACTCATCTTGATATGGAGAAGATTAGCTAGTTCTTCACAACTCAAATCTTTAAACTTAAAAATGTTAGTAATCCTTCTGCTGAAACCTTCATTAGAAGATATTACACGTTGCATTGGTTCATTGTAGCCAGCAAATATGACTAAAACTTTTCCACTGTCCATACAAGACATGATCTCTTCAAAGGCTTCTAACCCAAAGTCGCCAACACATCTCTCCCACGGGATCAGTCGATATGCTTCATCCACAAAAAGAATACCTCCCTCAGCTTCTTTGATCTATGCATGAAATTATTATTTTTTCTTGTTAAAATAAACCATAAAATATAAAATATGTTTCTAAGATATTATGCATTTTGAAACATAAAAGGTAACGATACATCTAATGGCTATAAAAGAGTTTAGTCACATCAGTTTGTATATAAGAATTTGTATATTTAGTTTGTATATTTAACCGGAATTATGCAAACATAGGATATGAAAAGCAAAGTATTGTACCTTTTCCCTAGTCTTTGGCCCAGTCTGACCAATATATTCACCAACTAAATCTGCCCTTTGAACTTCTTTTACATTAGGGGTACGTAAAATTCCCACACTATGGAGTAGTCTTCCAAGGATTCGAGCCACCATGGTCTTACCTAATATCCAGCATTAAAAAAAAACTAAATAAATAATTTGGTATTTGAGAAAACAAAATATTATGTTAGGAGTAATATTAATTTGCATACGCTTTTTTTTAGAAAATAATTGAGAAAGTACACAAGTTCTATTTAAAACAAACAGAAAGGACAAATCCATTTAAAGAATGTTAGATTTAACTCAAGGAAAGCTAAAGTAAGCAGCAATTTTACCTGTTCCAGGATTTCCTAGAAATGCCATGTGAGGAAGTCTTCTGGTGCCAACTTCAAGCAATGGCGGTGGCAGTACAAGCCCAGGATGAGGCAGTGCCCTCCCTGGTATTTAAAATGAATAAGGAACAATACAAACTATTCCTTAGGCCCTTAATACTTTATAAAATTACTAATTACCCCCAAACTAGTTAATCCCAAAAACAAGTTAAAAGAAAATTTACCTAATCTAATATTTAAACCTATAAAAAAAATTAAATGAAATGTTAGATTATATTTAAGTCCACAATATACAAATTTAGTTGCCCAATATAATAATTAATCCAAAAAATAAACTAAATAAAATTTTAGATTATAAATAAAAATTATACAAGCTTCATAAATTAAGGCTTTGATATAGGACAAATTCTTCATTACGTTATGAATCCTATTCTGCTTAGTTTCGTTAATTTAATTTACCTTTAGAAAATAATATATTTTTTTTTTATAAGTTTTCTTATGTTAGTATCATTTCTTTTATTTGCTTCACCATGTATTAGAAAAACTATAATTGTATTGAACCAAACAAATTATTTATCATTATCAAAAAATTTAAAATATATTATTTTTGAATTTTGTCCTCTTACTTAAAATCCTAGTTCTACCACTGAATTTCAGTCTAAGGGTCCTGTGCCGCTCATTCACAAGAATGCCCTTTGCCCATTTTATTTGGATTATAGAGTCTATAGATATATTTTTTATTTTTTTTATTTTAATGAAGAGTTTTTATAAACAATAGTCCCTCAAATCTAAAACTCTAGATGCACCGCCACCCTCAAGGAAAGATGAAAGTAATCAACAATATTACCTGTTATAGGATTTCCTGGAAATGCCATGTGAGGAAGTTTACCAGTGCCAAAATTCATCATTGGCGAAGCCAATGGAGGCCTAGGATAGGGTAGCACCATTCCTGGGATTTAAAACCAATATATATATATATAGAGAGAGAGAGAGAGAGAGAGAGAGAGAGAGAGATCGTTATATTAGACCCTCAATACTTTATAAAATTATTAATTACCCTTAAAATAATTAAACCCAAAAACATGCTAAATGAAAATTTTACTAAATCCAATTTTTAAGCCTAAAAAAAAAATTTGAATAAAATGTTAGACTATGATTAAACCCATCATCTAGAAATTTATATACCCAATCCCCCTTTCCCATTTAATATGGATTATAAAGTCTATGGATATATTTTTTTTAATCAATGTTTTTAAACCCGACCCGAGACTTGACTTGGTTAAGGGATCTCGGGTTAAGAGGTCCAATCGGTCCAACCGACGAGTCATACTGATGACTTCAACCTAAAACCCTAGTATAAAATTTAACAGACATACCCCTGAGAAATTCATTAGTCCCTATAGGTTTAAAATCTTGTAAACACACTCCTACATATTTCCAATTAATAACCCCCCCAATTCAGTGCACTCAAATTCAAGAACACATACCGTCCTCTTCTTCATCGTCAAAATCGTCGTCAAACTCATCGTCAAAATCATCCTCATCCATCATATCGTCTTCATCTTCGTCTCTTCGGCAAGGCATGGCTGATAATTTGTTGTGAGTTAGAGTGAGCAGAGTTAATAAGGGTTTGGTTTGATTGAAGATTTGTGTGAAATAAAGAAGAAAGAAAAAAACCCTAGGTTTGATTGTGTTGCGGACGATGGTTGACCATCGGCGGGTGCGCTTGGCCGAAGATGGTTGGGGTGTCAGGTGGGTGCAACAGTGTCAGAATCAAGTCAATGATGGTAGGGATTTTGGTAACCCGGTTTAGCCACTAGGCCGGTTGAACCTATGGTTCAACACTGTTTCGTTGGTTCAGCCGCGTGTCAACCTGGTCTAATGGCTGAAACCTAATTTAGGGTGTCCTCGGACCGAAGAAGGGACTGATGAAACTGGCCAATCTGGTCCAGGTTTCAAAACACTGGTTTTAATTTGAATGATGGACTCTATAAGTTTTTATAAACAACAGTCTCTCAGATAAAAAACTCTAGATGCACCGGTGCCCTCAAGGAAAGATCTAAAGATTATGCAGCAATAATTTTTACCTGTTCGAGGATTTCCTTGAAATGATATGCGAGGAGGTCTTTCAGTGCCGACTAGCAGTCCAAGGGCCTTGCGCCTCTCATCCACAACAAAGCTCTTTGCCCATTTCCGAAGTTGCATCTTGAGTTCATCCAGACCCACAATATTTGATAGTTCTTTATCAAGAGCATCCATCTTTTCTTTTTGCTTGCTACATGCTTCAAGTACCTTTTTCTTTCGTTGCTCTTCTTGATGAGAGAGAAATACATCATGCAACTTCCCACTTTCTTGGATTTTTGAAAGATGATCTAGAACAGTCATGCCCTCCTGCGATCAAAGTTACTTAAATTACTGATATTTAGCAATAAATATATATTTATTTGTTATTTTAGAATACATATTAAAATCCGTACATCATCTGTAGCATTATAATCTGCATTATTCTCGAGCAATGTCTTGACAATTGAACAGTCTTTAGTTCGAACTGAGTGGAAAATCGAAAGTTTTAGTGGTGTCACTCCATACTGCATGTGAAAATGGGAAATAAATTGAATAAAAATACATCACTATCACATTTTTCAGGAAAAAGTTTCACAATTAAAAAACACCTCAGTTTGAGCATCAACAAGAGCACCATGAGCAAGAAGTAATCGTGCAGTTCCATTGCACCCATTCTTGGCAGCTAAATGCAATGGAGTTTCTCCACACTGCAAAAATCAACAGATCAACATATAATACATGGTTTCTCAAGTAACCTGGTTTTTCTTTTTCTCTTTTTTCTAAGCAGTCATATTTTTACTAGCATATTTTTTGGCTTTACAGTGCTTAGATTTCTCTCCGGAAAATTAATAAAACTAAATTTCACTTACCATATTTTTCGCCTCCAAGTCAACTTTATCATCTCCTCTCCATTCAAGCAGAAATTTCACTATTTCTGTGTTGTTGTTACCAGCAGAAAGATGAAGGGGTGTCTCCAACATCTGCACTTAAACCAAAGTGAATACACAAATTAGAAGATAAACACACTCAGCTTTTGCAAAGAAATAATTTTTGTTCCCTTTTTAATTTGTCCAAAACCCTGTAAACAATCAAGTGACAAAATCTAATTCTTTCAAGTGGATATATGTTCATTAATTAAAAAAAAATAATACTAAAAGAAAAAAAATAATCTTACAATTGCATTTCTTTCGTTGATAAGAGATGGATCCTTTTGAAGTAGCTTCTGAAACCCATTAATTTCCCCCGACTGAGCACTATCATGAATGGTTATATGTTTCCTAGATCTTGATGATTGTTTACCCAGACAATTTTCCATGTCTATTTGTCTTCTCTCTTGAAGATTAAGGAGATCAAAGAGAACAAAATAAAACAAAGAAGAGACTTGGAATGTTCACTGAACTAATGAAATAAAGCTTCCCTTCTTCCCTTTTCATAAGCATCTATATGCTCATTTATTTTGCTTTACTAATGACAAAACATGTTCAACGTCAGCATGGAATCTTCAATGGAGTCTCGTTGGCTTTCATTTACTCTTTCCTTCACGCTCACCAATAATATATATTTATTTATTTTGCTGCTTTTGCTTTTTGTCTTTCTAAAACCGAGCGCTGGAATGCCGCAGGCCCACAGCTTCCCGTTCTGAAAAAGGAGCCGACCGTGCGCGCTATATTTTTTTATGGTTATTTGATATAGAATTTATGCACTTTTTTTTTAAACAAGAAATACCAAAATCTTATGAAAATGTGTGGTAAAAATAAATTAAGATATTTTCGAAAAAGGTTTTAGGATATAATCCTTAAAATGAATATAAAATAATAAAATAATTCAAAGTCGTTCTCACAATTTTCTACTAATTTCAGTTTGAAAATAATATTTTTAATCAAATGAACACTCAATGTTTAAAAAATGTATCAATGATACTCTATTGCGTTATCTAATGGATCATCGAAGTTAAAAATTTTTTATGATAGGTACCCATTTGTCTTAATTCTGCTATATTGTTGTCAGGTTTACAAAGATATTTTTATTTTATTTTATATAAAAACAAAGTTACCATTTAATCCTAACACTTTCTTATAAGACCTAAGTTACATTTTTACTCATTTTCCACAAATGGCAACATGATAGATTTAGAGTGAAGGTGTATCCATGGACCATGCTAAAGTTTTCAAACTTAAAGAATCTATTTGAAAATGCAAAGATGAAAATACGTTCGGTATATTTGTCTGAAAATACAAAGAATGAAATAAAAAATACGAAATTTATTACTTCTAAAACTGATAAAACCTTTTTAAATTACCATTTATTTTGTGTTGTCTTAAAGAGCTTGTTTTAAATATGTAATTATTAATTTTTGTTTACAATATTGTGTTAAAAATCTTAATTTGATTAGAAAATTTCTGGTTTAGTAACAAATAAAATATGGAAAGAGAAATGAACTAATAATTTTTTAATCTAATACCCCAGTGAAGGTAAAAGTGGGCAATTAATCTTTTAATTTATTGTTGTTTCATTGTAATGATAATAGGGGTAAAAAAAAAGATATTTAAGGGTGTTTTTGTCTTTTGCATGATTTCAACACATTTTAGTAACAAATTTTAATTTCATGGAGGTAAATTTCGCTATTCTAAAAATTCTGGATTAAAAGTCACTCACCGCTCTCATTAAATATATACAGTTGGATGCACTAGACTAGTGAGTTTATCACCATCTACCCCGATCTAGTATATTATAATTAGATTATTAAATATTAAACTATCGAGTTTAGTATAATCACATAATATGTTCAGAGAAAAACCCTCGTCATTTCATCATCTTTCTTGTTTCTTAATTGCACAGCTTTGGCTTATGCTTCAGAGTGGCGATTTTATTAAACAGTTTTTCTCACATTGATGAAATCTTGTTTCAGTCATTGGAGATGTGAGAGGAAGAGGCCTCATGATGGGGGTAAAATTAGTAACTGATAGGAACGAAGCTGCAGTCTTGTTTGAGAAACTCTGAGGTATAATTGACTCTCCTCTTAAGAGAAGAACTCTTAATCTCTCAATTTTTCTTAACTTCATTCCGAGTAGGATCAACTGTTTGTGATAATCAATTAAGCAAACACACCACAAGAAACAAAAGCAGCATCAGAAGGCAAAAGCATCAGGAAAATCCCAGAATAAATCTGCAGTGTTTCAAATAGAAGAGAACAACCAAATAATATCAGTTTCACCACGTTGAAGTACAACAGATAAAGCATCTGGCAGTAACGATCACGTAGCTATAGCGCTCATCTAACATATCTAATTAAATTGTATTCTGCCATAATAACCAGATTCCAAGGAAGAAAATCCAGAAAATAATTACAAAATGACAGCCATCCGAATGTATGTGTCCACGCCCCAAGTTACCAGCCAAATCATTTGCGCACGTGCCAGAGTCAAGCCAAGCCTGAAAGCAAACTGAATAGCATGAAAAAGGGCCACCTCAATAAGTCTGGAATAAAGAACTGCAGAGCATAGTGCATGAATATAAATTGCTGAAAGCCAGCGCGCTTAGTAGCTTCAGAGGGCAACAAAAAGTAAGCCTTCTCCAGAAACCATTAAAAACTATAATGCAGGACACTACCACAACTATAAGTTCAAAGATTTGGCATATCCTGAAACAAGAAACCCTAGAAATGATGGAGTACATTTCCTCTGTGCTGAATTTGCACAAGCATCAGCCATCATTCTACCATTGAAGGGACATAAGGACATAACAGGGAATCCTATCAACTTGTTCCAACGTACTATAATAAGCTCATGGGTTTTTACTTACATCACCTTTTCCGTAAGAAGATTTCAACCTCCAAGTTTCACTCAGTGCAACTCCTATGAAATGTACTGTAAAATACAATAAAAATTTACATCAATAATAGAAATAAAAACACGGTCCTATGTTATTTTTACATGTGAATAAATAATGCAAGATCATTTTCCATGCATTATGACTTGAGTTCATTGTATAATCATTTTAAAAAAATAAAAAGTCATAATCATGTGAGATTTATTAATTATGCCTCCCAATTCTGTTCTTAATTATTAATAACAATTGGACGATTTACGTGGGTTATAAACCAACCTAAAAATATAGGACATGTTTAATGCTTCACCTATAAATCATATTAGAACCCACATGGAAATAATTTAGGAATAAACATAAGCAACTATTAAAGGATAATTTTTAAAAGGTTTAACATGTCAAAAATTAAAAAAGATTTTTTTTTTGGTCGTTGAAGTATGAGGAAAATTTATAGATTAAATAACAAGATGACACCTAGTCAAGGGAACGTAATGAGTCTTACTCCTAATTATATCTACCAAACATGAATTAAAACTGAAAATGCATGGCAAAGAGTAATACATAGCTGCAGATAACGAGGCTTAATAGAGTAAGAGAATTATCCAACACTGCTAAAAAGAGTTGAATAGAAGATTTAACATGTAATGATTTCATAAAATAAATAAATTAAATTCAATGTTTGAGTCCACTTACCTAATTGTAGAAGAAAGAACGCATAGCTATGAGAATGATTCTTACTAGTTATCAGCATACACGTTAAGGCACAAAAAGTCCATACAAACAAGGCTTGAAAAAATATATATATGTAATAATTTTTTTTTTCTTTTTTTGGACATTTAATTTAATGCAACTTACTAGGGAATTGTCACTTGTTGCTTGTATAATTCTGAATGTGGGGAATATCTATCTAAAGTTTCACCTAATCTCTTGTAATCATCTATTTTTCTATGTCGCGGTCAGAAACCTAGACAGCAGCTCAAACAGTCATCATCAGAGCAATTTATAGCATTCAATCTCTGCTCTCTGTCCACTCCTACATCTCTTCTCAAATCATTATCTTTGGCGTACAACAACTTGACTCCATACTTTTTCACCTTGCAGAATTGTATGTCTTTCCTCCTTGGATGCACAACAAAAATCTGAATGGACCCTTCAATATTCAAACTGAGTGTAAGCAATTAAAAGGACATGATACTGTAATCACTATTCAAATTGGGTAATTGACTTTATATTCCACTATTTGATTGCTACTTTCATTTTTTTTTCCTACAAGTTGCCTTACCTTCTTCTGTTTTAATGTTTTCATTTGTTCGCATCAGCAAAACATGGCTGGCCTGAAACTTAAAATACTCTCAATCATAATTCGTAAGGGTTCGGTGAGAGTAACTTAAATATTTTACTTAAACTATTCATACAATTGATCCTTATCATCCATTGATCTTCTTTAAAAATTCAATTTGCCACTCCCTCCTCTACCCACCTTGCACCCATGTTCCAACCCATCACAATTCATATTGTCTCTACCATCTGGAGGTTACTTGATCTTTCTTCGAAAATTCAATTTGCCATAATCCTATTATTTTATTTTATAATATGATTAGTTCGCTAATCATATTCTTATGAATATTGGACAGATTCATACAGAGAATTCACACAGCAAAAACATTACTAGTTGACTGAAATATTCAAATCTCATCACAATATGAAATAAATCCGAAAATCTATTGAATCATCATTTTTAAGACAAAACAGAGTTTATTTAACATCTGCTAATAATTGACCGGCCAGTCAGGATTTGAAAAACTCTAAAAATATTACGATCCTATCATCTGCTTGACTTCAAGTGTGATTTTTACTTAAAAGTATTGATCCCTAGTACAGTTCCTCGCTAGCAATTGATTTTACGACGCCTATTCATGTAACTACAATATTCATTCACTGATTTATCTATGTGGATTCAAAAAAAGGGTCGGATTCAGTGAAATTATTTACTAAAAACTAAGAATTAGACAGTGCGGATTCAACATTAACAACAAAAAATCAATAAAAAAAACAAATTAAATAAAGAATTAATCGATCAAAGGCAATAACAGTAAATAATGGGGTTTTACATACCAAGTCTTCTCCTTCACTCTGGCTCTTTCTCACAGATTGCGCATGTGAAGAATTAGGATTTGATAATGCAATCAACAACAACAAAAATTTACCGCGAAACAACAGTGCCTAAACCCCATGTCCCGCGCTCTTCAATGCCTTCTCTCTAGCTCCTAAACGACACACGAGAGCAGTTCAATTAGAGTAAAACTTGAGATTCCACCTCACTGATTCGAACGAAGAGGAGCTTTAAGCAGCAGGAGTTTCACCTGACCATGTCACGTGTGCATCACGTATAATGATGTGTTAAATAACATTTTAGTGCATGTTTGGTTTAATATTTTTATCCCTATTTTGGATCCTATTCTCCAAATAGCGTTTGGTACAATATTATAAAAATATTATCTTATTTTTTTAATTATTTTTAACCCCATAAGGTTATTAATTTCACTAAATACCCCCTAAAAAAAAGTTTAAAAATTAACAAAAACACCCCCATCAACCCAACTTGTCAGATTCCAGCAACCACCGTCGGTGATAGCCGGAATCTATACAACGGCCTAACTTCCGACCAGAAATGGCTGGAAGTTCACCGCTGTGGCCTTTTCCGGCCAGATCCACCACAGATCTGGCCGTCAGCAATGGCCAAAGAAATGGCTGTCGTTGATCGAAAACGACGGCCACATCTTTGGCCATCGTTGACGGCCAAAGATGGCCCTCGTTTGGCCTTTTTCGACCGTTGACAGCCATAACGGACCGTAGATCTGGCCTTTTCCGGCCAGATCCATGATGGATCTGGCCGGAAAAGGCCATAACGACGTGTTACGGCATAGATCCGACAAGTCTGTGCCGTAACAAAATTTTCCGGCCAGATTCCGATGGTGGTGGCCGGAATCTGATGCTGCAAGTAGTGGGGGTGTTTTTATCATTTTATATGTTAGGGTCTTTAGTTAAATTAGTAAACCTAAGGGCTTTTTTACAAATTTTTAAAATTTACCTCGTAATACTCCCATATCTAATAACCCAATACTATCCCTAAAATCCTATCCAAAATACTAAACCAAACGCACCCTTAGTCTCCCAGTTTTGGGGAAAATTTAATAGGTCCTAAGGTTCTAAGAAGTGATACTTTTGTTTAATAAATAATAATAACAAAAAATATGGTCACACAAAAAGAGGTGATCACACATAACAAAAACGAACTGATATGTTCAACCAGACACAAGAAAAGAATTTACAAACAAGCAAGGACTAACTGAAATAATTTTTCAGAACCCGCTTTGATATCAATTGTAAGTTTTAAAGAGGTTACCAAGTGATTAAAACTTACGTTGAATGGGTTACTTATTCAATTTAATGCAAATGAGTTGAGAATAATTGAATTAAAACATACGTAAAAATAAGTAAAGAACACACTCACTTTTACATGGTTTGGCATCAAGCCTATATCCATGTGACCACTTTCAGAAGAAGCAATTCACTATGAAATACTTATGAGTTCAAATACAAAGCAAGATAACCATAGTAGTAAAACACTCCCTGTTTTCTAAACAGTGATTCAATCTTCTTTGGTTGAACGTCAAGCCATCACAATAAGCTTCACATGCATAATCATCGTTATGTTGAAGAAGAGTTCTTCTCAAGGTTCAACAATGAAGATAGGACAGTAGCTTACACTCAAGCTCTTCTCACAAAGGAAAAACAACAACCTAAGATCTAACATAAAGATAAGTGATGAGGGTAATTTAAAGTCTACCAAAGCATAGAAGAAATCTTAACAAAAACAAGAACCTCGGAGAATATTCAAAGAGGCAGAACAATGTAATATGGTTTCTTATCAAACAATATAAAACGGGAGAATATAAAGGATCAACATGTTAAAGGATGGGGGACAAAAAGGTTAAACTTTAACTTTTATGTCTTTCTTTTTTCACAAGACATTTTAGGACCATAAACAAGAGAAATATTCCTTTTCTTATTCAGCAAATAAACAAGAGACAAGTGTAAAGAATAAGTCAGAGAATCAATCAAGGAATAATTTTGTCCAGAAGACAAACAAATACGTGAAGTGTGATTTGAAGAAAAATATCTACCAGAAACGATATGAACACTCATAGGCAAAGGTACTCACACTTGTAAAGGTGATTACCTTTAGAAGTGTGTGCACAATGGATCATAAGATGACAAAAACACTAACATATATGTGTGTGTGTGTGTGTGTGTGTGTGTGTGTGTGTGTGTGTGTGTGTGTGTTCTTATATAAATTTTATGAGAATTAAGCTTAAATACCACTAGATTCATTTGCAAAACATCATTTCAGTTTAATAATAATGAATCCAATGCTATATGATCTTGCGGTGGTGGGCAGAAAATGGCTTCCATGTGCTTGCAGCTGTGGTTGGCCCAAATCTGAGTTCTCAGTGACGCTTCCCGCGACTATCAATGGTGTGTGTATATATATAGCATGAACCGTACTAAGTTGACATGCCCTTACTACAGGTCCATTCACTGCGGTCAGGGCAACAACATGTTCTTATTTTTGTTGCTTAAAAGAGAGGTGATAGATGAATAAAATATTCTTAATAATTTATGAATATAACTTATCATTATTAAAAGTTATCATAAAAATATAACATCCAGTTTATTTAATGTAAATAGCTAAATTATTGAATAACATTAAATCTGATTTGAATGATATAATTTATTTATTTATTAGTTATAATTAAAATTAAAATATATTATTAGTTAATAATAGTAATATCAAAACATAAGAGCTTATATATAATTAATTTTTTTTTTTTAAATTAGTTATTATTATGAAATGTGAATATTGAGTATCATATGAAAGGAAAGAAAGAGAGAGATAAACTTAATGCTTCTTCAGGTAGAATCCAAAAATTTGCATTTCTCTGAATATTGAGTAGAGCATCTGTCAAATCTGGGAGTCCATGTAATTTCAGTTTGAAACGATGAAGCTAATGCTCTCGAACAGAGCCCACATACTTAGGCATCGACTTGGTAAACCTGATAATGCTTCAAGTGAGGTGCAACCCTATGCCTCTATTGTTAGCAACTGCTGTGGAAGCTCCGGTAAGGATTTAAGCTTCTCGCAATTGCTTAAATCAAGCCTAAACAAGCAAGAGACGTCTTTGATGCTCACTGGTAGGCTCTCAAAATTGTTTCGGCCCAGATATAAAATATGTAGTGGGCGTATTCGGCCAAGATCGTTAGGTAACACTTCGATACAACAGTCAGTCAGATCTAGTTTCCACAAGCAGCAGCTCGTGAAAAGATACACTAGGAAATTCAGCACCTCCAGATTCCTACATCTAGAGAAAGATAAAATTGCAAGTTTTTTCGCACATGTTATAGATGATGGTAATTCTCTTATAGGAATTCCCTCGACTTCAAGTATCTCCAATGCTTTTAAATTTCCCAAGCTTTTAGGCAATCTGTCAAGTTTTGAACAATCCGAACGAGAGAGAGATTGAAGTGATTTCAACTCACAAATATTATCCGGTTGACTTTCAAGCCTTGAACAGTTTTTAAAAGTCAATGTTTCTAGTCTAAATAGGTGCCCTAATGATGTCAATTCTTTGATTGCAGTTCCATCTAAATACAACCATTTTTTTGTACCTGTACGAGGGATATATGGAACCGTTCTGAGATTTGAACAATTGGAAAGAACAACTTTTGAGATTTCAACTGACAAATACTGTTTGGGAGACGCTCTAACTTTGAACAACTTTCAAGATCCAGTTGTTTTAGTCTATAAAGATGCTTTAATGATGGCAATTCTCTTATTGCAGTTCCATCTATATAAAACAGTTCTACTGCACTGGGATATAGGGAACTGTTTTGAGATTTGAACAATTGGAGAGAATAACTTCTCGAAGAGATTTCAACTCGCAAGTACTCTCTGGTAGACTCAGTAGCCTTGAACAATCCTTAAGATTCAATATTTCTAATCTGGAAAAATCCTTTAATGGCGGCAATTCATTTATTACAATTCCATCTACATATAACTCTTCTACTGTACAAGGGATATATGAAACTGCTTTCAGATTTGAGCAATTAGACAGAATAAGTTTCCGAAGAGATTTCCAATGACTGGTGATTGATAGCCTGTTCAAGATTTTTCATTCTCATAGATTTAGGAGAAGCTCTGATGCAAATTTGTACAACCTTCCAGAATCAAGCTCTCAAGATTTTGGATAAGTGAGAGATCTGACATTTTGCGTAGATGTTTGAAGTAACTGAGGTCAATATGTTTCAAATTAACAAGATTCTGCTTCTGTAACAAAAAATAAAATTAAAAGAACATAAATAACATACAAATATTTATAATTTAAAGACAAAATGAAAAATAAAAGTTAACATATACCTGGTCACCATTCCAAAGTTATTTCAACTTTGCTGGAACGCATGTAGAGTACAACAAGGTTCTTTGGATTAAAATTTGGTGGCAATGAATTGGCAGAATATCCATGCCAGCAAAGGTACCATAGCTCAGAGAAATCAGATTTAAGGACTTCGAAACCATGTACCTTTTTATCATGCCCGCAGCCATATACTTCCAAGAATCTTAGTTTATGCATCTTCTTGAAAGCTTTAGGATTTAAATGTAGTTGTCATACTTCAGACATATCCAAGCGCATGCCTCGAATAGCTCTGGTCCCCTAATAATCAATAGTAGATTGATGATGAGTTATTATTACATAGCTTAATTACATTAACTATCAAGTAATTAACACTCATATAATATTTTATTTTTCAACCTTCTTTTAAAAAATGTAATATATAAGACATCTCATGCTCCAATGAGTTGAGTTAAATATTCCCAATGATAAATGGAACTGAATATTCTACAAGCTAATATTTCATAACATCTTATTGACCATACAAAGGGTGAAGACTGCAATTCTGAAAAACATAAAGGATCACACCGCAATTTGTCAACACGCCGTCGTTAAGTAGATTGTTTACAGATATCAGTTGAACATTGTTTTGAGCTCACATAAGCTGCTTTACTAATTCTAAGCTACTTTACTGATTCCCTCTTCCATGTATAAGATAGATCCTGATTGTACTCATTCTTAACACAGTTAATACAAATCAGTTGTCAATTTCGTTTTTGCTTCCTTTAAATCTTCACATGGTATCAGAGCCACTGACTCGCATCGATGGCTGAGCATTCTGGTCTTGATAGTTCTGCAAAGAATGTGGATAAACTTCACACTCTGTCTGAGCTTCATTCGTCCATTGTTCCTTCAAGTCTTCAAGTAATAAATCTGAAGCTAACGAGGGACAAGTACCATGATAACTATCGGTTATGGCTTTCTCAAGGTCTGTTCATAGTCAGAGCTCATGGATTGGAAGAACATTTGACAGGTTTGATCCCCTGTCCTAAGCCTTTACTTACTTCACCAATTGATATTTCAATTGAATCGGGAATAATTAGTTCTAAAGAAACCCTAGCTAAAGAAAAAATCAATCCTAAATATGTTGCCTCGAAACGCATTGATAAATTTCTTGTTACCTGGTTACTTGCATCAATATCCGAGTGTATGTTTAGCTGTGTATCTAAGTGTCAACTCTTTACCAATGTTTGGTTCACACTTGAAAAGGAATTCTTGTCAGATTCTAAAGCTAGGGCACTACTCCTAAAAAACTTACTTCAAAATACACAAAAAGGCAACTTTAGTGTGAGTGGCTACATCAAGAAAATGAAGGGATAGCTGAAAGTTTGGCATCTAGTGGACAAGTTGTTTCTGATGAAGATGCTCTTCAATATGTTCTGGATGGGTTAGGTCCTGAATTTGATACTGCTGTAGTCAATTTAACCTCCAGACTTGAGTCTAGGTTTGATTCTGTAAGCATTCAAGAAGTATAGTATCTTCTACAGAAATATGAGTTAAGACTGGAGAAATTCAATTCTATTGATTTTCCAACAAGTTCAATACATATAGCTGCAATGAGTAATTCCAGTAATCCTCCCTTTAAACCTACTCATTCAAGAATTGTTAATAGTTCACTTAGCTCTACTAGAAATCCAACTCCTCTCACACAGTTTACACCTTCCCTAAACACTTTATCTAATCCCTCTTACACACACCATTATCCTCTAGCGGCTACCATTCCCACTGAACAAACTGATCCACATTATGTTCAACCTTTGCAGACCTACTATAATCCTTCAGTACCTACCTATAGACTTGTTGTGTTTCACAATACTAGAAGAGGTCGTGGTAGGAGTAATGGCATAGGAAGGCCAATATGCCGGGTCTGTAGCAAGATTGTTAACACTGCGGTGCAATGTTACCACAGGTATAACTCCAATTATAATGGGACCTCACCTTAGTATAATCCTTCCCCACAACAAATAGGTGCTAGATCGTATCTCACCTCTGGTTCTCAAGCTCCTATCATTTTTGGACACAGTTATCTCAACAGTCCCAATAGTAGCATTTGTCATAACAATCTGTTCAGTCTTTCTATTCGCATGAAGGATCACAATACCAAGGACATTTTACTAAAATTTCTCATCAACCACAGCCCTTAACAAATTCACAACAAGGATTCCAAGTACCCAGCAAACAACAATAAACACCTAACCAAGCCTACCTAGCCTCTCGTTAGAACATACTTGTCATCTCCAATTTATCAACCTTCATTCCTGGTGGTGCCTCTATCTCATCAAATCTTGCCTGGTATATGGATTCTGGTGCTACCGACCGTGTCACTGTAGATCTTAGTCAGTTGAATGTGAGTAGAAATTATGGTGGAATTGAACAATTACAAGTAGGCAGTGGTGAGTTTCTTGATATATCCCATGTTGGCTTTCTTCTTTACCTAGTTTTCTACAAAATAAATGTCTACATCTAAAAAATGCTTTGTGTGTACCAAGATTTACAAAAAACTTTCTTAGTATATCCAAATTTACTAAAGACAATAATGTCGTGGTTGAATTTAACTCTGATTGTTGCATTATTAAGGACAAGGTTTCCAAAGCAGTTTTACTATAGGGAGAACTTAATGTTGGGCTATATCAATTAAGACTTCCATCTGTTAGTTCTCAGGACACTTTAGCTTAGTCTTTTGTTCCTCTTAATGCACAAAGTTTTGTTTCTGTCGCAACCTCCAAACCTCAAAATCAAAATTGTTTTCCTAGCGTTACTGACATTGATTCCCATAAGTCTGTATCTACTTTAAGAAATAAGATCCCATATAAGAGTCTTAGTGAGCTGCAAACTAGTGTTAGTCCATCAAATTGCACAAAAGTTGTTAGTATTGATAATAAGTCCACAGAGTCAGTTCTGGATAGTTGTAATGTTCCTTCAATAAATAAAAACATCTTTGTTCCTGATTACTCTTTCTCTAATAATAATGTTTCTAATATGAGCAATATGATTGATCATATCAATAAGACTCCTATTGTTGATCATGTTAGTGATATTGATGGTATTTATCCTGATGATAATAGTCATGCTATTCATGATACTCATAATAGAACTACTAGTCATGAAGTTTCTATTAATTTGATGTTGGTATTAATTTTGTTACTGATGGCATTAATCCTAATGATAATAGTCATGCTGTTGATGATACTCATAATAGAACTATTAGTCATGATGTTTTTGTTGATTTTAATGCTACTAGTATTAATTTTGTTGCTGATCACCATGTTGTTGATGTTGTTCATAATTACTCTACTAATAATAATGCTTGCAATGTTGCTGAAATTGATTCTAGTACTAGTAGTAATACTAATAAAAATTTGGCTCCTCAATGTCATATGTATCTGCCCAGTAGTTCACCTTTAGCCCTTCAAGCTACTTGTCACAAACAAGGCATTTCATCACTATGGCATAAAAGATTAGGGCATCCACATTTAGAAGTTTTTCAGAAAATCATGCTGCAAATTAATCACAACTCTTCAAAGCATATTCCTTCCATTTCTTTTGGTGATGCATGCCAACTTGGCAAAATGCACAAAAACAGTTTTCCTATCTCTCATTCCAGAGCCACTGCTCCTCTTGAATTAGTTCACAATGACATTTGGGGTCCTCCTCTAGTGGCATCCATTGAAGGCTTTAAATACTATGTGCATTTTCTTAACGATTTTAGCAGGTTTACATAGCTTTTTCGTTTAAGAACCAAAGTTGAAGTGCATTATGTTTTTGTTAAATTTCATCATTTAGCTGAGAGACAATTTACTCATAAACTTAAATGTCTACAATCTGATTAAGAGAGTGAATATAAGGGTTTAATTCCTTACCTAACCAAATATGGAATTCAGTTTAAGCACTCGTGCTTATGTCTATCAACAAAATTGACGAAGTGAGAGAAAACATAGGCATATAGTTGAAACTGGTCTCACCCTACTTGCACATGCCTCCATGCCTATGATTTTTTGGTGGCTTGCATTTGATACAGCGGTGTTTTTAATCAATAGGATGCAATTTTCTATTCTTGATTTTCAATGTCCTTATCAATTGCTGTTTTATATATTACCTCTTTATTCATCTTTAAAGGTTTTAGGATGTGCATGTTTTCCTCACCTGAGAGTTACAATAGGCACAATCTTAGTTTTCATTCTTCTAAGTGTGTATTTGTAGGATATAGTCTAGTTCATAAGGGCTATAGGTGTTTAAGTCCTGAAGGCTAAATTCTTATTACACCCAATGTCACTTTTAATGAAGATGACTTTCCTTTTATGTGCAATTTTCTTCACTCTCAAGTTCCACCTTTTTCACTGTCAACTAACATCTCTTCTAGTCTTAGCTTTCCCTTTTTGTCAGTACCATTATTAATTTAGTTCCTCAATCATTAATAGCTCCTAACAATAAAGTATCTCAAGTAGTATAATGTTCTGCATCCATTCCTACTTCAACAATTAGTGCACAAAATTCCTCCTCAACATCACCTTCCCATCAATCCAACCCTGTCTCAAACACCATTCCACCTTTAGAAAGTTGTTCCTTACCATCATCAATTTTACCTCACCAATCACATGTACCAGTTATTGCATCTCATCCAACACCTACCACATTACACTTTCTCACCATTCAAAATCAACCTATGACATCACAACCTCACAAATTACAAAATCATAAGTCTTTACACTACCAAAGACCTCATTCCTGTCCTGTCGTAGTAGACTTAACAACATCTCAATTGGTCATTTCATCCACTGATAAACATACTACATCACACCCTCTCACCATTCAAAATCAACCTACTACATCTCAATCTCACCAATTACAAAATCAAGAGCCTTCTCACTGTCCTCTTGTGATTGATTTAACTCCGTCACAATTTCTTACTTTGTGAACTAGTTTGCCTACTGCATTAAACCTTCTTGAAACAGATCATTCAACATCAGTAACCTTTCCTCTACCTATACACACACATCATATGTTAACTAGAGCAAAAACTAGTCTTCAACACAAAACAACCCTCATCATATCTAGTCAAGAACCCGTCTTACCAGAACCTGATTCAGCTGTCGAAGCCTTGGTCAGTAGTGAATGGAGAGAAGCCATGCAACTTCAGTATGATGCATTTGTAAATAACAACACTTGATCCCTTGTTCCTAAGATGAAAGATATGCAGATTGTTGGTAACAAATAGGTCTTTAGATGGGTCCCTACAAAAGTACAAAGCAAGGTTGGTTGCCAAGGGGTTTCAGCAAACCCTTGGCTTAAATTTTTTTGAAACTTTCAGCCTTATTATTAAGCCTTCAACCATCAGAATTATACTAACTCTTACTGTGACCAATGCTAGGACATCTAACAAGTGGATGTCAATAATGCTTTCCTAAATGGCACTCTTAATGAAACAGTGTATATGAGGTAGCCTGAAGGATTTGAAAATCCTCAATGTCTTACTCATGTTTGCAAGTTGAACAAAGCCCTTATGGCCTTAAATAGGCTCCAAGAGCCTGGTTTGACAAACTGAAGTTTGCTCTTACGGACAGAGGTTTTAAAAACTCTATATCTGACTCCAACCTATTCATTCTCAAAAATGGTTCCTACATATTCTATGTCCTTGTATACTTTAATGATATATTGATTACTAGATCCAATGTCTCATCCATACATCAGCTTGTTCAAGATCTCAATGATCAGTTTGCCTTAAAAACTCTTAGGTCTATTAAGTATTTTCTTGGTTTGGAAGCCACAAGGACCTCTACTAGCATTCACTTGAAGCAAACAAAATACATCATTTATTTGCTATCTAAAACTAGGATGATAAATGCTCATGCATGTTCCACGCTCATGGCTATTGGCATAAAATTTTCTTCCACTAACAATGAGTTGTTCAAAGATCCCAGCCTATACAGAAGCACCATCGGAGCCCTTCAATACTTAACTTTAACCAGATCCGACATCAACTTTACTGTTAATAAGCCGAGTCAGTTTCTACAAGTACCAACAGAGCTCCAATAGCAAGCTTGTAAGAGAGTTTTAAAGTATATTAAAGGCACACAGTATCATGGGTTACAATTCAAACCAGCTACATCTCTGAATGCTGAATGCTATCCTGATGCAGACTGGGGTAGTAGTTTAGATGATTGACGATCCACAAGTGCGTATTATGTTTATCTAGGACCTAATCTTATCTAATGGAGTTCATGAAAACAGAGGGTTGTTGCGCTTTCTTCAACAGAGGCTGAATATAGAGCCTTAACACACATAGCCACTGAAATAGCTTGGTTACAAATTAAGCATGTTTTTTGAGTTAGGTTTGATTCTGAACACTCCTCCATTAATTTGGTATGATAATGTCAGTGCTAGTGCCCTTGCTGCAAATCCTGTTTTTCATTCCAGGACCAAGCATATTGAGATTGATATTCATTACATCAGGGATCGGGTTTTAGTTAAAAAGATCATGGTTCAATATGTTCCATCTCAACTACAAATTGCTGATGTTCTTACCAAACCTTTATTAGCAGCTCAATTCCTTGAATTGAAGCAAAAATTGACTGTTATAGCATGCCTGATTATGGAAAAAGAGAAGAAGTAAAGTGTTGTACTAAAGACTCTGTGTGCTTATCATAAGCTGATGCAGAAGCTAAAATATCAAGCTAATGCAGAAAAATTGTTAGCAACAATTCAGCTAATCGACTGCAATTCCAAAGTTGAAAAATAAAATGTAGTTTAGAAAGTTTTAACTGAAGCAACAGATATAGCTAAAGCTAGAATAGAGTTTAGTTAATTGAAGCAACGGTTCAGGTAAGAAAAAAATGCAGTTTAGAAGCTCTTGATTGAAGTAGAAGTTTAGCTAAGAAAAGTGCAGTTCAGAAGCCATTAATTGAAGCAGCAGTTCAGCTAAGAAAAATGCAGTTTAGAAGCTATTAATTGAAGCAGTAGTTCAGCTAAGATAAATGCAGTTTAGAAGCTAGTAATTGAAGCAGTAGTTCAGCTAAGAAAAATGCAGTTGATGGTCCGTATTGTGTGTGTCAATTTCACCATGAGTAGTTTATGCTAAGGTGTTGTTTTTTATGTTCAGAATTGTGTGTGTCAATTTCATCATTAGTAGTATGTGTTGTGGTGTTGTTTTAAAAGTCAACCGCTGTCAAGAAGAAACAGAGTTTTGACCTTTAGCTGTCAAAAACATAGCCAGGAAAATGCAGTTTGGTTTGAGGGGAAGTGTTGACCTTCAACCATATGAGGAGTAGTTCAGTTTGAGGGGAAATTTTGACCATACAAAGGGTGAAGACTGTAATTCTGCAAAACATAAAGGATCACACAGTAATTTGTCAACAAGCTGTCGTTTTAAGTAGATTGTTTACAGATATTAGTTGAACATTGTTTTGAGCTTACACGAGCTACTTTACTAATTCTAAGCTACTTTACTGATTCTCTCTTTTATATATAAGAGAGATGTTAATTGTACTCATTCTTAACACAATCAATACAAATCAGTTGTCAATTTCGTTTTTGCTTCCTTTAAATCTTCACATATCTCATATAAAACAAAGAAATAAAAAATTAATGTCTTTGGCTCTCACCGCATTATTTGTTAATACTGAATGACATCCTTACGGTCCCAAAGCCAACTACATTTGCCAGGATCATTAGTTGATTGCTGACGAATAATATCTCTACCCATTCCTTGAGGTAAATCATGCATGGTTATGGTGTTGGATGATGTAGTTATGAGAGACCTTTCAATCAAAACATTTATATCAATACGTGCCCATAGCCATCCAAGATTGCTTCTATAAGATCTCTATTATACCCTTTAAAGAAACAAGCAATATCCAGAAGTACATGCTGCTCTTCAATATTTGGCCCATCATAATTTACTTTTAATGCCTCTTGGATTTTCATATCAGGAATTCTGGTTAATCTGTTTATATAGCTTTCCCATTCTTTCTTTGTCCTCTCAAATAGAGAGGAACCTAAAACTTTAAGAGCAAGTGGAACACCTTTAGCATATGACAACACCCTTTTAGATAGTTGCATAAAATCTTTTGTGAGAAGGTTTCGTCTAAAGGTGTGTTGACTAAACAATTGGAAAGCTACATCATCCGATAATATTTTCGTCTCATATATGTAATCCACTTCACAATTTTTTAATACTTGTTTATCCCTTGTCATTATCATGAATCGACTTCCTAAACCAAAATGCTCAAAATGTCCAATCAAAGATTTTATTTGCTTTAAATTTGTCACATCATCAAAAACAATGAGAACTTTCTTATGGGCAAGCCTTCTTTTGGTGAAGGTGGATCCTATATTAGCATGTTTATCCTCTAAAATTGCACAAACAGGTTCTTGGTGCAAGTCAACTAGTCCCTTGCTTTTCTCTGATTCTCTAATATTTTTAACAAAGTAAGAGCTTTCAAAATGTCTAGAGATTTTATGGAACCAGCATTAGCAAGAGTGGTCTTACCTATTCTGCCAATACCCCAAATTCCTATCTTGCGAACACCGGCAAACCCAATGCATAATAGTCATTCAATAAACTCAATTCTGGAATCTACTTCAACTAGGTTCTTGTTTTCAATCAAAGGAGAGTCCTCATTCAATCTCTGCAAAATATCTTCGACAACTTTATGTACAAGTGTAGACTAGGACCTGCCAAATATGAAAAAAAGAAAAAAAATACTCAAATTAGATAAATCAAAAAGAAAAAGAGGTACATTTTCCATCCTTGTATATGTGACCAATGGAAAAAAAAAATTGGATATCAAATAGAGTTTGAACCTTTGCACATCCTTAACAATATAATAATTAATTTGACATATGTCATATCTCAATGCAAACAACACTAATAAAGTTATGCTACTCAATGATATCTCTCAACTGATAAATTTCTAGCCCAAATTCAAATTTATATATATATTGTGTCATAAAAACATCAATAAAAGTTACGCTCCTTAATAAAAACCTGAACTAGTTGTTTGCTATCAAATGACATAATATTTAAACATTAACACAGAAATCTTTCATGTATCCACTCTTTCTTTAACATTTCTCTCCAAACCCTCAATGTCAAAGAACTTATCACTTGTTTTAAGGTTAAAATGTACCACGTAACAGTTAACAAATTGCAAGATTGTCACTACACTTGATATTCAAACAAAGATATATTTTGAGACTTGAAAAATTTTATTAATTGCAAAAGAGAACAGTATGAAGCTGCAGCTGGAGTGAGAAAAAGAATAAAAATCATCGTTCAACTGCATATTACTTAATATTTTTATTGTGGAAATATGAATTAATTTCATACAAACGTGTAGTGAATTAAAAAAAAAAAAGTAACGTTGATAGAAGAAATACTTTGATTTGTAACTATTTTTTATTAGGCCTTGTTGTAAATCTATGCGTTGATCCAAATGTATATAAAAACAAACACACTTAAAAGACATTGATAATAAATTAACAGTTACCTAGTGTTATTTAATTCAAAGCCTGATATGTTGCCTGCTTCATTTAAAGCAGTCCTCCATCTCTGCAGCATTTCTGAATCATCCTTAAAACGCTCTTCAATCTGATCATACTGTCCCAAAATCGCCGGTTTGTTTTCTTACATCTAATGGATTTACTTGATAGAAGACTGGCTNATTTTCACAATTTTTTAATACTTGTTTATCCCTTGTCATTATCATGAATCGACTTCCTAAACCAAAATGCTCAAAATGTCCAATCAAAGATTTTATTTGCTTTAAATTTGTCACATCATCAAAAACAATGAGAACTTTCTTATGGGCAAGCCTTCTTTTGGTGAAGGTGGATCCTATATTAGCATGTTTATCCTCTAAAATTGCACAAACAGGTTCTTGGTGCAAGTCAACTAGTCCCTTGCTTTTCTCTGATTCTCTAATATTTTTAACAAAGTAAGAGCTTTCAAAATGTCTAGAGATTTTATGGAACCAGCATTAGCAAGAGTGGTCTTACCTATTCTGCCAATACCCCAAATTCCTATCTTGCGAACACCGGCAAACCCAATGCATAATAGTCATTCAATAAACTCAATTCTGGAATCTACTTCAACTAGGTTCTTGTTTTCAATCAAAGGAGAGTCCTCATTCAATCTCTGCAAAATATCTTCGACAACTTTATGTACAAGTGTAGACTAGGACCTGCCAAATATGAAAAAAAGAAAAAAAATACTCAAATTAGATAAATCAAAAAGAAAAAGAGGTACATTTTCCATCCTTGTATATGTGACCAATGGAAAAAAAAAATTGGATATCAAATAGAGTTTGAACCTTTGCACATCCTTAACAATATAATAATTAATTTGACATATGTCATATCTCAATGCAAACAACACTAATAAAGTTATGCTACTCAATGATATCTCTCAACTGATAAATTTCTAGCCCAAATTCAAATTTATATATATATTGTGTCATAAAAACATCAATAAAAGTTACGCTCCTTAATAAAAACCTGAACTAGTTGTTTGCTATCAAATGACATAATATTTAAACATTAACACAGAAATCTTTCATGTATCCACTCTTTCTTTAACATTTCTCTCCAAACCCTCAATGTCAAAGAACTTATCACTTGTTTTAAGGTTAAAATGTACCACGTAACAGTTAACAAATTGCAAGATTGTCACTACACTTGATATTCAAACAAAGATATATTTTGAGACTTGAAAAATTTTATTAATTGCAAAAGAGAACAGTATGAAGCTGCAGCTGGAGTGAGAAAAAGAATAAAAATCATCGTTCAACTGCATATTACTTAATATTTTTATTGTGGAAATATGAATTAATTTCATACAAACGTGTAGTGAATTAAAAAAAAAAAAGTAACGTTGATAGAAGAAATACTTTG
This sequence comes from Pistacia vera, assembly GCF_008641045.1. Lineage (NCBI taxonomy): Eukaryota > Viridiplantae > Streptophyta > Magnoliopsida > Sapindales > Anacardiaceae > Pistacia > Pistacia vera. Next base: position 2,002,169 of record NW_022196165.1, read on the forward strand.
ATTTGTAACTATTTTTTATTAGGCCTTGTTGTAAATCTATTCGTTGATCCAAATGTATATAAAAACAAACACACTTAAAAGACATTGATAATAAATTAACAGTTACCTAGTGTTATTTAATTCAAAGCCTGATATGTTGCCTGCTTCATTTAAAGCAGTCCTCCATCTCTGCAGCATTTCTGAATCATCCTTAAAACGCTCTTCAGTCTGATCATACTGTCCCAAAATCGCCGGTTTGTTTTCTTACATCTAATGGATTTACGTGATAGAAGACTGGCAATACAATCTGATCATACTTGTAATTGCATTCAAGAATCTTTTCAAGTTCTAAGAGACACCATTTAGAAGAAGCATACTCTTTAGAGAAAATATAACTGAGAGCTTCGACTCTTCAATTGCCTGCAAAAGAGACGAAGAAATTTGATCTCCTCTGTTAAGTTCATCATCTAAGAAAGTTTTAATATTTTTCGGACACAAGGTATAAGACAAATGGCTGGTAAAGCTGTTACGGGTGTCCTCACCTCGGAAACTAAGGAAAACCTCGTGCTCTAGTTTACAAGTAGTGGAAGAAGAAGAAGAAGCCATTAAGTTTCAGTGAATAAAGGCACCTCTCACATTAGCAAAACATTACATAGAAGGATCAACTAAAACATTACATATCAGTGTAAATGAGTTTATATTCCATTATCTTTTGTTTTTGCACTGATTGCTGTGTATTTCGATTTCCAGGAAGACACAAGCCCTGCCTAAAATTTTCAAGGGATAGGTGAGAGTAACTTAAATCTTTTAATTAAACTATTGACACTAATCCATACAAATGATCCTTACCTCCATTTTCCTTTTTAAAAAAATCATCTTCCACCCACTAGCAGCCCATCACAATTCATATTGTGTTTATCATCTATCAAAGTTAATTGATCTTTCTTGAAAAATTCAATTTGTCATAGTGCGTATTATTATTATTATTATTATTATTATTTTAATTTTAATTTTATTATACGATACTAATCATGTTCTTATTAGTTTAATTTAGTGCATGATGAAATACCCCGACATTTTTTTTTTACAATAAAACTACACTTGTAACTTTTTCATACAATTTTTTTATACAATTCTGATGTGACAGCTTGTGATTGGTTAGCTTGTATTTAGGTAAACAAGACCCGTTGCGAGTTGACTAATCACGAACTGCCACATCAGAGTTGTATGAAAAAGTTATAAGTATAGTGCTGCTCTTCTTTTTATTATTGAAGTTTAATAATTGACTTTATGGGTGATAAATTGAAAGACACTAAAACTGTCCGGGGTGTTGTAGTAAGGAAATAAGAACTGGTAGGATCAATGAGTGGTTTGGCAAAAGGACTTGAGTAATGAGTGCAAATAGAAGATGTAGAAATTAAGGGGGCCAATTAACTTATCAAAAGATGAGGGTTTTTTTGTGAAATTTTGCCAAATAGGGGTGCATACAGAATTTTCCAGGGGTGATTTATGACATGTCAAAACATTTGTTCTATATTTTAGTTTTAGGGGGTTAACTGCGATAGCCGAATCCTAGTGGGACATGTAAAATGTTCCATAGAAAAGGTAGACTAAAGTGATATTTACCAGTGAACTCTTTGAAAGGAGCAGATTTCGTTAGAAAAGAAGAAGAGAGGAAGAAGAAAAGAAAGAAGAAAGAAAAGGAAAGAAGGAAAGAAGAAAGGAAAAGAGAGAGAAAGAAAAAGAAAAAGGAGAAGAAGAGTAAGTTCCATTTATGCATGCGTTATAGCCTATTTGTTTTATTTCAATTTCTCATTCTTTTCCTTTAGAGATTCTAATCCTTTTGGAAACATTTGAAACAAATAAGAGAAGAGGAGGCAAGGACCGAGCACTTGAGCTAGGAAGGAAGAAAAAATTGTGAGTGGAATAGTATAAAATGCATTAAAATCATGTTTCCATTGAATAGTTTATTTTTTATATGCATAATTACATTATCATGGTTTTATTGCAGCCTTTGAAATAGAAATCTTTATATTTTCGGAGTGCATTTGACATGCATGTGATTGAATCTAAGTATGATGAATTTTGGGGTATTGTATTGGAATGAAATTTACATGCATGTATACATCTTATGCTTATACATATAATTGGTGTTGAGTAAGGTTATTTAATTGAGTTGGCATGTTGAAAATGTTGATGTTGTGGGTAGTTAATTTGGTAGGGTTGGCATGTTTTCCGAATTGATTGGAGGAGATTGATATACTATTTTGCTTGTAAATGGTGTTAAGGGTTGAAAAAGAGAGAAAGATGAATTTTTGGGGCAGAAGGGCAATGCCACGACATTCATTTTTGATGTCGCAGCATTGCTTCAAGTGAGCATGAAGGCAGCAGTCCAGAAGCCTTTATGCCGCGACATTGATTTTTTATGCCACGACATTGGGCTCTCGGGTAAAAAAGGGAATTGTCAGTTTTGAGAAGTAATTATGGGGGTCTAAGTGAAAGGATTTGAAATGTTTGAGACTGACAGAATGGATGTTAATTATGAGGTGTCAATGGAATTTTTATATGATTGTAAATTTGTAAGTATTGTTACTATGTGGCATATGCAGATTTTAAGGGAGGATTTTATGATCTCATGAATATCATATTTATCCATACACGAAGGCACATTTTACTTTATAATGCGTGTTAAATATTATGATGCTATGTGTATGAATGTAATTATGTTTCCAAATTCGAGATCACCCTTCTTGAGTACTAGTCCCCCTCCAACTTTACCCCACATGCGGGTATATGGGAAGATAGAGTAATCCAACGGGTAAAGGGGGTGGGATTATACTAGGTGGGTATTGGCTTAAGTGGGATTATCAGGCGAGTATTGACCTGGTTTGGATAATCAGGCGGATATTGGCCTAGTTGATTTCCTAGTTGTTCGTTTATATTAGGGGCTGATATGTGACATAGGTCCTAAGTGTCATGGGCGGGGAGTTCCACACCCAAAAGGCTAACCTATTAGGTGGAGAGATTCTCCCCATTTATGAGCTCAAGACCTCCCCAATACGCTTCCAATGTGAGATTTGTTACATTCTCTCTCACCCAATCCTGTGACGCCCTCGTCACAGGTAGGGTCCCCTGCCTACCCATCCACCTCACTCTCGTGTGGACCCATAATCACACGTGGACGCCCCTGCATGGGCGTTTGGCGGGACGTCGAAAGACGGATTAGGTCTACTCTTATACCATTTATCACGGGCTGAGAGTTTCACACCCAAAAGGCTAACCTATTAGGTGGAGGGACTCCCCCCATTTATAAGCTCAAGACCTCCCCAATACGCTTCTAATGTGGGATTTGTTACACAAGGTACTAGCGTGATATTATTTCAATATTTGCATTGAGTATTTTATGAATTGCCATAGCATCTAGGAATTGCATAAATGTTTTCAAGATTAAAGATTACTTTTATATAGAAAAAGTATTATATACTCATTGGGCTCCCCAGCTCACAGTATTAATTTTTTCTCCACCGTCCCTCCCCCTCCCCCTCCCCCCGGGATTACACATAGGGATTGTGAGGAGCTTACTTTACGCTCTAGCTAGGTTAGCCTGCTGACGCATGTTCATCTGCATGATCTTTGTAAAAGTCTAGAGAGACTTTTGGTTTTCGAAACTTGTATTGCGAATATTGTTAAATTATGTTTTATAAATGGACTTGTGAAATGTTTTCATACCAATCACCCTCCTCATGGAATCCTGAGTCCCTAAGAGTATTTGGATCCTACGGGATAAGTGGGAGGGGGCGTGACTCATGTAGTGAAGTTAGATATTTTATTCACATGTTCATTGTTTTCTTAATCCTCCTATCACTTTAAATTTTAAAATAAGGGGGGATTTTTTAATAAATGTTGTTCAAAGTTAAAGAATCTTGGAATTTGGGTTTTGGTTCATATATTACGTTTAAAACATTGATAAATAAATCTGGATATGTGAGTTTGAACATTTTAATTTGGGATTTTGAAAATTTAAAACTGTTGGTTATTCTCAATAACTAGACTAATTAATTTGCTTCATAATCATCATCCACCATTATTCTTTTCAAACTAATGAAAAATCTTTGAAGTGGAGGAAGAATTATGGCATCCAGTTGCTTGTTTGCTTTTTAGTTGTTTCACTTTTAGTGCGGGTGATCAAGGCACATGTGATCACTTTTGCTAAAAATATTTTTTATTTCTACTTTCATCTTTTTTCGGATGTTTGCCTTTGCTTTTTTATATTATATGTTCATCTCTAACTAGATGCCTATTTTATTGTGTTCATCTCTAACTCTAAAATGCCTAAAATTAAAAAAAAAAAAACTCTTAATCACAAGGGCTAGGTAAGACTGAGAGTACCTTCAATCTTTTACTTAAACTGTTTCCTACAATCCATCCAAACCATCCATTAATATTCCTTAAATATTCCTAATTCATATTGGGCGGTTTCAGTAAAATTAGAATTTTACAGTAAGGAATCAAGATTAACAAAAGCAAAGATATATCAAAACAGCAAACTAAATAAAGAATTAATTGATTAAAGGCCATAATAGTCATCTGAATGTATGTGTCCATGCACTAAGTTACCAGCCAATCATTAGCACGCATCAAAAAAAAAAAAACAAAAAAAAAAAAAAAAAAAAAAAAAAAAAAAAAAAAAAAAGGCGCTTCAACAGTTCTGCAATAGAGAACTGCAGAGCATAGGGCATGAATATAAATTGTAACTTATCTGATAAACTCCCGGGCTAGCTTATACAATGTATAAAATTCTGCTTCTTTAACCGTTGATCCCTTTATGTAACAATGCAAAAGAACTGAAAATAAGATTTCTAAGATTCATGCAAGTGAGGAGGTAATAAAATTAGAGTTAACGAGATTGCTTCCTTGTGAACCGATTGTAACAAATTAGAGTGAGATATGAGCCTTCAAACAGCAAACTACACAAGAACTCTCCAAGAACATTCGGCTAAGCTTTAACCTCCCTTACGGAAATTCGGCCAAACAAGTACTTAAACACTTCAATTCAACAAAATAAGTAACAAATGCTAATACTCTCCAAGGCCTAAAAGACGCACCACCAGCCAAAGAATTCCACCACCAACCCTTAGCAAAGATTAGATAAAGGATGCAAGAAAACTCTCTCAAGAGCCGAATTCATTAATCAAAGTCTAACTATTAATCAAATCTTTAGCTTTTATTGGATTGAACTACTCGAATTCAGTTGATAAGAGTTGGATTGAACTTGCTTCATTTGGTATACAAACCAAGCTGATGTTTGATATGATAATGGTTTATTTTTTTCAGATTTTGGCCTGTTAATGAATTAAGTGGGTTTCATATTCCGTTAATTCACGTAGCAAGCATTTTCCTTTAATGAATGAACTTGAACTTTTGTTGACAGATTTTCATGCACTATTCTTGCTGCGCTTGAGATGTATATGTGCATTTAGAAAACAATTCTTATTGACTTGTAAATTTGATTCAAGCATCAGTTTATATACGAGGAATAACTTTTATATTTAGACATAAAAACATTCAGAAAAAGTATCAACAGATCTAGTTAATTAAACCCTGTTCATCTGTAAGTCATATTCTAGCTACAAGTGTAAATTCCGGAACAAGAGCTGTATCCCTCCAATATTTAACATGTTTGCTGAAGCGAAAATGTTTATGAAAAATTGGTGGTTCCTGTGATATTGGTACTAATAATGTTTTTGAAAGACATTAGAGTGAAATACAAAATGAAAACCAAGAAGACAGTTAATTTATGTTATTATATAATGTAGTGAAACCAGAGCTTACCAGCATATTTGAAGGAACTATATAACAAGAATTACATAATGAGAACCAGTAGAATAGCAGGATTCACATTCAATAAGTACTTGTATCTGGTGAGTGAATCATATTTAACTTATTTAAATTAATTCTGTGGATCTCCTTAATTACTTGCAAACATATATACTTATGAAAATTAAAGAATATTTGTGGTAATTTATCTTAGATATTAACTTAAGCGCAAATGGTGCACTACATAGTTGAATGCCCAAATTGTGTAAAGCACTACCAGGGCTCAAAGATGTTAGGGACGTAAAATAAAAGGGTAACCATATTCCTCATATCAGCCCAAAAATATTTAAATGGGTGAATTTAGAATGTCTGGTTGTGGTACACAAGAAGGGCCATGTCATGCAGATATGGATCAATGGGCATCCAGAAGCCCAGACCAGTAATAGGTCATAAGAACTATCATGGGGCCATGGGAGGCCCAAATTTTGCACAAAAACAATAATATTACGAATACAAATAAATATAAAATATTACTATTTTATGTTATACAGTTATTCACATTTATTGAATTGATTATTATATCTACTCATTGATCCATTTCGTGTCATGTAAATTTGTAATATCTATTACTATTCTTATCAAAAGAAAAATGGTAGGATCTATCTAAGATGGCCAATAAAATGGCTAGAATTCAAGGTTATCAAATATATACATTATTCAAAATCAGTTTGAGCAAAGAAAGGTATATAAACTGCCATAAACTAAATGAGGGATTATTATGTTTCTGTTAGAGAGTAGAAATGTTTAGGGCTTTTACTGTATTTTATTATTTATTATTTATAAAGAAAAGTGAAAAAAAGTTATTTATTTACAAACTAGTGGTAAAGACTGTTTTTACTTTTTACTGACAAAAGATAAGGGGTAGTAAGTAATCCTATAAACTTTCTCTCACAGTCACAATGTGTTAGCTTGCAAATTGATAGGTGGGACCTATAGCGAGTAGATGAAACTCATTTACGAGTTGACCAATCGCGAGTTAATACGTTGGGGTTATGAAAGAAAGTTTGTGAGATTGGATTGAAAGTGTAATATTACCCATTACGTGTTATAAAATCGACAATACCATCAATTAAAAGCAAAAGGAAAGGTAGAAATGGACTTAGATTCCATGTGGTTGTAACGTCCACTTTGAGGTACGTGGCTTAAATATGTTTATTTGCCTTTACTTTTGTTTGTTTGCCCTTAGTTAAGCTTGTATGTTTATAATGTTGTTTGGTTGCCTTGAGTTTTGATGAAGGATTGGCGAAGTTGGAAAATTTCAGACTTCACCGAGGCGAAGAATAAATCTCGTCGCGACGACGTATGCTCTGAAATTTTTCACCGAGGCAAAGAAAAATCTTCGCCAAGGCTAAGAGCTGGCTAAAATTCTTGAGAAGTTTCTAGAGAATTTTTCCTCAGGGGCAAAGTGACCATTCTACCCCTTATTAGTAGTAAAAGTGGGGAGTGAAAAGTAAGAAAATTTCATGGAGAATGCATTGGAGATGGGGGTGTATTTGTAATGAACTAAAGGGCAAAGATGGAATTTTTAAAAAAGTGTCAGGGCAAAATGGGAAAGAATGCATATTAGTATGTGATATTAAGGGTTTAGTCACACAAACCCTCCCATTCTCTACACCCCACACGCCACTTCTACTCTCTAATTCTCTCATCTTTTTATCAAATTTCCAAGGAAGATTCAAGGGCTTTTGGATAGAGTTTGTTAGAGATTTGATCCTAAGCATCAAAAGGTAAGGATTCCTGCTATAGATATGAGATTAATTTGTAAAAGTGTTGAATTCTTGTAGAGTTTCTACTTAGGGTTTTAGAGAAAGAATAAGTCTACCAAAGAAGAGACATCTTAATGGAATTATTCAAGCACGAGGTAAGTAAATCCAACCCTAGCCCTTGTTTGAGCAATAAAACTGTAGAGATTGTTTTATATGAATCTTATATGAATTTATATGCTTGAGATTTGTGGATGGAATTGTTATTGAGTTGATGATGATCCATGATTGGATTTCCACCATGAGAATGGATGGTTGTGTTGATAGAATTTGATAGAAGTTGAGTTGAATTTAGAAAGAGTTTAAGAAGATTGATGAAGTGTTTTTCCCTGGCCAAGATTAGTACTGATTTAAGGGAGTTTTACTCCAACTATTGGTAGTTTAAGACAGAAGTAGAAATATACCCAAAATAGAATTTGAGTATGCATGCATGTTGTTTGATGAAATGTCTAAGAGAAGTGTATGCATGCGTAGAGAAAACTTATTTTTGTTCTACATGGTATTTTTGCATTACATGTTTGTACTTAGAAAGAATTAAAAGTATGAGCCGTCCACATGCATACATATGCATATGTATGAGAACCTAAAGAATAAAGAAAGAAGGATTAAAGAGAAAGAAAGAAAAAGCTAGAATGCTTTAAAAGAAGAAAGGAACAGGTTGTTGCGATGGGGAACCCGTGAGTGACAAGAAGAAGAAGATTCCCATATACACGCCACCTTAAGTGAGCGGCCTAAGAAGAAGAAGAAGAATTTGTACGGACCATAAGAGTGTATGTGGATGAGGGCTGTACCAAGAAGAAATACCTACACGCACGCCACAATTGAGTGACCTAAGAAGAAAAGAATTTGTACAGTTCGTAAGAGTGCATGTAGATGAAGACTATACTCACTCACACAGCCAGGGTTCCGAATCCATGCATCAGCCGAGTCTGATCGGCAAAGAATAAGAAAGAATGAGCAAACAAGAAAGAAAAGAAAAGAAGAAAGAAAAGAAACAACAAGAAAGAAACATAGAAAAGAGAAAGAAACAGAATAAGAAATAGAAAAGAAGAAAAGAAAATGCATCTCTATGCATTTATGTATTTGCATCTCATCCATGCATGATACCATGATTTCTATCATGGTTAGTGAGAAATTAGAAGAAAGAAAGAACAGAGAGAGAATTAGAAAGAAAGAACAAAGAAAGTTAGAGCAAAAGAATAGTAAGAGTCACTAAGAAGTAGAAAAAGAAAGAGAGAGAATAAAAAGAGAATGAAGAAGAAGAGTAAAGTAAGGAAAGAATGCAAAGAGTGAGCAACGGAGAGAGAGAAGTATAGAGTAGCGAATTTACTTACTGCACAATTAGTGCTCACCCCATTGTTTCTCCATGTTTTACAGGAAATAGGTGAGAAGCGGTATGATGGACGTCGAGAAGCGGAGAGAAATAACATTACTGTCTATCGTTATTAAAGTTATTGTATATACTATTTTGTGATATATAAAGAATTATATATTAGGTAAAGAAAAATTTTAGGGCCCATTTATTTTTCATTTTATACTTATATATTTTATTATTGTATAATTTAAGTATATTAGCTAAGAAAGAGGGCATTACAGTGGCAAATAATCTTTTGTGAAGTGAAATATTAAAAATTAATTGAAGATGAAATTAAATTCATTAATTACTTCAGTTTAGAACATTATTTAAACATCCACATAATGCTCCCGTCAAAAACCTATATAATTTTGGATGTAATTTTGTGATACAAATTCGTTTGGTAATAGACCTTTATTTTTCTGTGCTTACTTGTTCTTTGTTAGGCTATTATAAGGGTTTGCTTGGGAGTGTTTTTTTTCACTGGTTTTAGGGATTTTTTAATTAGCCTGGTTTTGAGATGTTTAAAAACCATTTCTTGCCAGATTTTTTATGGATTAGTTTTAATTGGTTTAAAAACCCCCCAAAACCAGTGTAGTGTATTTTTGAGGGGTTTATAAAACACCCTAAATCGGGTGTTTTGGCTGGTTTAAAAATTTTATCCCTAAAAAACCCCTTTCCACTATTATTCATATACAATAATCTCTTTGTTGGTTTAAAAATTTCTTCAAACTCCATTTAATCTTCAATTTTTAGATGACTTATACAATGCTTTTGAATATTTTATCTTAGGCTTTTTAATCCTTCATTAGAGATATGAAGGTTTTTCTTTCTTTCTTCTTCATTTTCCCCTTCAACTTTTTGTTCTTTTAATCTGGTAAACTCCTCTGCAGGCTGTATACAATCTAATTGCATTTCTTTACCAATTGTTTTACAAAATTAGGTGGTTTTTCCTCTATTTGATTCTTTCTATTTGCGTTTAGGTGATTGATTGAATCCTTGTTAGTTTGTTAAATAAATATTGTTTTTGATGACTTTGCTTCACTGATTGAAGAAAAGAACAAAAACTGTTTTTTAGAAATGCTCTTGCGGCTGTTATATTGATAATTTGCGAAGTCCAACATTGTGGCAGCATATTTATTCTCTTAAAATGAAAGATTTCGAATGATTGTATGACGAATTAAATAATATACAATGAAAGAACTTACAAATAAATTAAACTTGGAAGGAACTTTGATACTAAGTATTGGTAATTGAAAAAAAAAAACTCATAAGTACTGGTTGAAGTTTCGGTATTTTTATGGGCATATATATAAATTTATTATTTTAAAAAACTGTCAGAACCGCAAAAAAATAAACTCCCAAGCATAGATTGGGCGTTTTAAAAACTGCTACTAAAAACTCCTCAAAACCGTTATTGTGGTTTACCCTTAAAACCGCTACGATGGTTTACCCTAATAACCGCTACCATAAAACTCCCAAACAGACCCTAAATCTTCCATATCCTAGGGCATTCTTCATAGAGAAATTGAAACCATAATTCAAGTCGGAGGCAGTTGAAAATTGACTTAATAAACAAATTGAGCAACTACAAGTTCATTAATTTTTTGCTACTATGAAGATGAAATTAATTATTAGCATAACGATGTAGCAATGTTCTAATTTTGTTGTTAATAATTTATATTACTAATTGCTGAAATTAATATATTTTTGTAAATTGATTTATTATCTTTTATATTTATAATAAGAAATTAAAACAATTTATATGAAGCAGGATGGTTCTTCTTCTTCTTCATCCATCACTGTTGAAGAAAAGAAGTATAATGTATTTCTTAGAGCTTGTTTAGTCGAGTTTATATAAATTAGCTTCTAAACAGCTAGTATTTATAAGATAATTTGAACTTATAAGCATTTAAAATTTAAATAGTTATGTGTTCGGTTAAAATACTTATAAGTCATTGATAAGTAGTTGAAGCGGTTTGATAAAAGGTAAGTTATAAGTATATTTTATTATTAAAATAACTAAAAATGTTACTACATTATTTTATCAAATAATAAATAAAGTTATATGATAAAATTTTAAAATTAAATAGAGGTAATATAATAATATACTTGGTGAAAATACTTTATAAAATAGAGTTTATAAAGAAAAAAAAAATCAACTTATTTTATTGACTTATAAGAGCATCTCCAAAAGAATGTCTATCTATAAAATAAGAGTTCAACATATTCTTTATCTTTAAAATATAAATTAGAGAGTGAGTTTGACTCTCCATATTTAGAAAGTCAAATTTCACTCTCTATCCTAATTTTAATTAATAAACTATAAATTCCTATGTATTTTATTTATTAATTCTCTCTCCTATTAAGTTTTTTTCTTAAAAATAAAGAGTATTATTATTAAATTTAAAAAGTCTATAGAAGTTGAATAAAAATTATATTTTTTATATTTAAAAGCTATTGTTTATTTATTTATATAAAAGATGCCTTCAAAATAAGAAAATAATTAGAGATGCTCTAATCCCAAGTTAGCTAATAAAATTAAAACAAATAAATCAGCTTGATTTGATTTTAGAGCTTATTCAAACACCCCTTCGCTACCCGCAACACATATTCCGGCATTTTACATGGAGTTTTGAACAGTTTTGGTATAAATGTTTTCACTGATGATGAACTTAAGAGAACATTTTGTCGTCTCTCGAAGAACTTGTGAAGATATTGGAGTTCAAGAAAACGCAAATTGAGGTGGTAATACCCGTTTTATCACATAGATCCATCACGTGAGGAATCAAACGGGAACTTTTGGGGAGGGATTTGCTAAGCTTGTAGAAAGCTTTAACAAGGAGAAGCTAAAGAAGCTTCAAATCATAGAAGAACAATGGAAAGATAAGGTGCAGAGATGGAGGAATGCTTTGACAGAGGCAGCTAATCTATCTGGCTGGACATCAGAAGAGGAACCGTAATTTTTCTTCTCTTTAATTTAGTACTATTTAGTTTCCCCTAATATTAATTTTTATATTATATATCATACGTATCCATAAGCACAATCAAACGCTCATTAATTAAGTTAAATGAATCCACAACAAATCAACTCCCCAAGTTGTTAGTGTTCAGGGAACTTCATGACTTGACAAGCGCCAATTCACCAAATTTGTTTATATTCTTTGGACCCTTTTGCTTTGCATTTTCACTTGGTGCTTTTGTCTTTTCGTTTCTAGAAAAGAAGGGAAAGTTTGGAAGGAGAGTGGGGTTTCAATGGCGTTTTTGCAGAGGCTAATCTTGAACAGGAAGCCGGTGCTTTATGGGAACTGTAGGAGGAGTCTCTGCAGTTCGCTCTCTGCGGTTCCTAGTGATGATTATTCTTCTTCTTCCTTGCCGCCCAGTTGCCGCCCTTTGATTATCAGCCTAAGCATTACTTGGGTCCTTCTGCTGACAAGTTCTTGAGAAAAGAAAGCACTTTTTGGTCCTTCTATGTTTTATTACTATCAAAAGCCTGCAAGTTTTTGTGTTTTTGGGAAATGCGTTTGTTTTAACATAGTCATTTTTTAGTGTTTTTGTACTAAAAATATGATCTTTATCTTAAAGTTGAACTCTTTCTAAGTTATGTTGTTTGTGATTACTAGTTGTTATGGAGCTTAAGTGCTTCTATTTGAGAGGTTTTATTTTTTCTTTTTTGGTGCATTTGAAGGACAAAGAGTGGTTTACTTTTGTCAAATGGATTTTTTTAGTTCATGGCTGGTTATGTTGTTTATGAATTATATATTCTTTTGTTTTGGGCCTTTGTATGAACTTGAGTCATAAAATTTTATGAACTTGATGCATAAAATTTTAGTTGATTTTATAAGCATACTCGATATGAAGTTAAGAGAGTTGCATAATTGCTTAATTTCTGCTTTGATTATCACTTTTTATCAAAGAATCCAATTAGTTGTTATTGTTTTTGAGTTATTGCTAATATTGTTGAAGAGAAATGGAATATCTATGTGACAAGAGTGTGATGAATTTTTATGAACTTGTTTAAATTTTTGTAATGTTTGGTTTGTAAAGCAAAGTTGTACGCAAACACTAAGCCAAGTTTATTGCATGATTGGTTATTCTTTACTTTTGCTGTTCCTTGTTGTGATTAGCCGATATTTTTTCCTTGTTTTGGTGTACAGCTCAATATTGTTGAAGGGAAAATGCAATACTTGTTTAATGAGAGCGGGAGGCGGTGCCTAGATGCTTTTGCTGGAATAGTTACTGTGTCTTGTGGGCATTGCCATCCTGATATCGTGAATGCTATTACAGAGCAAAACAATCTTTTCCAGCATGCAACGACTGTGTACTTACACCATGCTATAGCTGGCTTTGCTGAGGCATTAGCATAAAAAATGCCTGGAAATCTAAATGTTTGTTCTCGAATCTAGCATTTGATCCATTCTTTCTGTTATATGGTGATATTTTTTGGATGAGATTTTCATTTTATAGCATTACACATTAATTTGGCCACTTAATAACAACATTATGATGACAATAAACGTCTTTAATTACTTTGAGATTTGAAATGCAGGTTGTGTATTTCGTCAATTCTGGGACAGAAGCAAATGAACTAGCAATGTTGATGGCCAGACTTTACAGTGGTAATCTTGGCATGATTGCCCTAAGAAATGCTTATCATGTTGGAAGGTCCAATACAATTGGACTGACTGCCCTAAACACATTGAAGTACCCCATACCACCGGTTTGTCGGCGTTCTATATGTTCAGAGGATATGTATTTAACATGGTTTTTTGTTTGATAAACTTTTGATATTTGGAGATGTTTGCAACGACACCATAGTGTGAAACTCATCATCTCAGGAACATTAGGGATTAATAGCATTTCTTTCTTATCTCATACACTTTTCGCAAGGGTAAGCTGGTTTAGTAAATATCCAACAATGTTAACATGGGATGTGAATTACAGCTTACTTTACAAATATTGGCTGTGGCATGCTTATTTCTTCAGTCTTGTCTTCTGACACACACCCATAACTGTAGCAAGTTTCTGAAAAGTTTTAGTGAAGAGTAAATTGATTTGTATCATATATACTTAGTTTATTTTCTTTATTTGTTTATTTAATGAAAAGAAAAAATAAATAATATGTTTAAGAGTGAAATTCAACCTGTGTTCATAATCTGACCTGGCACTTTGCAGGGTGAAATCCCTCATGTTGTAAATCCAGATCCATACAGCGGAATCTTTGGCTCGAACACGGCCCTTTATGCCAAAGACGTACAAGATCACATTGATTTTGGAAGTTCAGGAAAAGTTGCTGGTTTTATAGCTGCCATTCAGGTTTTGATTGATAGTTGTCCCTAAAGATATGTATAAATTTGGTGCTTTCAACAGCCCTGAATTGGTCTTTAAAAATTGCACTTCCCTTTTTCTAAGTTTTGACTAAATTGAGGGAGTTGGTGGAGCAGTGGAATTGGCCCCTTGATACTTAAAACATGTTTATGACCTTGTGGGCAAGGCTGGTGGTGTCTGCATTGCTGATGAAGTGCAAACTGGATTTGGTCGAACTGGAGGCCACTACTGGTGCTTTCAGACACAAGGGGTCATTCCCGACATAGTAACCATGGCAAAGGTTTTTGATGATAATCCCTTGAGTTCTTAATGTTGCCCTGTACATAAACAATTAGCCTTTTTCAATATTATCACCAATCTAATTAGTGTTTTTTTTTTTTTTTTCCCTTCTTATGGTACTCATTTAGATAATTCATTTACATTACGATAATATGATTTTCCAGGGAATTGGCAATGGTTTGCCATTAGGAGCTGTTGTGACAACCCCAGAGATAGCTAGTGTAATGGCTCTGAAGATTCAGTTGAACACTTTTGGTGGAAACCTGGTATGTTCTGTTGGTGGGCTTGTGGTGCTCAGGGTTATCGATAAACAGAAGCGTCAAGCACATTATGCTGTCGTTGGTTCTCACCTGATTGGACGCCTGAGAGCTCTACAAGAGAGACATGATAGTAATTACTCTTGAACTAATGAATTCTGAGTGTTTTTTTTTTTTTTCCCTTCAATTGACTGTGTTTGACTTTACATTAAATTGAACTACAAATTTGGTGAGAGCTGGGCTATTTAACCACATTTTTTATATCTTGTAAACAAATGTCCTGCACAGAGTTTCTCAGATTAAATGCTTTATGCTTTGGAATTGCAATTTTATTATGCAGCTTTTCTCACATTGATGTAATGTTTTTTCAGTCATTGGAGAGGGAGAGGACTCATGGTGGGAGTGGAATTAGTAACTGAAAAGAAGGAGAAGACGCCTGCAAAGGCCTAAACTGCAGTCTTGTTTGAGAAACTTAGAGGTACAATTAACCAACTATCTTCTTCAGAGAAAAGCTCTTGATTCTCAATTTACATTGACTCGTTGCAATTGCAGAGCTAGGTGTTCTTGTTGGGAAAGGTGGACTACATGGAAATGTTTTCAGAATCAAACCACCAATGCGTTTATCCAAAGATGATGCTGGTAACTTTTCTGTAGCTTCCTTTCATCAAATAGATCTTACCAGTAGCCGTTGAATCTGTTATTGTAAATTTGTTTTGTCATAATGTTTAATCACACTGTTCTGTTGTGGAAATGCAGATTTTCTTGTTGATGCTTTGGACTATGCAATGTCAAAGTTATAAGAGTATTAGTCTTTTAAGAGCCTGGGAAAATCATGTAACTCTTCAACACCTTTGAATATCAATCTCTTCAGAAAGCTTATTTTTCAATAATATCAAGCATGTTTCCACAAATTTCAGCTCACTGTTAAATGATGAAATGTATATTATTTCACAATATTTCTAGTTGGGTTAATCATAATATATTATCTTTCTTTCTTTGAAAGTTAACCCCTCCCTGCAAAATAGGAATGTTTATATATCATCCAGGCTTACCATGGATTTTGATCATGCCAAATATTCATATAGAAATTCTTATGTGTGTATATTTTGTAGTTTTTAAAATGCGGATCAACCACTAATTGTTGACTTTTGAATTTCGATACGCATGTTCGTCATCATAAAATATTGGCAATATCTATATACATCTTTCAGAGAATGGTTGTAATATTCTTGAATGCAATCTTGATTGAAAGTCCCCATAGCCATACAAAAGAAACAAGCCAATTAACCAAACACAACATCATAAGAAAACCAGTAATGGCAGCTTACAACAGTGAAAAGAGTAATCAATATCATTTCACTGCCAGAAAACCAAACTTCAGCAGAAGTAGATAGTAACGCAACAGAAGAACCATCCGGCAGTAAAAGATTATGTAGAAATCTGGAAATATTTTTGATATTATTGAATGCAATTTTGATAACAAGTCCAACTATCTGGAGACAAATCTGACAATGCAATAAACTAGTGTTTCAAACAAAACAAAACATTCGAATAATGGCGGCTTAAAACACTATTAAAGTGCAATCAGCATCATTTCACAGTTCAGTCCAGAAAACCAAACACCAGAAACATTAAAACAGCATGTGTCCACGCATGTTCGCACGAGATCAAGCCAGTCTGAAAACACAACGACTAACATACCAAAAAAAGCTACTTCGTGATTCTTGAACAGAATGGAGAATGCAGAGCATAGGGCATGAATATAAATTGCTGAAGGCTGGCTGATAAATTCATGAGTTTCATATATGTTTTAAAAAAAATTCCCTCCGTTTATGCCCAGAAATCGAGTAAAAAACCTTGATTTTTCCAGTGGAGGGTTTCCTTCCAAAGCAAGAAGAAACCTGCTGTTCTGAGTTTGCACATGCATCAGCCATCATTTTACCACCGGAGGGACATGGGAAAGTAAAAGGGAATCAATCAAATTGCTCCAATAACCTTGTATAATAAGCTCATGGGTTTGGAGTTACATCACCTTTTCTGTAAGAAGATTTCAACCTCCAAGTTTCATTTACATTTAGCCCAGTCCATGCGCTTCCGTTCCGCTTGTGCAACCCATTTGCATTGGATATAGTTTAAACTGTAAAATACAATGAATATTTACATCAATAAAAAAGAAAATAAAAAAATAACATAGCCATATGTTATTTCTACATGTGAATAAATAATGCAACATCCGTGCATTATGACTTATGATCATTGTATAATCTTTTTTTTTTTTTAAATAAAAAGTTAGAAACCAAACCGAAATATTTTCGTGAATTCAATCCAAACTTACTATTCCCTTCTTATTGGTGGCTCGTATATTCCTGAATGTGGGGACCAGCTTTCTAAAGTTTCAAATGGTATATTTTCGTCCATATCTTCATGTTTCACGCAGCAATGGAGATGGCACCTCAAGCACCCATATATATTTGGAAATCTCTGCTCTCTTTCCACTCTTCCATCTGTTCTCGTATAATTATCTTTAGCGTACAACAATCTGACTCCACACTTTTTCAACTTAGTTTTCCTTCTGCTATTCTTACTTCCATGCACAACAAAGAACTCCATGTAGCCCTTGCTATTCGAACTGTGAGTAAGCAATTCCAAGGCCATGATATCATAATTATATCCTAAAAATACATGATCTGCTTCAATAACATCATCTGTATCAATAACCTCATGCCCATAATTATTAAACAAACAGCCAGTGGAAACGATCTCCTCGTTAACAACCAGAAAACAACGAACTTGCAAAGCTTCAGCCTCTTCATAGTCTCGGAATGATGCAACAGCGCAAAAAGAAAAACCAATTAAGTCATCAGTGAGCCAATCTGATGGAAGCTCTATATAACCACTCTGACTTGGAAAGTCAAACCAATCTGGAATTTCGCTTCCAGGGTAACATATAAAAGCCTTTGGCAGGTTACCCCTTGACAGCCATGTTGTGTTTTCCTGTGCCAAGAAAATTATCAACTTCTAACCTTAAGTTTAAATATTCTATAGCAATTTATTTATTAAACTAAGTAAATGAAATTCGTATATATATAATATGAGAGAGAGAGAGAGAGAGAGAGAGAGAGAGAGAGACAGAGAGACTTACTTCAGAGCTAAACCATACATCTGCATTTCTCTCAATATTCCGCAAAGCATCAGTCAAATCTAGTTTCAGATTGCAACAATTGATGAAGCTAATTTCCTCTTCGTCTGTCCCCATACTTAGGCATTGAGTTGGTAAACCTGATAATGCTTCCAGTGATGTGCAACCCTTTGCTTCTATATGTAGTAACTTATCTGGAAGTTCCGGTAAGGATTTCAGCCTCTGGCAATAGCTTACGTCAAGCTTATACAACTTAGAGAGGTCTTTGATACTCTCTGGTAGACTCTCAAAATGGTTTCGCCCAAGATACAAAAATCTCAGTGAGCGTAAGTCGCTAAGATTGCTGGGTAGTATTTCGATAAAACAGTCTTCCAGATTTAGCCGCTTCAGTTTGTGGCAGGCCGGTAACTCTGACAGTAGGGAATTCGGTGGCTTCTGAATACTACATCTTGCGAAAGATAATGCCTTAAGGTTTTTCAAACATGTTATAGGCAACGACGGTATATCTGTTATACCAATTCCCTCCACTTCAAGTTCCTGCAGTGCTTTTAAATTTTCCAGGCCTTTAGGCAACCTGTTGATTTTTGCAGAACCCGAAAGATAAAGACATTGAAGAGATTTAACCTCACGAATGCTCTCTGGGAGATTCTCTAGTCTTAAACAATTTTTAAGACTCAATATTACTAGCCTAGACAGATGCTTTAATGGCGGCAATTCTTCAATTGCAGTTCCATCTAAGTATAATTCTTCTACACTATTAGGGATGCATGGAACTGCTTCGATCTTTGAACAATTGGAGAGAATAACTCTTCGAAGATTCTTTGACTCACCAATGCTCTCTGGGAAACTCTCTAGCTTTGAACAATTTTCAAGATTCAATATTTTTAAGCTGCAAAGATGCTGTAATGACGACAATTCTTTTATTGCAGTTCCATTTAAATATAACTGTTGTACCGTATCGGGGATATATGGAACTGTTTTGAGATTCGAACACTTGGAGAGAATAAGTTTTCGAAGAGATCTCCAACCAGAGTTGATTGGAAGACTTTCACAGATTTTACATTCTTGTAGATCCAAGACGACAAGCTTATTGAGATTACGGATAGATGAGAAATCAACATACAATTTTGTACAACCACGTAGAATCAAGCTCTCAAGATTTGGACATAATGAGAGATTTGGCATTTCGAGTAGATGCTCGGAGTAACTGAGGTCAATATGTTTCAAATAATTAAGATTCTGTAACAAAAGAACAAATTGAATAAATTAAAAAAATAGAAATAATATTTAAATATTTACAATCTAAAGCACAAAATGGTAATATAAAAATTAACAAATACCTTGACACCAGTCCAAAGTCGTTTAACTTTGCCATCAGTCATGTAGAGTGCAACAAGGTTCTCTGGATTAAAATTTCGTGGCAATGATTCGGCAGAATATTTAAACCAACTAAGGTACCTTAGCTCAGAGAAATCAGATTTAAGGTCTTCAAAACCATATACCTTGTTACCACTCGTGAAGCCGTAGGCTTCCAAGAACCTTAGGTTATACATGTTCTTGAAAGCTTTAGGATGTAAATGTATCTCTCTTGCTTTAGACTTATCCAAGCTTATGCTTCGAATAGCTCTTGTCCCCTATAAAATCAAGAACAGATCGATGATAAATTAGTTTGAAATTTCTTAATTACATAATTTGTCAAGCAATTCCTTTATCTATAGTTTCAATTAAAAAAAAAAAAAAAAAAAACTGTCAAGTAATTAATTCTCATATAAAACATTTATTTTTTAACCTTCTTTTCAAAATACGTAAATATAAGACATCTCAGATTCCCACTCAATCACTTTACCAGTTGAACTAATTCCCAAGGATAATAAAAGGAATATTCTGCAAGCTCGTATTTTATTATATCTCATATATAAAATAGAAAAAAAAAATTAGTCTCTTTGGCTCTCACCGTTTTATATTTCAATACTGAATAGATTTCCTCGTGACCCCACAACCGGCTACGCTCTCCATAATTATTAGCTGATTCTTGACGAACAATTTCTCGTCCCATATCTTGAAGTAAATCATGCATTGTGATGGTGTTGAATGATGTAGTTATGAGAGACCTTTCAATGAGAACATTTATATTAAAACCTGAGGTGAAGCCACAAGCATCCAAGATTTCTTCTATAAGATCTCTTTCAATCCCTTTAAAGAAACATGCAATATCTAAAAATATTTGCTGTTGTTCATCATTTAGCCCATCATAGCTTACTTTTAATGCATTTTGGATATCCGGATGAGGAATTCTTTTCAACTGTTTTAGAGCACTTTCCCAATCTTGTATTGTCCTCCCAAATAGAAAGGAACCTAAAACTTTAAGAGCAAGTGGAATACCTTCAGCATATTCTACCACTTTAAATGATAGCTCAATATAATCTTCTGGTGGACTGTTTTCTCCAAAGGCATATTGGCTAAAAAGTTGAAAAGCGTCAACACCAAATAATCCCTCCATCTCGAGTATGTGCATGCGATCCACCCCACATTGTTCTAGTACGTGTTCATCCCTTGCTGTTATGATTATTCGACTATCTGAGTCCAAGTAGTCAAAATCTTCCATTAAATATTCCACTTGTTCTAATTTCGTCACATCATCAAACACAATAAGAACACGGCCAAGCTTTTTTCTTTTCAAGGTGATTCCAGTATTGGGATGTTTATTCCCTAAAACTGCAGAGCTAAGCCATTGGCGCAAGTCATTTAATCCCCCACTTTTTTCTGATTCTTCTCTAATATTCCTTGCGAAGAAATAAGCTTCAAACTTTTTACAAATTTTTCTAAATACCGCACAAGCAAGAGTTGTTTTACCTATGCCACCAATGCCCCAAATTCCCAACTTGCAAACACCAGACGTACATAATAAATTTTCAATTTGATTAATTGTTGAATCCAATCCAACTAGGTCCTTATGGTCAATTTCTGAGCACTCATCATTCAATTTCTCCAAAATATCTTCGACAATATCCTTTACAAGTGATGATTCCTGCCTAAAAAGTAAAAAGTAAATAAATAAAACAATACTGAAATTAGATAAATTAAAAGGAAAGAAAGATAAAATTAAGGTTAAAAAAATTGGAAACCCTTGATGCCAAAGAAGTTATCAAATCGCAGTGTACATGTTTTCAAATCTTTGAATTTCAACATAAATTGTGTTTTAAAAAGATGCATACATGACATAAACAAGCATATATGCAATTTAATAGTTAAGCCTAAAAACAAGCTAAATGAAATTTTAGATAATAAATTACGCATATCATGTACAAATTTAATAATCCAGTCCAACAAGTAAGCCCAAATGAAATTTTAGATTATAAATAAATTAAAACACATTTATACAAACTTAATAAATTAATGTTTTGATATAGGAGAAATTATTTATTACCTAATAAATCATATCCTACTTTTATAGGTTTTCCCTTGTTAGTATGATTTCATTTATTTGCTTTATCATTTATTCTGGAAGTTATAATTATATTGATAAAAAATAAAAACAATAGATATCAAAGTTTCAATATTTATTATCATAAAAAAATTAAAACATATTATTTTTTTAATCTTGCTCGCCCTACCCCCTCCTTTGAATTTCTGGTTGTTATTCAGTTGTTTTCTTTCATTTTATTAATAAACTTGATATCTTATTTTTTAAGAGAGCTACGTTGATAGTTTTTTTTTTCCAGTACTTCGTCAAAAATCATCTTTTTATTTAAAACAAAATCACAGTCTGCATGTTTTCAAAAAGCATATTAATAAAATTAATTGCAAACAAAGTTCTTGTGCATAAAACCACACACACAAAAAATAAAAATAAAATGGTGTTAATATAGAGTAAAGGTAAAAGCAAAGAAAAAATCTATTTGAGACTTGGAAGAATTATCAATTGGCAAAAAAGTACAGTATGAAGCAGAAGTTGGAGTGAGAAACAGAATAAAAATCATAGTGTGTGTATATATATGTCTTATTGTAGAAATCTAAATTAATTTCATACAAACATTTAGTGAATATAAAACACAAATATTAAAATTTAGAAAACAATAAGAAATATACCGATGTTCGTTGTTGGAGTGAGATGAGGGGAAATAAAGTAACGGTCATAGAAAAGAAACAATTTGATTTAACTTTTTTTATTACTCCTTGTTGTAAATATTTGCGTTGTTCCAAATGATCATTCTCTGAAATACCTATCTGTAGTGAATTCGAAAAAAAAAAAAAAAAAAAAAACAGCTGAAAGTTAAATTAACAATTACCTATAGTTTTTTGAATCAAAACCAGATAGGTTGGCAGCATTCCTTAAAGCAGTCCTCCATCTCTGCAACTTCTCTGAATCATCCTTAAAACGTTCTTCAAGCTGAGAAAATGCTCTCCCAAAAATGCCAGTTTGATTCCTGACGTCAGATGGAGCTACATGATAAAACACTGGAATTACAATCTGACAATTGCACTCAAGAATATCTTCAAGTTCTTTGAGACACCATCTCGAAGAAGCATATTTTTCTGAGAATATGACAACCGAGATCTTCGATTGTTCGATTGTATTCGAAAGAGAGTGAGAAATTGGATATCCTCTGATAAGTTCATCGTCAATAAAAGTAGGAATATTTTGCTGACGCAATGCTGCATACAGATGGCTGGTAAAGTTTTCCCGGGTGTCCTCACCTCGGAAACTAAGAAAAACTTTGTACTTTAGTTTAGGAGTAGTGGAAGAAGAAGAAGAAGAAGAAGAAGAAGCCATTAACTTCTAGTGATTAGAGGTATTTCACATTAACAAATCATAAAAGGGCTAAACACACACAGCCCATAGTAGAGTGAAGACTTCATATTCCGCTATGGAGTTAACTTTTGGTCCTTGAGGTTTAGCTTATATATGTAACGTCCAATAGAATCTGACAGTAACACACAGGTCCTTGTAAGTGTAAGGTAACAACTTTTTATTATTTTTTTAAAAGTCTAAAATACCTCTAATCTTTTCTTATGTAAATGAAATTAAAAATTAATAGAATTATAAAAAATAAATAAATAAATAAACAGCTGCTAACTGAGAATTCTGGTAAAAATTTATAACAATTCCATTAATTACAAGAAAAAAAAAAAAAAAAAAAAACAGATTAAGGGTATTTAGACATTTATAAAAAAATTTCAAAATATTGACACTTGATAGGATCTAAATGTTACTATCTTGTTTTTTTGGACCTTAAATATTTAGACCATACCTCGGGGACCAAATGGATTTCACTCTTCCACGATCTCTAAGTCTTTGAATCAATTGTCGTGGATTTCTACATTCATCTTCTTTCCATTTTCTATTTTATTGTATTCATCTACTTTCTCGGAAGATGCAAGTAACAATTGACACTAGGTTGAATGCATGGTACGTACAGTGAAACAATATGTATTTGTAGATTAGGATGAGTTCTAACAAGTAAATTGGCTTTTAATTCATATTCGGCTCTGATTAAAAAAAAAAAAAAAAAAAAATTCTAAATTGGCACCCTGCAAAAACCAAACTAGCAATAGTGGAACAAGAGCAAAAAGACATTGATAAGACATCAAATAATTGAGTACTTGCATCAAGTTCTCTGTATTTTAACTTTTATCTTCTTTCCTGGAAGGTGCCTCATTAAAAAAATAAAAAGAAGCCATTGACTAAGACGTTATATAATTGAGTCTTTGCATCAAGTTGCATTTTAACTTTATCTTCTTTCCTAGAAGGTGCCTTGCCCTTTTTTTTTTTTTTTTTTTTTTCTTTTTTTGACCAGACTTATAATTACATCCCTAACAAGCAACTAATGAGCCAGTTACATTTGGTGTGACTGTGTTACACAGATTCATTAATTCACACGCAAGAAATTCCGCAATGAGAGTTCACATTTGTAACACATAATTTTGAGGTAATAAATAATGATCAAATAATAACTTACCCTCTTCCCTTTACACCCAAAAGTTTTCAAAATGTAACAGTGACCTCCCCAAGTCTTTTCAAGAAAGGCTGTGTTTGTTTTTCTATTCCTATCCTATCCTATTCAAAATAGATGTTTGTTTCACCATTCTCAAAATCTAATTATATTCTATTCAACTAAAAAATATTTAGATTTTTTTAACCTCCTAAGTTTGTCAATTTAACAAAATATCCCCAACAATAAAATTTTATAAATTAACAAAAACATCCGCATCCACTCACATATTTCCGACAGCCAACCACCACGGCGGACATTTAATGGGTACGTGAGAGTGTTTTTGTTAATTTTAAAACTTTTATTGTAGAGGGTGTTTAATTAAATTAACAAATGTAGGGATTAAAAAAATCTTACCAAACATATTTTCAAATCTTATACTCGTAACAATAACACAACTTGATTTTTTTAAAAATATAATTCAAAATAATAAAATAAACACACCCTTAACTGTGTATATTACAAATGAATGTTGGCTCAATTTACAGATTTTGAGCAACCTACGTTGACAATGAAAGTGACAACTTAATTGAATATGTAGGTCATGCAACATCTTTTGTTTTGTTTTTTTGAATTTCCGCAATTTTGCGCATTTGATTGATTTTACTAGGGAAAAACATAGTGGGATAGAAATAAAAAAATACAATTATATGATGAATTGTAAATTTATGCATGTTGATTAGGTGGACTAGCATCATGCTGAGACAGAGGTCATCAAGTCGCAGTGACTTTTTGTCCACTTCATGGGCCCTCCTCCGAATCAGACCGCTAAATTTGCCACATCATCATCCGATTTGTGATTCCATCTACTATTTTTGATCACCCACTAAATGAAGACTAAAATTCCAATCAAGTCTTATTTAATAATTCGATTAGTGCATGATAATGAAGCCAGCGCACCTAACCACTGATGGTCCACGTCACCACTCTATAAACAATCACATGGTCGCTCAGCAATCATTGTAGGACCCATGCACACCTCCATTGGTCCGTGTCCATTCACCATTTACACGTGGCACGATGGGAACGAAAGGGAGGCCGGTCTAATATTTTGTACTTTAGTGGAAGAAGAAAAAGAAGAGGAAGCCATTAACTTCTAGTGACTAGAGGTATTTCACATTAATAAAACATAAAAGGGCTAAAAACACACATCACATAATTGAGTAAATGAATTTATATTCCACTATCGAGTTAAATCTTCAAGGTCCAGTAGAATCTGACATTAGCATATAGGTCCTTTTAAGGTAACAACTTTTTATTTTTTTTTAAAGTCTAAAATACCCCTAATCTTTTCTTATGTAAATGAAATAAAAAATTAATAGAATTATATAAAAAATAAATAAATAAACAGCTGCTAACTGAGAATATTCTGGTAAAAATTTGGAACAATTCCATTAATTATAGGAAAATAAAAATTAACAGATTAAGGGTATTTTAGATATTTATAAAAGGGTTTCAAAAAGCTAATACTCAATAACGATAAGGACCTAAATGTTACTATCACATTCTACCGAACTTTATTTACTTAGAACATACCTCGGGGACCAAATTAGGGTTCACTCTTCCGTAATTTCCAAGTCTTTGCATTGCTTCTTGTGGATTTCTACTTTCATATTTTTTTTCCAGGAAGGTACCTTCCCTTCTTCTATTTTATTGTTTTCAACTCTTTTCTCGGAAGATGCATGCCCTACCTAAAATTTTAAAAACTCTAAATCACGTGTCAGTCGGCTTTAATCTCTTACTTTAAAACAATTGACACAAATCCATCCAATTGATACTTACCACCCATTCAATTGATCATTCTTTAAAATTTCAATTTGTCATAATGTTCTTATTTTATTGAATAATTCTACAAATATAAAGTGTATATATAAAGACTTCATACAAAGTGAAGTGTCACCAAATGAATGGATAAATTAATATAAGAAATCAACTTAACAAATTGCTAATAAAATAAGGTTGACTGAATTGACAATAAAAAAATTGAATAATACTTCATGTAGGAAGTTTTTATATAATTTCTCTCGTACATACTGATGTGTTTTAAGATGATTGAATTATTTTAAATTAAGAACAAATTAAATCACTAAAGGAGATTACACGTCGAATATACAAGATTGTTAAATCACTTTCTAGAGATTAGTTTGTATAAATATTTTGTATATGTAGCATAACTCAAAAAATTATGCCATGTCATTTTGTATGAATTTTTTTTTATTGTTTATTTTTATACACACTTTGTACGGAGTGTTATTTTATAATATTGACTAGTTGGCTGATCATGTTCTTGATAACTTAATTTAGTGTAGTAGGTATTGCAATCACATCATGTTCACGACTTTCTTAATCCCTGATGTCACTTTAATTAAATTTTGAAATAAGTGGTGATTTTTGGATTAATGTATTATATACAAAACTAATGAATCTTGGAATTTGAAGGATTTTGGCTCATAAATTATGTGTAAACATTGACAAACAAATCTTGTGTGTTCAAAAATTTTAATAAAGAATTTTGAAATTTTAAGACTGTTTGTTGTTCTAAATCATATGACTAATTAATTTGCTTCACAAGCATTCATCACCACATTATTCCTATAAGAACATGTAAAGACAAAACTCATAAGAATTTCTTATCATGGGGGAATAACTATGGCATCCAGTTGGTGCTTAGCTTTTTCAATGTTGAAATTGAAGTTCAATTTGTTCTCTCTTTCGGTGACTATGTGACAATGGTTGTACTTTATTTCTACTTTCATCTTTTTTTTCTCGGAAGATGCATTGCCTTATTCTTTATTGTTTTCGTTTTCATCTATTTTCTCAGAAGATCGATGTATCAGTATGTATTTATAGATTAGGATGAGTTCTAATAGGTAAAAGTAGAACTGGCAATGGATCATGTCGTGCCTAAAAATTCAAGGTCTATCGTATTGTAGGCTGTGTCGTGCCAAGGTTCATAGAAATTTATGCCTTAACGTGTCGTGTTGGCCCATCAAATCTGAAGGCCCACGGCACGGCCTGTTTATAGCGTGTCGTGCCGCAGGCCTAGCACGTGGTCAACCTGAGTGCCTACAGATTTTTTTTAATATATTTATTATTAATAATTATTATAAAACATATAGATTATATTATTTAGTGATATTTTGTATTTGTTTTAATTAAAAGAAAATATAATCATTAGAAAATATAATAAAATAATAAGATGTTGAAATATTAATTGAATTTCAATATTTTTTAGTACTTATAATTATAAGTTATAAATACAAACTTAGAAATTAGGATTAAGAATTAACATTAACAATTACATCTTTATTAAAAATATAAATATAAAAACATAATACAATTATCTTAATTTTGATTATAATTTACAAATATTTAAAGTAAATGATTGATAAAAAAAATATCATGCATCTTTATCTTTACTAAATTCTAAATTATTAACGACTATCTTTTTTTTTTTTTAATACTTTTTTTAGTGGATTATACCCCACAAGCCTTTTTTAAAGCCAAGACATGACCCGCATTATCGCAGGCCTTGTCGTGCTATGCATGGGCATGGCCCACTGCCAGCTTTAGGTAAAAGCTGGCAAAAGGCCAAAAACCTCAGTAAATGCCCAGAATAAACAAACCAGCATTGTTCCAAAAAAAAAAAAAAAAAAAGAAAAAAAAAATTAAAACAGTACTAAGTAATAAAGATAAGAATACTTAAAATAGTTATTGAAAATACAAATTAAAAGTTCGACAGTATCATTTGCAAGTGATGATTCGCACCTAAAAAGGAAAAAGTAAATAAATAAAACAAAGATAACATAACTTTAATTCCTAGAGATAAACTCCAATGAAAAAGAAACAAAGATAACATACTTATTAATAAGTGATCAAGTAACTGCTTGTTTTCCATCCTAGGATATGAAAAAAATTATGGAATAGAGTATTAAACTACTCTATTGCCCTAAATTTTAAATTATAAGGTTGGATTATAATAAAGAACTATCATGACATGAACTAGAATATTTTCTTATTAAAAAATAAAAATTTAATGTTCAATGGCACCAAATTTTGGATTCAAATATAATTGATAATCACTTACAAAATTTATGATACTCAACGAGATTTGTCAACCGATGAAGATCAATGATCAACTGATAAAAAGAATTGAAAATACAGTTTATGGAAAAAAGAATTATCAGTAATTTGCTATCAAACGACATCGTATCTAATTTAAAACTCGGTCTCTTTTGTTTTTATATGTCTTTTTCCCTTTTTTGGTAGCTTTTTTTTCCTTTGCAGCACCCTCTCAAATTTTCAAGATTTCTAGTATTTAGTGAGTAGTTTCTGCAATTCTTTTTTCTTTTAAATTAATCTTTTCTATTAAGTGATTCTTTTGAATGGCTTCCTGTAGCATTTGTAGGATGTTAATTTTCTTTTTGTTTTGCCGTCACGACGACGAGTTGTTCGATGACATTCATCCACTGTTTTTTTTTTTAAAGAGTTTTGCATTTTTTTTTGGTATTTTCTTAGGAATAATGTTGTAATTTTTTTTTCATTTGTTATACATTTATTAATGGATTTTGTATTATTTATGTACATTGTTAGAGGGATTTCTTAGGTTTTCCCTATTTTACCTTTTTTTTTTCTTCTATAAAAGGAATGCAATTGTTAGGAGGAAACATTTTTTTTTTCTATTGGAATGCCATCCCTTAAATTAAAAAAAAAAAAAAAGTTGCAAGATCTTTTAGCCCTTCAATACTTTATACAATTCAAATTACCCCCTCAAATAATTATATACAATAACATGATAAATTAAAAAATTTACCCAATTCAGTAGTTAAGCCTAAAAACAAGCTAAATGAGATTTTAGATTATGAACAAGACACATCATATACAAATTTAATAATCCAAACCAATAATTAAGCAAAAAATGAACTAAACGAAATTGTAGATTATAAATAAATAAAACACATATGATACAAACTAAATAAATTAAGGTTTTAATATAGGAAAAGTTATTTATAACCTAATAAATTATATTCTACTTTTATAGGTTTTCTCATGTTAGAATGATTTCCTTTATTTTCTTTATTTGATGGATCTACGTGATAAAAGACCAGAATTACAATCTGACTATACTTTTTCTTGCAATCAGTAATCCTTTCAAGTTCTATGAGATACCATCTCGAAGACCTGTACCCTTTAGAGAAAATGATAACCGAGATCTTTGTAGGGGCATAGCTAGAAACTCATTCTAGGAGGGTTAAGACGTTAATTAAACTTAGTAATACAATCATAAATAAACTTATAATAAATAATATATTGGGTATAAGTTATACAAAAATATGAGTATTTATTTATAATGCTATTTATAATTAATATATTTATGATTCTATTTGACGATATGGAATAAATTTATAACACTTTAACGAATGTAAAACAAAACCAAGAAAATTTACTAATGAACACGTTACTAAGCCAACACAAATAACAGCATCTCCAAATTAAACTATAATAAAATTTCTACTAATAATATATTCAAAGATTTATCTAGTTTTTATAGTAAAATATTATAACTTTTGTTATAATTTCACTTTTATGTTTCGACCCTTAAAATAATGCATCAAAATACATATTTTTGATATATATCTTTTTTTCCTAACTTCAATATTTTGATATGACCTATCTGTGGGTAGTCTAGATGGTTAGAATGAATTGAGGATGGTGTGGATAGACACATGGTCTCAGGTTCGATTTTCCATCTGAGCATCCACAATTTAAGTGGATGGCCATGTCGGTGAATTATAAGTTAGCCTATATATATTGATATGACTTTTTTTTAACACATAAGTATTGAAACACAAAACAATTGACAGTAATTTAATTTGACAAACAAATTTTAGAAATGATATTTATTTTATAAAATATATGAAAAGATATACAAACTTTTTTCATTTTGTTCTTTGTGTTGAAGAGAATTGAAGAATGATGTAAAGAGAGAAATTTGGAAAAAAATTCATTCTGTTATTAAGCAACTAATCTCTCTATTTTATATTACAGTAACTAACCATCAACTAACTCAAGTTAACAACTAACTCAAGCTCTAACTAACTAGTCTCTTTGTTTTATATTACAGTAACTAGCCATCAACTAACTCAAGTTAACAACTAACTCAAGCTCTAACTAAAACAGTAAACTAACTCATTTATAAATGTTACATAATTACAATATATACAAATTAATAGTAAACTAACTACTGTTAACACCCCCCTGAAGTTGGAGGGTGATAAAGGTCTAGAGCACCCAACTTGTGTAATAATTTGGAGTGTAGATTGCTGCCAAGAGCTTTAGTCAATAAATCGCCTAGCTGCTCTGAAGAAGAAATATAAGCAGTCTTGATAAGGCCAAGTTTGAGCTGTTCCCTCACAATGTGACTGTCTATATCAATGTGTTTTGTCCTCTCATGAAACATGGGATTAGATGCAATGTGATTTGTAGCTTGGTTGTCATAGTGGAGAGGAATAGGAAGTAGCTTAGTGAGGCTGAGTTCAGCGAGGAGTTGCACCAGCCACAAAAGTTTACATACGGTGGAAGTCGTTGCCCTGTACTCTGCCTCTGAAGATGATTTAGAAATGGTTGCTTGCCTTTTAGATTTCTAGGATGTTAAGGACTTACCGAGGAAAACACAATATCCAATAACTGATTTCATTGTCATCAGACAAGATGCCTAATCAAAATCACAATGAGCTAATAAGTCCATATGATTATCTATTGGGAAGAATAAACCCAATCTTGGAGCTGATTTTATGTACT
The DNA here is from genome assembly GCF_008641045.1 of Pistacia vera. Taxonomy (NCBI): domain Eukaryota; kingdom Viridiplantae; phylum Streptophyta; class Magnoliopsida; order Sapindales; family Anacardiaceae; genus Pistacia; species Pistacia vera. The sequence continues at coordinate 2,032,939 of NW_022196165.1, forward strand.
TGACTACTTTAAGAGCTAGTTGCATTCATGTGTGACTGCTTGGATTTACACTGAATTGGCTTAACAGATTGACAAAGAAACTTAAATCTGGTTGAGTCATGCATAAATACAGCAGTTTTCCCACTAATCTTTGATAAACACTTGGATCAGGGAGAGGTTGGTCATTTTCAGTAGGAAAGAGGTCATCATAGGCAATAGATGTAAGCTTTAAAGTGGAATCCATAGGCACTATAGATGGTTTAGAACTAGACATACCAGATTCTGATATCAACTCAAGCGCATATTTTCTTTAACATAAACTGATCCCTTTAGAAGATCTAGCAACTTCAAAACCCAAAAAATACCTTAGTAGCCCCAGATCCTTCAGTTTAAAGTTAGAATGAAGAATTTGCTTAGTTTGGTGAATCAAATCAATATTGTTCCCTGTGATGACTATGTCATCTACAGACACTAATAGCATCACAATATGAGAATCAACCTTCTTAATGAACAAAGAGTAGTCTGACTTAGATTGGCAAAAACCTCTAACAAGAAGGGCTTGTGTAAGTTTTTAATTCCAGACTGTAGAAGCCCGCTTTAACCCATAAAAGGATTTGTAAAGCTTACAAACCATATTCTACCCCTTTGCTTGACAAAGCCCTGAGGCAAAGACATGTAAATCTTCTTTTGTAAATCCCCTTGTAGAAAAGTATTATCAACATCCATTTGATAAAAGGGCCAAGCATGCATAGAGGCTATGGATAAAATGGTTCGGAAAGTGACCATTTTGATGATAGGGGAAAAGGTTTCTACATAATGTATCCCAGCTTGTTGAGTGTATCCTTTAGCCGCTAATCGAGCCTCATACCTCTTTAAGGAACCATCAGCATTATACTTCAGCTTATACACCTATTTACAACCTATTGGAGTCTTACTAGGGGGTAAAGGAACTAAGGACCAGGTTTGATTTTGCTCTAAGGCCTAGGTCTCTTTTTGTATTGTAGCTACCCAATTTGGATCTTTAGAAGTGAAAGAAAAAGAAGTAGGTTCCACCAGGTTGAGATGTGACCAGTAAGCTTTGTAAGAAGGGGAAATGTGATCATAGGTAACAAAATTGGAAATAGGATATGAAGTAGTATTAGCTGAGACTGAATTGGAGATAGATGGACAAACAAAGTCAGAGGTTGTAATATATCCTCTAACTAGTAATACTTTGGGAGAAATTAGGTAAAACTCACTAAATATCTCATAGAAAACATATATGTATATAAGTATGTAATATAGGGTCCAAAATACCAACTTTAATTTATATACATAATTTTACATTAAACAACTAATTTACAAAAATAAGTGCAAAATATTCTCAAACAGTGGTGCCAAACTCCTCCACTAATTGACGTCTCACCCGACCATATCTCATCTAGTACCTGTAAAACAGCAAAGTTAACGCAGTGATCACTAATTGCCCAGTAAGTAAACCAACTACACTACTGTTCCTCCTTCGTTACTCGTATTCTGACTCTTCTTTCTCACTTAAACTTTTCTATTATTCTTTATTCTTTTGTAATATTCTAAATTGATACTTGTTGACATGCAAGCACAATTAATACAAACTGGAATATCATTGAACACACAAGAAATTCTGGTTTGTGGAAGTAACATAATGCATATGCACAAATTCTTTAAACTTCTTCTAAGAAATAAATTCTTCTTTTCTGTTTTCTATTTCTTGTTTTGTTTTTCTTTTCTTGTTTTGTTTTTCTTTTCTTATTCTGTTTTCTCTTTCTTTTTTGTTTTTGTTTTTGTCTATGTTTCTTTTTCTTTATTCTATTCTGATCTGCCGATCGGACTTGATTGAGGCATAGATTTGGAACCCTGGCCATGTGAGTGTATTCTGAAATTCTTTCTAGGTACAGTCCTCATCCACATGCACTTTTAACAGACTGTACAAACTTTGCTTTTCTATTCCGAGGCTGCTCACTGATGGCGGCGTGCATGTGGGACTATTCTGCTTCTCTATCACTCACGAGTTCCCCATTGCAACAACCTTCTAATATAACATTTTATATTTCTTTTAAAGAAAAATTCAGATTATATAAATTCTTCAAATGTGTTCTTTAATAATTGATTCTATAAGTAATTTCTTTTCTTTCTTTCTCTTACTTTTTGCTAATGTTTTCTTAAATGTTCTCATATATATATATCCAAGCTTATTCTTGGCTATTCTTTCTAAATTCAAATGCTCAAGTTCAAAAATGCATTATGGCATATAAATCTATCATCAACAAGGCCATAACAAGGTAACAAGCTAACATACTCATGCATGCACTTCACTTTGAAATTTCATCAAACAATTTACATGCACATGCAAACACTAAGTTGGCTACACTTCACATCTCTCCCAAGCCACCAAAATTGGAGCAAAAACTCCCTAAAGCCAACATCAAACTTGGCCAAAACTCCACACTCCACAATTCAACATCAATCCTTCCATACTTCATCCAAAATTCCACCAATTCATCACATACTAATAAATCACTTCTCATGGTTGGATTTTAAACATCATTCAACATCGATTCAATCAATAATTCTCACCATACAAATACATACAAACATATAAAAATTTCTCTGCATAATTATTGATCAACTCAAAACTAGAGTTGGATTTACTTACCTTAGATTTGAGCAACACTAATACTATAATCTCTCTTTGTTAGAACTCTCTTTCTCTTAAACCCTAAGCATATAAAACCATAAGAATTCAAAACTTTAAAATTTAATCTCACATCTTGGTGCTAGAATCTTACCTATGGATGCTTAGGATTGAAAATCTACCAAAATTGAGCCAAATCCTATGAACTTCCTTTGAAATTTGTTGAAGAAAATTGTAGAGCACTTGGGTAAGGGTGGCGTGTACAAGGAGTAGAATGACTAGGGTTTCATCTCTTTAACCCTTAATATATATATATATATATATATATATATATATGGAGAATATATTCCCATTTTAGCCTTGCACTTTCTAGGAAATTCCATCTATGTCCTTTAATCAATTACATAAATGCCCTCATTTCTATTATCTTCTCCATGTTATTCTACTTCAATTCATTCCCCACTCTTTCATCTAATTATGAGTGAAATGACCCCTAATAAAATTTTAAAGAATTTTCTCAGTAATCACAGAGAGTTCATTGTCGTGGCGAAGTCTGAAATTTAAAAAACACGAATTTGGCTGTGTGTTCATTGCCGCGGTGAAATATGGAAAATTTGCTTCATGCCAACTTTCGAACATTCACCTTGGAGTGGGTGTTACAACTAAGGGTATTAGGGCATAAATAGAGTTATGTACCTTCATGTGGGTGTTACAGAGGTCCAAATGGGAGGTCGTGTAGTCCTGTTGGATTTTCTACTAGGAGGAGAAACATGTTGTTGATGTGAAGGTATAGTGGGGGCTACAATAGGCTGGTCAACCAATGAAGGAGAAGGAGATGCTATAGGTTCTATAGAGTGGACATGAGGTAATGCATCGTCAGAGAGGGGAATTACAGAGGAAGGATCAAACTAAGATCAAGAAAGTCATGGTCAAAGGGAAAAAGATGCTGTGAAGCTTTGGTCCAAGTAAAGAGGAATACATGTTCATAAAAAATAACATCCCTAGTGACTGAAACATAGTCAGAGTAAAGGTTATAAAGCAAATAGCCTTTTTGAGTCAAGGAATAACCTAAGAATACACAAGGAGTAGACCTTGGTGACAACTTTTCCTTGGAGGTAAGAATAGTAGCATAAGCCAAACACCCAAATACCTTTATATGATCAAATAAGGGAGATTTACCATTTTTTTTTTTTTCAAAAGAAGATAATCCTTTAAGAATAAAGGAAAGAAATCTATTAATCAGATATACAGTCGTTGGTACATAATAACCCCAAAGATTATTTGGTAAGTTAGCTTGAAATTTCAAAGCCCTAGCTACCTCAAGAATGTGCCTATGCTTCCTCTCAACAATACCATTTTGTTGAGGGGAATAGGCACAAGAACTCTGATTTACAATACCTTTGCTACTAAATAGCTCATGACAATCTTTTAAAAAAAAATTCAAGACCATTATCTGCCTTGATACTTTTTGGGGTGAAATGGTATTGAGTTTGCACCATTTGAAGAAAATGTTTGATGGTGACAAAGGAATCAGATTTATACCGCATAAGGAATATCCAAATAACTCTAGAACAATAATCAACTATGGTAAGAAAGTACTTGGCATTACCATGAGTTGGTGTCCGATATGGACCCCAAACATCCATGTGTAATAGGTCAAAAATGTAGTTAGATGGTGAACTAATATGATGAAAAGGAATTCTAGTTTGCTTAGCTAATGGACAAATAGACAATGAGGAGGATGAGACACATTCAATTTATGATGCATATGTTGCGAATTGTATAAGGAACATGACCTATTCTTTGTTGCCACAATTCAAGATTATTAGGTAAAGTTGTGGACACTAGAGAACTAGGAGAAACAACATTTTTATTCAATTGTAAATCAGAAGGTACAACATATTTTGAACACAAATTATTTGAAACATTGCAAACAACTTTAGCTTTATTTAACATTGATGAATGTTTTGAAATTGGATCAAGAAGGTATAGGCCTTGGCTATGCTTACCAATCCCCTTCAACTTGCCACTGCAAAGATCTTGAATGAGACAAAAATAAGGATGAAAGGTGATAGCACAATTATTGGATACAGTGAACTTTGAAATTGAGAGTAAATTGTGTTTGAAATCAGGGATATGTAAGACTTTGGAGAGATGAAAACCACTATCCAAATCAACAGAATCTACATGTTTAATGTGTGTTTTGGTGCCATTGGGTAACCTTACAAGGGATTGTAAAGAAGGCTCTATGATAATGGGAGATTGCAGAATAGAATAATTACAAGTCAAATGGTTAGTAGCTCATGTTTCTATGATCCAAGCATCATTATCTAAGTAAGAAAAGAAAGCATTAACAATACCATTAAGAGTACCTACTAGATTAGCAACTAGTGGAGTAATGTTTTCTTTTCCCAACAACTGAAGAATTTGACTATATTGGTCGGATGTCAGAATAGGACCAACTGAGGCACTAACATTTCTAGCATCCGAAAACTCTAGAGCTGAATTTTGTGTTTGCACTTGAGTAACATAAACTTTTGCTTTTGAGCTTGTCTTACCTTTTGTGAACTGGTAATCTGCAAGATAACCATTCAATTTATAGCAACTTTCTCGTTTATGGCCAGGCAAATGGCAGTAATCACACTCAATATAGGGCTTCTTACCGTTATACCTTTGTCCTTGATTCTAACTCTTGCCATTGTTCTGAGCATAAGGCGTAGTTGTGAGCTTTGAATTAGTGTTCATACCAACCAAAATTTTCTAACTTTCATCATGATTTACTACTAAATATGCTTGTTTGACACTCGGTAAAGGATTCATGAGCAAAAATTGACTCCTAACTATAGAATATGAGTCATTTAAACCTATCAAGAATTATAATAACTTCTGTTTATTAAGGTGTTCTAGAAATGCCTTTGCAGAGATGTTATCTGGAATAGGTAAGCTCACCAAAGAATCCAATTCATCCCAAAGAGATTTGAGTTTGTTATAATAGATTGCCACTATGTTTGTTCCTTGCGTGAGGTTGACATTTTTTTGATTTAAGCCTGAGGGTGGCATTGAAAAAGTTGGGAAGATAGTATGCTTCTATTATGGCAGCCTGGCTACTAGAGGAAACACTGTAAGGTTTTCCTCGCAAGCAAGAAGAAGTCAAACACTTCAGCTTCAGGTATGTACATGATTGAGATTAACTTATTTCCTTCAACATCTTGGGTCATTGAAACAGGATGTGGTACTCACATTTGTATTGATGTGTAGGGGCTAAGGTAGAGTAGATTGCTTGCTAAGAGAGAGGTGGACCTATGAGTTGGAAATGGAGCACATGTGGTTGCATTAGCTGTAAAGTCTTATTGTTTGACTTTGCCTATGTGCTTATTATTGGAAATAAATAATTGTTATTTTGTACCTTTAATTTCTAGAAATATTATTTAAGTATCCGCTTTGGATGATGCGGGATATCATTTATAAATTTCTAATCGATAGTTGTTCTTTAGTTTGAATGGTATTCTATTTGGAACTGCAATGTTATATAACATATTATATGTTCTTGATTTAAACAATAAGGATATTCTCAATGTTAAAACAAAGAAAGCTAAGCATAGTGAACAAACCCAAACATACGTTTGCCATTGTAGACTAGGTCATATCAATCAGACCTGCGTTGTAAAACTTCACAAAGATGTAGTTTTGGACCCTTTTGACTTCTAGTCATTTGAGGTAAGTGAGTCATGCCTTTAAGCAAGATGACCAAGTTGCCTTTCATAGGACAAAGTGAAAGGGCTATTGAATTGTTAGGCATCATCCATAGTGATGTATATGGCCCACTAATAATTGAAGCCAGAGGTGGATATTCGTACTTCATCACATTTACTGATGACTTTAGTAGATATGGTTATGTTTATCTTATGAGACATAAATCTGAAGCCTTTGATAAATTCGAAGAATTCAAGAATGAAGTACATAATATGTTGGGCAAGAGTATTAAAGCTTTTTGGTCGGATTCAGGAGGTGAATACTTGAGCTCTGGGTTTTATGAATACTTGAAGGAGTGTGGGATAGTATCACAACTAACTCCTCCTTATACGCCCTAACACAATAGTGTGTCAGAAAGGAGGAATGTGGCCTTATTTGATATGGTCATGTCTATGATGAGTTTTAGTGATCTACCTGCATCATTCTAAGGTTATGCCCTAGAGACCGTGACTCACATACTGAACCGTATACCGTCAAAATCTATGGATAAGACTCCATATGAACTATGGAGTGGGTGAGAGCCCAACTTGTATTACTTGAAGATTTGGGGTTGTGAAGCTTATGTTAAGAGATTGACTTCAAACAAGCTAGGCTCGAAATCTAATAAATGTATATTTGTGGGGTATCCAAAGGAGACCAAAGGATATGTTAGGAAACGACCCAGTTACGCAGCGGAAAACAAAAAAATTACAACCATGGATCGTTCCTTAGAACCCAAAATCAGGGCATAGAAAATTACATTTTATATTTTATAAGAATCTGCAGAAAAATAAATCCAAAGTTTAGATTCATACCCACGTTTGGAGGCTCCACCAATATTGTCTCTGAACGTGTTTGCTACCGATCCAAGTGTAGGATCGAACCGTAGAGGTCCACACGAAGACAATCAACAAGAACCAATGAGGGATTTGCTAGATCCTCCTTGGCCTTAAGAAATCAAGAAGAAAACAAAAGTGTTTGTTTTTCAATGGAACAGTAAAAGTGGCGTGGGAGAGTTTTGGCTGGAGGTTTTTTTTCTCTTTTCAAAATTGAAGAATGAATAAAATAACACACACACACTTTTCCAACTAAAACCTTTTTCCTTTTATAGTCTTATTTTAGTTGCCCTATTCCCATATGGAATGGGCTTGGGCTACGACCCAAACACCCCCAAATTTGCCAAACACTCTCAATTAGATATTATAATTTAATTCATCATTATTTCAATTAAAATCAATTAATATTTAATTAACATTTAATAATAATGATGATTTAATTAAATATGTGCGAACACACATTTAACCGTAATTTCACTTATTTAATTTTTTAACAAATTAAATAAAAGGCTACGACCTCAGCAAATTTAATTGCACTGTGAAATTACCAAAATACCCTTTCGCCTTAAAAGACGAAAACGCCCTTCTTTCTTCTTGCATCTTAAATTGTCTTCTATGTGTGTGACCCTTAGGCTCCTCATCATATCGGCAGTGTATAGTATTGCGATTAACACCAATTAATCGTCTCACTAATACACAGACCAAGATTGGCCCCTAGCAAGGCATCATGGCCACCCGATAGATTCGGATTCAGCAAAGTAGCTACCTGTCAACGATATGGTTACCGTGCAATTCGATCCTTTCATCATACGTTATCTCGACGAGACGAAGGCATAGAAATAGTGTCAACCTTCGGTTACTCTCGATATTATTTATTCAGTTTCTGGACCAATGACCCGTATTATAAACTGGATAGAGCAACAACTCAATCCCACTGTGGCCACAGTTTTAGTGTCATTGCCATATACTGAATTGCGCCGTGAGATAACTTTCTCCCGTACCCGGGAGTGATGAATCCTCTGTCAATCCACCATAGTCTTGATACACTCCTTGATGCAGCCAATCACCACCGTATTGACAGCTCTGAAAAGAACTGCGTTAGGCTAGTGTCAAACTATACCAATCGGTGCACAAGGCGCTCCGGTGATCTCAAGTCTAAGGATCACATGCACCACCATTCGTTAGAGGATTTGTTCCATAGACACTGGGGTTACCATCCATATGGAATCCTCTGGTGGGTCAGTCCAGTGAACTTGCTGTGGTGTAATCGCCTACAACAAACACCCATGTGTTGCACCAGGTTGTCACCAAACAACCTTGACAAGTGAGATCAGTCACTGCCTTTCGACAGGGTCGTTCAACACTATGATAGCCTTACCGTATTATCTGTGCCCTTAGTTCAGAATAATACTGGGGCTACGGACGTTTCTAGAATGGCCACCATATGTGCTCATAGGGTTCTCACTATCAAGATTTGAAACACTTGATACCCTCGTCACGGCTCTACCATTCTAAGGACATATATCAATACATATTGCAATAATAATGATTTACGCGATATAGAATAAAATGCCTTTTATTGATTAATGAACATTATTACAAAGAGTCAATTCTACAATAATTGATTGGCTCTAGGGCATCTACTCTAACAATCTCCCACTTGCACTATAGCCAATCATTCATGTATTTAATACCAAATGATCTCAAGTGCCTGTCATGCTTCTGCTGCGACAGAGGCTTTGTTAGTGGATCTGCGAGATTGTCGTCAGTATGCACTTTACTAATCTGCACGTCTTTCCTCTCAACTATCTCTCTGATGAGATGGAATCGTCTGAGTATGTGTCTGGACTTCTGATGAGACCGTGGTTCCCGAGCTTGAGCAATTGCTCCATTGTTGTCACAATAGACGTCTATAGGATCAACAATCGTGGGAACCATACCAAGTTCAGTGACGAACTTCTTAATCCAGACTGCCTCCTTGGCCGCATCTGACAATGCAATATACTTAGCCTCCATTGTAGAGTCTGCTACAGTGCTTTGCTTGGAGCTCTTCCAGCTCACTGCACCGCCATTGAGACAAAATACAAACCTTGATTGCGATCAATAATCATCTTTGTCCGTTTGGAAACTAGCATCACTTTATCCTCTTACAGTGAGCTCATCTTCCCCTCCATAAACCAAGAACATATCTTTAGTCCTCTTCAGGTACTTAAGAATATTCTTGACAGCCATCCAGTGACGCTCACCTGGATCCGATTGATATCTACTACAAGTGCTCAAGGCACATGAGACATCAATCCGAGTACATAACATGACATACATGATGGATCCAATTGCTGATGCATATGGGATCCTCTTCATCCTATCTCTCTCATCTTGTGTTTTAGGACACAATTCCTTAGAGAGATAAACACCATGTGACATCGGAAAAAATCCTTTCTTGGATTCTTTCATACTGAATCGTTTCAGTACTTTGTCAATATATGCACTCTGACTTAGGCCAAGCAACCTACGCGATCTATCACGATAGATCTTTATTCCAAGGATGTAGGCTGCTTCCCTTAAGTCCTTCATGGAAAACCACTTGGATAACCAAGTCTTTACCGACTGCAAGTTCGGTATATCATTCCCGATTAGAAGTATGTCATCGACATACAACACTAGGAATGCTACTGCGCTTCCACTCACTTTCTTGTAAACACAAGGCTCATCTTCATTCTTAATAAAACCGAATTCTTTTACGGCTTCATCAAAATGAATGTTCCAGCTCCTTGAAGCTTGCTTGAGTCCATAAATGGATCTCTGCAACTTGCATACCTTATTAGCTTGACTATCAAGAATGAAACCATCAGGTTGTGTCATATACACATCCTCCTCAAGGTTTCCGTTCAGGAAAGCAGTTTTGACATCCATTTGCCAAATCTCATAGTCATGATATGCAGCAATTGCAAGCATAATCCGGATGGATTTAATCATGGCAACCAGCTGAAAAGGTTCTTCATAGTCATGCCATGAATTTGTTTGAAACCTTTGGCAACCACGTCTGTCTTTATAGTATGCAGTTGCCATCCATGTCAGTCTTCTTCTTGAAGACCATTTACACCTATGGGTTTTCCCCTTCAGGTGGTTCCACCAGAGACCACACTGGTTCTGGTACATGAGTCCATCTCAGATTTCATGGCTTCAAGCATTAAGGAATCTGGATCCGATATAGCGTTTCGTAGGTTCTGGGTTTTCGTCTTGTAGATGTACGTCACCATGTTGAGTCACAGATAACCGTATCTCTGGGCTCAGGCGTACTCTTTCAGATCTATAGCTCTGTGCTACCTGAGGTGGTTCACTTTGATCCACAATTTGTGGAGTAACCTCCTCATGATGTCAACCACTTCTTGTGGACATCATCCCGTCCTTCGTCTAGTATATCTTGTGGTTCTAGAACTTCATCGAGTTCTACTTTTCTCCCACTAGTAATTCTTAGAAAATATTCCTTTTCTAGGAAGACACCAGATCGAGCCAACAAAATTTTGCGCTCTTCTGGGTGGTAGAAATGTATCCTTTGGTCTCTTTGGATACCCCAAAATATAATTTACAGATTTGGCCAGCTTGTTCGAAGTCAATTTCTAACATAAGCTTCGCAACCCAAATCCTTATATAGACAAGTTGGGCTTTCGCCCACTCCATAGCTCATATGGAGTCTTATCTACAGACTTTGACGGCACACGTTCAAAACGTGAGTCGCAGTCTAGGGCATAACCCAACGATGCAGGAATCACTAAAACTCATCATGGACCTAACCATGTCAAGTAAGGTCCTATTCTCCTTTCTGAACTCTATTGTGTTGGGTGTAAAGGGGTGAGTTGTGATACTATCCCACATTCCTTCAGGTACTCTGAAAACCCTGAGCTTAAGTATTCACTCCTCGATCGACCGAAGAGCTTAATACTTTTGCCCAACATATTCTGTACTTCATTCCTGAATTCCTTGAATTATCAAAGGCTTCAGTTATGTCTCATAAGGTAGACATAACCATATCTACTGAAATCACAGTAAATGTGATGAAGTATGAATATCCACCTCTGGCTTCAACTGTTAGTGGACCAACATACATATGGATGATGCCTAACAGTTCAGTAGCCCTTTCACTTTGTCCTGTGAAAGGGACTTGTCATCTTGCCTAAAAGGCATACTCGCATACCTCAAATGACTGGAAGTCAAAAGGGGCCAAAACTCCATCCCTTTGAAGTTTGCAATGCGAGTCTATTAACATGAACAAATCTACAATGCAAGATATGTTTGGTTTTGATCGCTGTTTAGCTTTCTTGGTTCAATATGAGAATATCTTTATTGTTTAAATCAAGAACATATAATCCATTATATACCCTGCAATTCAAATAGAATACCATTCAAACTAAAGAAAACAATCCATTAGATATCTCAAAATGATACCCATATTATCCAAAACGGATACTGAAATAATATTTCTAGAAATAGAAGGTACGTGATAACAGTTATGTAGTCCAAAAACCGTAGGCAAAGATAAACAATAAGTCCCTACAGCTAGCAGCCACATGTGCTCCATTTCCAACTCGTAGGTCCACTCTCCCTTGGCAGCACTACTCTGCCTTAGTCCTCACATCAGTACAAATGTGAGACCACATCCTGTGTCCATGACCCAGATGTTGAGGGAAGAATTAATCTCAATCATAAAAGTACCTGAAGTCGTAGCCTCTGACTTCTTCTTGTGTCGAGGAAGCCTTGCAGTGTCTTCCTAGTGGCCAGGCTTGCCACAAAAGAAGCAGACTACCTTGCCTTTCCCTATGCCACTCTTAGGCCAAGAGCAACCTGCCTTTGGCTGGGCTTGGGTTTGGCCTTGCCTTACCTTGCCGTTGCCGTTTGTTTTACTGGCAGCAACGTAAAACAGGCTTGGATTTTAAGTCCTGCTCTGCTATCCTCAGCATGTTCAGAAGTTTGACAGGGTTTTCTCCATCGTGTTCATATTGAAATTCATTATGAAGAGCATATGATCAGGCAAGGATTGCAGAATTAAATCCATTTGTAATTCTGCATCCAAGCCACATCCAAAGTCTCAAGCTCTCTATGTGCTCGATCATCTTGAGCACATGAGGACCAACTTGGGCACCCTCAGTCAGACGACTCCCAAACATGCTTTGACACCTGTACCTCTCATGTCAGCATTTGTTCGTAAGCTCCTGAGGTGTAGAATATGAAGAGCATCCATATTCTCATGCTGTTTTGCAACATAGTGTCACGATGCTAACCAAGCATTGTACGCTATCAGCATCATCAAGAACTTTTGTAAGTATCCTTAACTTCCTAGTGATCAGGATCAGGCTCACCAGTATGGCTTTTCAAGGATATCAATTTCTTTCGATGAGTATAATCCGAAGATTACGATACCAGTCTGAGAAATTGGTCATCCAATGTTTTCTTTTCGTATATCGGTCGGTTATTAATGCTCATTTGGTGAATTAAATTGCAGAAGTAAAGTATTATAAAGTTCATTATTAATTGGTCTTTTATTAAACGATGCTCCCACTATTTTCTCAAGCAATAGCCCTCACTATTAACTGGGAAGCCCTTGGCTTTCCTAGTGGACCAGATCCCATCCTTCCATTTCAAACTTGTTTGGCGCAAGCAAAAGGTTGATTAGGTAGGCCAACAAACTTAATCCACACCATTGATGCTCCCACTATCAACCTCAAATGTGAAAAAGCCAACAAGCCAATCACACAATCAATGGCTCCAACCAGTCCTCAAGTGTGATTCTCAGTATCAGTAGAGTGGACACTACATGTCACACGTACACAATATGTGTATGCTCTACTTTGCCTATGACGCGTTTATCAACCTTCGCTTTGGCGAACAAGCAAAACCGTCATTTTAAGTCGACCATCACCATTAAGGAAAACTCCAATGAATTTTAACCTCCACTGGTAGAAGTGACCTTCGCTTTGGCGAACAGGTTTGACGAACAGTGGTTTGATTAAAACCATGGTGATGGAAGGCATTCGTGACTAATATCTTAGTTAGGGGTTTGATTTATGTCTCATCAGATTATCTTTGTTAGAATGACATTTGGCATGTTATCAACATTCAACCTTAGCATGCATTCTAAAAATATAAAGTGCCGGTATATGGCCAACTAAACCGATCTCCGAGCCTGAGGAATCGGTGGGTCACCTAGGGGTCCTGTAATAAATCTTGAGTCTTCAAGTATGGTTGCTCGCCTTTGTCCGACTCCAAGTACATTACAAAAACTCATTCTAAATTTACAATAAAAAATATTAAACTAATTTACATCAACAAATTTAGAAACCTCGATTTACATTCGAGGGGAATGAGATGAGAAGAAGTGTACATCAAGAAGAGGAGAGAAGCAGGACACAGGCCCTATTTAAAATATTACAGCCATACTACCAAAATAATTTAAAACATCACCCTTAGTCTAAGGCTCATGTACCGGGCACCATGCAATATACAAACAAGTACAAAGATACATTTCAAAAAATCAATTTTTGAATTGGGTGGGTTAATTAATTTAATTACCCTCTTAAATGTAGAATGTATATTGGCTTTATAGGTTATTAAAACTGCAGATTGACCCTCAAAAAATACAGAATTGGAAAGCTCAGCTCGCCGCGCGAGGTTTTAGTAGGCTTCTGCTGCATCTTCGCCGCGGCGAGATTTACATTGGTTTGCCCCACAGACTTCGCCGCGGCGAAGTTTATCTCGCCTGCACGAATTCAGAGGCCTCGCCGCGCGGCGAACCTGGAAATCCCCAATGTACAGTTCGTTTTTTGCAGTTTTTCGTATAAACACGAATCCAAATCAAATCAAATGCACAACGTTCAACCAGGATATAACCAACCAATAAACATTCATAACACATTATTAAATCTTATCACTGATCATCATTCAACAAGTGGATTACGATTTTTCAGATTAACAAAATCTGGGTTTTTCATGGAGATTCATCAAGGCAGCATGTTATCAACAAACACATGTAATCAACCATTCAATAACTATAATCTAGTACCCTAGGCTCTGATACCACTTTAGGAAATGACATGTGCGCAGCGGAAAAAAAAATTACAACCATGGATGTTCCTTAGAACCCAAAACAAGGGCATAGAAAATACAGTTTATATTTAAGAATCTGCAGAAAAATAATCAAGTTAGATTCATACCCACGTTTGGAGGCTCCACCAATATTGTCTCTGAAGTGTTGCTACGACAGTGTAGGATCGAACGTAGAGGTCACACAAGACAATCAAAAGAACCAAGGAGGGATTTGCTAGATCCTCCTTGGCCTTAAGAAATCAAGAAGAAAACAAAAGTGTTTGTTTTCAATGGAACAGTAAAAGGGCGTGGGAGAGTTTGGTGGCTGGGTGTTTTTTTTTTTTCAAATGAAATGAATGATAAAAACAACAAAACACTATTCTTTTTATAGCTTATTAGTTGCCCTATTCCCATGGAATGGGCTTGGGCTCAACCCAAAACAATTTGCCAAACACTCTCAATTAGATATTTAATTTAATTCATCATTTTTCAATTAAAATCAATTAATATTTAATTATTATATATATTAACATTAACAAAATGATTTATTTAAATATGCGAACAATTTAAACGAATTTCACTATTTAATTTTTAACAAATTAAATAAAGCGACAACTCAGCAATTAATTGCACTGTGAAATTACCAAAATACCCTTTCGCCCAAAAGACGAAAACGCCCTTCTTTCTTCTTGGTCTTAAATTATCTTCTATGTGTGTGACCCATAGGCTCCTCATCATACGTAGTGTATAGTATGTGATTAACACCATTAATGTACTAATACACAGACCAAGATGGCCCCTAGCAGGCATCATGGCCACCCGATAGATTCGGATTCAGAAAGTAGCTACCTGTCAACGATATGGTTACCGTACAATTCGATCCTTTCATCATCGTTATCTCGACAGACGAAGGCATAGAATAGTGTAACCTTCGGTTACTTCTCGATATTATATATCGTTTCTGGACCAATGACCGATTAAATATGGTAAGCAACAACTCAATCCCACTGTGGCCACAGTTTTAGTGTCATCGCCATATACTGAATTGCGCCGTGAGATAACTTCTCCCGTACCCGGAGTGATGAATCCTCTGTCAATCCACCATAGTCTTGATACACTCCTTATCAGCCAATCACCACCATATGACAGCTCTGAAAGAACTGCGTTAGGCTAGTGTCAAACTGACCAATCGGTGCACAAGGCGCTCCGTGTCTCAATCTAAGGATCACATGCACCACCATCTTTAGAGGATTGTTCCATAGACACTGGGGTTACCATCATATGGAATCCTCTGGTGGGTCAGTCCAGTGAATGCTGCGGTATAATCCGCTACAACAACACCCATGTGTTGCACCAGGTTGTCACAAACAACCTTGACAAGTGAGATCACACTTCCTTTCGACAGGGTGTTCACACTATGATAGCCTTACCGTATTATCTGTGCCTACTCTGAAAATACTGGGCTATGGACGTTCTAGAATGCCATCCACTGTGCTCATAGGGTTCTCACTATCAAGATTTGAAACACTTGATACCCTCGTCACGGTTCTACCATTCTAAGGACATATATCAATACATATTGCAATAATAATGATTTACGCGATATAGAATAAAATGCCTTTTATTATTGATTAATGAACATTATTACAAAGAGTCAATTCTACAATAATTGATTGGCTCTAGGGCACCTACTCTAACACTATATCCATAGCTTCAGATAAGTCTTATGATTCTATTCCTCTCACAGTTGCTTTACCTCTAACCAAACCTATGCCTTTTGCGTCAAACACTCATCATATCCTAACTAGGTCCAAAAGCAAAGCTCACAACACCATTTTAGTTGCATCTTCTTCTCTTGATAATAAAGAACCAGCTACTGTCACAAAAGCACTCTCTCACCCTGCTTGGAAGGTTGCCATGCAATCAAAATTTGATGCTTTTGTGGCTTATCAAACTTGGGAGTTGACCCCTACCATATCTAGTATGCACACAATAGGCTGCAAATGGGTATTTTGGATTAAGTTTAATCCTAATGGCTCCATTGAAAGTTTCAAAGCTAGGTTAGTGGACAAGGGTTTTCAACAAACTCCAGGTATTGATTATCTAGAGACATTCAGCCCTGTGGTCAAATCACCTACTATTCGTGTGATCCTAAGTCTAGCAGTGAACAATGGCTGAGATGTCCAACAAGTTGACATTAATAATGCCTTTCTAAATGGGGATCTCATGGGAAAATTCTATATGACTCAACTTGAAGGATTTGTCAATCCTTAACACCCTCATCATGTCTGTAAATTGACAAAGTCTCCATATGGTTTAAAGTAGGCCCCCAGGGCTTGCTTTGATAAGCTTAAAAGGGCTTTCTTGCATTGGGGTTTCATACATTCTGTGGTAGATCCAAGCCTCTTTGTTTATCAACAACAAGAGAAAGTTATGTATGTCCTAGTTTATGTCGATGACAAACTCCTCACTAGAAATGACACTAAGTTGGTTCAAGAAATAGTAACAAGTTGAATACTCAGTTTGCTTAAAAAAAATTAGGTTCTCTCAAGTACTTTCTTGGCTTTGAGGTGACTAGAACTGACTTTGCTCTTTACATGAATCAAGAGAAATATGCCAAAGATCTTTAATGAAAACCAACATGTAGGATTGTAAACCTTGTGCAACACCAATGGCTGTTGGAACTAGGTTAACTCTTTTCGATAGTGAGCCTTATGACAATGCAGCTCTTTACAGAAGTACAATAAAGGCATTACAATACTTGACCTTATCAAGACAAGAGATTGCTTATTGTGTTAACAAGCTAAGTCAATTTCTCAAAGCCCATACACAACAACACTGGCAGGCTTGCAAAGGACTGCTTTGATACATCAAAGCACCTCTAATTTGGCCTGCATTTCACCAAAAGTCATAGACTTAACCTAGAGTGCTATATCGATGCTGATTAGGCTAGTAGTCTTGAGGATAGGAGATCTACCAATGGATGTTTTGTTTTTCTTGGCTCTAACTTACTTCAATGGACTTCTAGGAAGCAAAAGGTTGTAGCATTATCTTCCACTGAAGCTGAGTATAGGGCTCTTGTTCAAGGATTTACTAAATTGGCATGGTTCTACAGTTTGTTCTCTAAAATTGGTATCTTTTTATCTAAAATTCTTGTTATTTGGTATGACAACCAAAGTGTTGGTTCATGTAACATCTCACTGAAAACTAGTACAGTGCATGCATAATAACAAAGTAAAATTGGGCCCAAAGTTTTCTTTTCATTTCAATTCATATGTCTTTTATACACAAAGAGTACTGTTTACAAAAATGCATTTTAAAAGACAAAACAGGGGAAACAGTGTAGCTATTGCTCCTCGCTTGCCGACACCCTTCCGACTACATCAACACCTAGATCCTGCATCCACAAAGGAAAATAACGGGGTGAGCACAAAATATTCCTGAGTGCATCAGGATCAGGCTCAGCCATGTATGGCTTTTCAGGATATCATTTCTTTTCGGACTTATATAATCCGAAGATTACGATACCAGTCTGGAAAATGGATCCATCCAACTGTTTTCTTTTCCGATTATCGGTTGCAGGTTCATAATGCTCTTTTCGGTGAATATATAATTGCAGAAAGTATAAAGTTATTATAAGTTCACTATATTTAATATGGTCTTTTATTAAACGATGCTCCCATTATTTACTCAAGCCAATAGCCCTCACTATAACTCGGGAAAGCCCATTGGCTTTCTTAGTGACCAAGATCCCATCTTGCCCATTTCAAACCTTCGCTTTGGCGAACAAGCAAAATGGTTGATTAGGTAGGCCAACAAACTTAATCCACACCAATTGATAGCTCCCACTATCAACCTCAAATGTGAAAAAGCCAACAAGCCAATCACACAATCCAATGGCTCCACCATTGTCCTCAAGTGTGATTCTCAGTATCAGTAGAGTGGACACTACATGTCACCACGTACACATAATATGTGTACTGCTCTACTTCGCCTTTGACGCGTTTTACAACCTCGCTTTGGCGAACAAGCAAACCGTCATTTTAATCGGACCCATCACCATTAAGAAACTCCAATGAATTTTAACCTCCCACTGGTAGAAGTGTACTCTTGCTTTGGCGAACAAGGTTTCGACGAACGTGGTTTGATTAAAACCATGGTATGAAGGCATCGTGACTTAATATACTTAGTTGAGGGGTTTGTTATTTAATGTCCATCAGATTATTATCTTTGTTAGAATGACATTATTTGGCATGTTATTCAACATTCAACCTTAGCATGCATTCTAACAAATATTAAATGTGCCGGTATATGGCCCAACTGAAACCGATCTCCTCGAGCCTAGAGGGATCGTGGGTCACCTAGGGGTCCTGTAATAATATCTTGAGTCTTCAAGTATGGTTCCTTCATCTTGTTCGACTCCAAGTACATTACAAAAACGTCATTCTAAATTTACAATAAAATCAATATTAAACTAATTTTACATCAACAAATTTAAAACCTCGATTTATATTCGAGGGGAATGAATGAGAAAAAATGGACATCAAGAAGAGGAGAGAGACAGGACTGCAGCCCTATTTAAAATTTACAACTACTCCGAAAATAATTTAAAACATTCACCCTTAAGTCAAGGCTCATGTTACCGGGCACCATGCAAATACACAACAAGTACAAAGCATACATTCAAAAACAATCAATTTTGAATTGGGTGGGTTAATTAATTATACCCTCTAATGTGCAGAATGTACATTGGCTTTATAGGTTATTAAGAACTGCAGATAGTCCCTTGCAGAAAAATACAGAATTGGAAAGCTACAGCCTACGCCGCGGCGAGGATTTATAGTATGCACTTCCCTGCTGCATACTTCGCCGCGGCAGGATTTACATTATTTTAGCCACCACAGACTTCGCCGCGGCGAAGGTTTTCTTCGCTGCAGCGACTTCACTGAGGCCTCGCCGCGGCGGCGAGACCTGGAAATCCCCAATTCGTACAGTTCGCGTTTTTTGCAGTTTTTGTGTATAAACACGAATCCAAATCAAATCAAATGCACATACGTTCAACCAGGATATTAACCAACCATATAACATTCATCAACACATTATTAAACCAGTTTATCATTTGAATCACTCATTCAACAATGGATTTACAGATTTTCAGATTTAACAAAATCTGGTTTTTCATGGCAGATTCATCAGGCAGCATGTTATCAACAAACACATGTAATCAACCATTCAATACATAAATCTAGTACCCTAGGCTCTGATACCACTATTAGGAAATGACATGATTGCGCAGCGGAAATAAAAAATTACAACCATGATCGTTCCTTAGAACCAAAATCAGGGCATAGAAAATTACAGTTTATATTTTTAAGAATCTGCAGAAAATAAATCTGAAGGTTTAGATTCTACCCGTTGGAGGCTCCACCAATATTGTCTTTGAACGTGTTTTGCTATCGATCCAAGTATAGGATCAACCGTAGAGGTTCACACGAAGACAAAATCACAGAACCAAGGGATTTGCTAGATCCTCCTTGGCCTTAAGAAATCAAGAAGAAAAACAAAAATGTTTGTTTTTCAATGGAACAGTGAAAGGGCGTGGAGAGTGTATGGGTGTTGTGTTTTCTTTGTTTTTTCAAAAGGGCAAAATGAATTGATTTCAAAACACACAAACACTATTCTTTTATAGGCAAACCAAGTTGCCCTATTCCTACATGGAATGGGCTTGGGCTCCAACCAAACACCCCTGTTGCCAAACACTCCTAATTAGTATTTTTTAATTTAATTCATCATATTTCAATTAATCAATTATAATATTTAATATATATATATTACATTACAACAATGATAATTTTTAATATATGCGAACATATATTTAAACGAATTTCACTTATTTATTTTTCCAACAAATTAAATAAAGACAACCTCAGCAAATTTAATTGCACTGTGAAATTACCAAAATACCCTTCGCCAAAAAAGACGAAAACGCCCTTCTTTCTTCTTGGATCTAAATTTCTTCTATGTGTGTGACCCATAGGCTCCTCATCATACCGGTAGTGTATATTCGTGATTAACACCGATTAATCGTCTCACTAATACACAGACCAAGATTGGCCCCTAGCAAGGCATCATGCCCACCCATAGATTCGGATTCGTAAAGTAGCTACCTGTCAACGATATGGTTACCGTACATTCGATCCTTTCATCATACGTTATCTCGACAAGACGAAGGCATAGAAATAGTGTCAACCTTCGTTACTCTTGATATTATATATTCAGTTTCTGGACCAATGACCGGCATTATATCTGGATAGCAACAACTCAATCCCACTGTGCACAGTTTAGTGTCATTGCCATATACTGAATTGCGCGTGAGATAACTTCTCCCGTACCAGGAGTGATGAATCCTCTGTCAATCCACCATAGTCTTGTACACTCCTTATACAGCCAATCACCACCTACTGACAGCTCTGATAGAAACTGCGTTAGGCAGTGTCAAACTGTACCAATCGGTGCACAAGGCGCTCCAGTGATCTCAAGTCTAAGGATCACAGCACCACCATTCGTTAGAGGATTTGTTCCATAGACACTGGGGTTACCATCCATATGGAATCCTCTGGTGGGTCAGTCCAAATTGCTGCGGTATATCCGCCTACAACAGCACCCATGTGTTGCACCAGGTTGTCACCAACAACCTTGACAGTGAGATCAGTCACTTCCTTTCGACAGGGTCGTTCACATATGATAGCCTTACCGTATTATCTGTGCCCTTACTTCAGAATAATACTGGGCTACGGACGTTTCTAGAATGGCCACCACATTGTGCTCATAGGTTCTCACTATCAAGATTTGAAACACTTGATACCCTCGTCATCCTTTAGGCTTGGGCTTGGGTTTGGCCTTAGCCTTACCCTTGCCGTTACCCTTTGTTTTACTGGCAGCAACTAGTAAAAAAGGCTTGGACTTTTTCAAGTCCTGCTCTGCAGTCCTTAGCATGTTCAGAAGTTCTGACAGGGTTTTCTCCACCGTGTTCATATTGAAATTCATTATGAACGAAGCATATGAGTCACGCAAGGATTGCAGAATTAAATCCATTTGTAATTCTGCATCCAAGCCACATCCTAAAATCTCAAGCCTCTCTATGTGCTCGATCATCTTGAGCACATGAGGACCAACTTGGGCACCCTCAGTCAGACGACTCCCAAACATTGCTTTCTACACCTTGTACCTCTCATGTCTAGCATTTGTTTCGTAAAGCTCCTTGAGGTGTAGAATTATGGAAGAAGCATCCATATTCTCATGCTGCTTTTGCAGCATAGGTGTCATCGATGCTAACATCAAGCATTGTACGCTATCAGCATCATCAAGGAACTTTTGATAAGTATCCTTAANCACTTTTCAATGCACAATTAGTGCCTATGGATGGTTCATCTCCACCAATGCACTTATGAAATGCCAACATGCAATGTTGCAAGAATTAAGGTTCACTACTCACACTCAAACCTCTATTAGGCATTTCATCAAACAACTCAAGTGCACTATAAAACTCTACTATAGCAAGGATTCTAAAACTTTTTCTAACCATCCAAAATGGGGAGAAACCCCTTCACATAACCACAAAACCTGTCAAATAAAAACACTTCCAAAAAGGGATCCACAACACCCCTTCAATTCTATCTCAAACTACCTTTCCAACCCAACAACTCATTTCTCATATTTGCAAGGTATAACCAATCACAAGGCATAGAAATCTCTATTTAAGCCTCCATACATGGCATATCACATATATATCACATACATACATCATTTCTATCAAAACCCTAATCAAGAAAATTCTTAAATCTCAACTTGGGTTGGGGTTTACTTACCTTGTTATGGAGAGACTTCACCCACTCTTCCTTTCACTTGGTTTGCTTGACTTTTTCTCTACTCTTAACCAAAAGAACAAAAACCCTCAAACTCAAATATATACAAAACTTACAAGATCTCACAACCAAAGCAAGAATCCTTACCTTAGGAAGCCTTAGGTTGATTTTCTACCCCAAATCACTTCAAAAACCCCTTGGAACTCCTTGGTCAAAAGAAAGAGAAGTTGAGAGGAACAAGAATGGAGAGTTGCGTTTTTGAGAAGAAGAATGAGGGGTTTGCTAACTCTTAATTCCTTTTAATGAAATTTATACCCAAGCATTCCCATTTTGCCCTTACTCTTCTTTGGGAATTCCATCTATATCCTTTGATTCATTACAAGCACACCCCCATAACAACATAATCTCCATGAAAAATCCTTACAATTTACTCCCCACTTTTCCTGCTAATTAGGGGTAGAATGGTCAAATTGCCCTTAGGGAAGAAAATATCTAAAACTTAACAAACATTTCAATCGGCCTGTCGCCGCGGCGAAGAAGCTTCTGTCACCGCGGCAAAACTTCCCAGAGAGTTTCCCCGTGGTTTCAACACATCTTCGCCGCGGCGAAGATTCTTCTTCGCCCTGGCGAAGCTTGGTACACTAAACTTCTTCTATTTTCAACCAATTTCAGGGCAACCATTCAACACCACACTCAGTCAAACAATATTACCAAAAACCAACTCAAATAAGAGCGAAAGAGGAAACAATAACTACGTACCTCAGGTGGGGCGTTACAGTTCACTTGTTTCCAATCCTGTATTTCATGGAAAAACCAAACATATTGAGCTTGATGCTCACTATGTTAGAGAACAAGTCACCTCTAATAATCGCAAAGTCCAATATGTGCCAACTGAGTACCAAAAGGCTGACATTTTTACCAAGGCTCTGTCAGCCTCCAGGTTTGAAAATCAAAGGGACAAACTTACCATAAAAGCTTGCCCTTCATGCAGCTGTGCTATCTCTGTTTCTGCTTTTGCCTAGTAATTCAATTGTTTGAGTTGTTAATGGTTTACAATTTTGGGATGAACTAATCTAAAGGCTGCACAAGAATGTAGGTTAAAGCTCAGTTGTTGTTTTGGTGTCTGTGTTGCTTACATTTTGGAGTTACTTGCTCTCCGTTGCTTATGTTTTTGCAGTTGTGCGGGCTGCTTACATGTTGGAGTTGTGCAGTTGAGTTTGCTTACATTTTGGAGTTATACAGCTGATTATTTTTTTATTTCATTTTTTTTTTTTTTTACATTTTGGAGTTATACAGTTGATTTTTTATATTATTATTATTATTTTTTGCTTTGTCTCTACTACTACTGTTTTGACGTCACTATTGCTTACATATTGGAGTTGTGCACTATTTGTTGCCCAATTGCTTCTTAAGAATGAGTTCAGATTAAAACTATGTTGCTGATTCAAACACTTAATGCTGCTTGCAACTACTGTGAAGCTATGCAGTTGGGATATGGAGTTATCAGAAGTACTAAAGTTATAGAGGTCCAATTCAAGGCCAGATGTTAGGATATGAAGTTATCAAAAGTGTTGAATTGTACTGAAGTTATAGAGGTCCAATTCAAGGCAAGATCTTAGGATATGAAAATGTTGGACTATTAGCTGACTCAGTTGATTGTTAGAGGTTATTGTTAAAGTCGATTAGTCTGTTATTCTGTTTTGTGTATAAAAGATTGTAGCTTCTACTATTTCGGTTATTAAGAAAAATATTCATTTCTTGTTCTAGACCTTTCTCTTAATTTTTCTTGCATTTTCTCACACTTTCTCGCGATCATTGTCACTCTCAAACTGAGCTCATTTGGGCCTTACAAGACTTCCCTGACAAAAATAGAAGAATAAAAGATTAGAGTAATGCTACATGTACAAAAAAATCATAGAAAGATTTCTGTACAAAGTGATGTGACAAAAAATGAATGAAAGAGTAAACACAAAAGTCAAGCTCATCATATTCACTCTTCCATTCATTTCCGGCCATATAATTTTATACAAAAAAATTTATAAGATTTCTTTGTACATGTAGTATTATTGAAAAGATTATTGTATTAGTTTATATATATAATATTGTTGATGTATGCTAGATGAATAAGTATATAAAGTAATTTGATTTTGTGCCGTCATATTGGATCACGAAATTCGTATTATAAATGAATGGACTTTTTTTTTCTACATTATTAATCTCTTATTTTTCCCACTCGAAATTTTACAAATTTGATAAATAAAAAACTCAGCACCCAAGTGTGGTATAAAATATAATAGTACATGTCATAACACAATCCATTCTCAAATATTGTTTTTCAAAAAATAAACCTAGGCGGTAGCCCAGATCAACCAAGGTTTAATTTTGCCATTGTACTATAAGGAAATATGGGATTTATGCAGGGGAATTGATAACAAAATTTTTCTCAATTTCCTATAATCCAAGATCAAAGGCTTTGATCATATGTGTTTAATTAAACGAAATCATACAAAGAATTGAATCTTACTCGCGTTGGAGGCTCCTTCTCTTTGCGATTTTCTTCCACAAACCAATCCAAGTGTAGGATTGCATGTACTTGTCCACACAAAGGCTTCCAAAGATCAAGAAGGCCTCAACTACTAGATTGAATAAGCAAATTAGGGCTTGGAAGGTGAAGGGGCGACGACTCTAGGTTTTATTTATTTATTTTTTGGGCACAACACAAAAGAGGCGTCACTCAACCCTTGGGTTAAGTTGGCTTTTATAGTCAGTTAGCCTAATGCCAAAATGACCAAAATGCCCATTCCATTGTAAAACCTTAAAATGTCCTTCTTAACTCAGTTTATTAAAGAGATCAGAATCGTCAAATCCCAATTCAGGTATAATATCCAAAAGTTGGAATCTTGAAAATATCTTAATCCAGAAACATGGCGATTCCCCTAATAAACCTTCAAACAATTAGCCTTTGGACAACAATCTTCTATTGTGCCATAGGTTCCCTGTCATGTTGGTAGTGAATAAAATCATGATTAATCTACAATTACCATCTATCTCTTCACAGACCAAGATTGGCCTATAACAAAGCATCATGGCCACCCAAATTACAGAGATTCAGTGGAAGACTATACCTATTAATGATATGGTTATCCTACAATCAAATCCTTTCATCGTGCATTATCTCATCAAGGCTAAAGCATGGAAATAACGTCTACCTCAAATATTACCTGGATACATATTGGTGTTTGGTTATCAGATAAACGATCGAACTAAATTGGATTGAGCAGTAACTCAGTCCCCTTGTGGCCGCAGATTTGTAGTCGGTTAACTTCTCTAGTATCCAGGAGTGATGAATTATTTGTTGATTTACCATGGTCTTATTGTACTTCTTGATGTAGCCAATCAATACTGTTATGATAGTCCCAAGAAAAAGACTATGTTGAGCTTTGTCAAACTCTACCAATAGGTACACAAGGCGCTCTAGTGATCTCAAGTATAAAGATCATATGCACATAATCCATTAGAGGATTTATTCCATAGACACTGAGGTTAGCATCTATGTAGAATCCTCTGGTAGGTTAGTATAGTGAACTTGCATACAACAAGCACCCTTGTGCTGCACCAGGTTGTTATGAAACAACCTTGACATGTGAGATCTGTCATTGAGTAGTTCAACACTATGATACCTTTACCGTATTATTTGTGCCCTTGGTCAGAATAATACCAAGGTTACAGGCTTTTCTAGAATGACCATCATATGTACTTATACGGTCCTCACAATGAAGATATATATACATATAGAAAATGCCTTTTATTTTTCATAAATAAATATGATATTATAAAGAGTTAATTACAAACTTGATTTGTTCTAGGACACTTACTGTAACAAGTACCAATTACAAGCTTGTATTTAAATGAAAACTCATAATAAGGAGATAATCTTAGCTTGTCATTAAACTACCATATAAAAAATAAATAAATAAATAAATAATAAAATTAAACTAGCCTTTAAAACAAAAGGAAAACTCACAAAAAACTTTCTCAATAAATTGTGATTTTACTTTTTGCCAAATAAGTTAAAACCATTCAAAAGTGTTTTGAATATAACAAAAATATCAAATAATTGATAGTATTAAAGATGATTACTTATCAATTATGGCGTACAATTTGGATTATTGTCTAAATAATTTCATCACACAATTCAGCTCCGTGTGTTTCATGGAGTAGTAATTAGCAAAATTCATCTCAACGCCCATTCTGTTAAATTTTGCTAAGGAAATTCTGAGTGAACCTTTTACTGAAAATCTGTTATATACCAAAATGATATTTTTATCCCTTGTTCGACATAAACCCTAAAACTCCAAATTGTGGCTATCATTTCGTCATTGGCACTACAGCCTCCAATAGCCTTGCTCCACAATTAGGGGCTAGATTAAGTCTTGCGTTGGCTGCAAGAGGTCTTAAGGACCTACGATAATCGCAAAAGGCCCTAGAGACCTGATGGAATCACAAGAAGCCAGATTTAGTCTCACGGCATCACTGGAGACTGAAATCAGCTTCTACTGGCTATTCGGCCAAATTTGACCTCACT
Organism: Pistacia vera; assembly: GCF_008641045.1. NCBI lineage: Eukaryota > Viridiplantae > Streptophyta > Magnoliopsida > Sapindales > Anacardiaceae > Pistacia > Pistacia vera. The sequence goes on from NW_022196165.1 coordinate 2,059,669, forward strand.
TCACCATTAGAAGCTAGATCTAACATCTTAACATCGCTAGAGATTAGATACAATGTCTAGACAACCGTTAGAGGTCAAATCTAGCCTAGGGGCCCCTTGGAGCCCTTTAATATCTTGCACCATCGCTATAGCTTAGTTTGACGTGCCAATGAGACGGGAGGGACAATATGAGAAAAGAAAACTAAATAATCAACTGACTTGCCTTTGTGAAATAAGATCATTATTCTTTAATGATGATGTTATATTTTATTGAGATAATCTAAAGATTTAGTTGATAATAATAATAAAAATAATATATAAGATATACATTATTCAAAACTCAAGTAGTTAGTTCCATAAAAAGAAGATAAATGAAATACATGTGATAATAACAAGAGTATATATGTCAACTTGAAGGAATATATAAATGGAGAAATGATGGTGCAAAATTTGGCTGCAATAAGGGTCACATAGTGGTAAAAGCTAATTCATCTTATCTAGTAGAAAGTTTATACATCTCAATCTTCCAATTCAAAAATGAAGCATGGTATGATAAGAAATATGGATTTATGGAGATCCGTGTGGGACCAAAAATATAATAGAACGATGGGAAAATAGGGGTTTTGTTGAATATGAGAATTAGATTAGAGAAGAGAGAGGTGGGAGTGAGAATGAGAGTAGTCAAAGAGAGAGTTTGATTGGTGGGCGGAAAACAACAAGGAAAGAGTTGGGGGTTGCCAACCAGGTTGATTGATTCTAGTTAAAGTTGTCTTATCGAGAAATGGGAGTGAGTGTCACCTCTAAAAGCTAATCATGACAAATAGAAAGTTGGTGATTTGATTTATACTAATTACAGACGTATCTTTTGTAATGGCTAAAGTAACTTTTTTTCATTGTCACCAAATCCTATCATATATTATATTGTAGACAGTTCACAGGTGGTTCAATTATTGTCTATCGGCAGTGACTTTCACCTTTTTGTTACAGCTAGGAATCTAAACTCATCACTAGCTGAAAGAGTGAGAAAATCAATAAACTAAGAAGTATTAGCAAGGCTATCTTCAAATAATTATTGTGTATTCATCAAAGTAAGACTTATAATAGAAAATTTAAGACAAAATAGTGTAAAGAAGGAAAAATAAATTGATTTGCAATGTTGAAAACAAAATTTAATGAGAAAGAGATAGAAAGTTGTAAAATATATCGATCAAGTCCACTGGGACTGGGAGCAACAATGGACAAAATTTAACATTTGCAAAAAATTGAATTTTAGGTAAACTAATCCGTACAAAGAAAGACAATATTGATGGAATGTGGCTTGGCAATAGTCATTGTCGTCAATAATGTCCACATGGCCTGGCCCGTACATAGAGTTGAGTTGTGTATTAGGGGCCAACAGTCTTGGACCTTGAAGAAAATATCAGCTTTATATGGTAATGTTAATGTGGGTGATCAATTTCTGTATAAGTTTCAACCATTAGAGCTTCCAATAATTACTGACTCTTTGACCACAAAAATCATCTAATTGGGTGAGATGCTAAATTATGAATGAGCAGGAGCAGAAACTGCAATACATAAAAAGCGCAATCCATAAGATAACTAAATTAAAACATAGCAGATTAGTGTTTTCGGGGGCAGTAGCATGTGGTATTAGATGTAATTTACAAGGTAAAGTCAGTAAGTAAAAGCGACATAGCATGAAGATATAATTAAGAAAATGAAAGGTCTGGTCTCGACTTTCTAGAAGGAAAAGAAAAAAAGCTGTTCAGAAACACAAACAGTATTTTGCAGCTTCCAAGCTTAAGTTAACTTCGAGTCTAACTTTAAAACTTGTACATGGTAGATACAACGTTCACTATTACTGCTAAATTCATTAACTTGAGTTAAAAATAATAGGAAGATAACAATTTTAATACAATATAAACTCCAAACCATGAATACCATTGCAGTACGGGGAACAGGTAAATTAATCTTGACTCTCAGTCTTGAACAATGAACATGATTCAAAGGCTATAGCTAGAGATGGGCGTTTGACCGCTCAAGTAGGTCCTTGCCCCAATGGGTTGGGAAACTCCAAAAGAGTTGGGGATTGAGACAGGGCCGGGGGCAAAGTTTGGCTTCAACCCGCCTGACCTGCAGGGACCGCACACCACACAACAAACACACACAACACACACACACACACACACAAACACACATATATATATATATTATATATATATATATATATATTAAATTATATATTATTAAAACATAATATCATTTCATATAAAAAATTTAATATAAGATTTTTTCTATTCAATCTTATAATATTCAATAAATCATATCTTTATTAATTTGAATAGTTAAAAATTGATCAATGAAGCAAACTAAACAAATAATTAGAGGAAGGAAGAGGAACTTACAAAATAAATTGTATCACGTAAGTCCAATAATATTTAGGCAATAATATTAATATCTAATGTATACACATAAGTCTTTCTACATATTAACAAGTTACTAATGTTAAACTAACAAGTCCTACTACCTATTTAATTGATCATAGATTATATCTAAAATGTCTTACATATATATTATAATAATTGTTTGATATTTCATTTAAATATAATTTGTAATTAATTTGTCCAATAATAACAAGTTTCTTTTGCTACTAAAATTGACTTCTCAATCTTTATCAATATAATAGTTTCTCTTCTAATTAGATAGTGTTAGAGGATTTAATTACCTTTTAACGAATTTCTAATAAAGAATTAGACGTATATTTGTTTGCTCAGAGCTGATTTTGCAAAGCTATTTGTTGATATGCTAGTCCTATAAAACTTAAGTGCTTGTTTGTTATTGTTAAGAAACGGTTTCGTTTGATACCTTCATAAGTACTTCAGCTTCAGTCATCGTCTTCACTCTTCACTCACTCATGTACTATATGTAAAGAGTGAGGTGTGACTTGTATTTTACTCCACTAGAGAAAAGAAATACAAAGTTCTTTCTAGAATTTTCTGCGATTCTGTTTATGTTTCACATGGTATTAGAGCTTGAGACTCAGATCAATGGCTTCTAATTCTGCTCCAGTCAAGACACAACAACATGGAGAGAGGAGCTAATAACTATCAGCTTTTTCACTAGCTTTTCCTTCAAGCCTCCAAGGGGTTAATCCAAAGTTAAACAACGACAATTATAACGATAACTATAGGTTCTAGAAATCTAAAGTTCTTTTTCCAGTAGATGCACATGAGCTGAAGATCATACAAACAGGTTGAATCCTTGCCTGCGTCTCTAATTGATTGTGCTACTGAAAATTCTTCAACTCCAGAAGAACCTAGGTCAAATGATAAAATTGTTTCATAGAAAATTAATCCAGGATGTTGCCTGGAAATGCACAGATAAGTTCTAGTACTTGGTTTTTGGTTCTATTTTTTTTAATGTATGTTTGAGAATGTGTCGAAATGCAAGTTTCCGACAGAAATATGGTTTGACTTGAACATGTGTTTCTCAGTGACTCTAAGGCTAGGGCCTTACATCTTAAAAATTTGCTTCAAAATACACAAAAAGGGAATCTAGCATTAGCGATTATGTTAAGAAAATGAAGAGTATCGCTGAAAGCTTATCTGCCAGTGGTCAAGTCATTTGATGAAGACCTTCTTCAGTTCATACTTGATGACCTTGGGTTCAATTCGTGTAACGGACCGCCTGGCTGTGACACCCTGACTGGCCGGCCACGGAGTTCACACTAGCTTGATGGTACTCACCATGCTTCCCAAATGACTATAGCCCCTGGTCATGGTGTTCGAGTGGTGGGGGAGGCAAAAGAAACCCTTAAGGGGGGGGGGGGGGGGGGGGGACAATACTGCCACGTAGAAAGCTGTGTGAACTCTGTGGCCGGGCCAGTCAGGGTGTCAGAGCCAGGCGGTCCGTTCATAAAAAGGCACCTTTTTTGTAACGGTCAGCTGGTGGGCACACTACTAACCGGCCACAGAGTCACGCAGCTCCCTACGTGGCAGGTAAAGGGATTTCTTTTGCCTCCCCCACCACTCGAACCTAAAACCAACCAAGCCTGATGGTACACCATGCTTCCCAAATGACTATAGCCCCTTGTCTGGGTTCGAGTGGTGGGGGAGGCGAATAAATCCCTTAGGGGGGGGGGGGGGGGGGGGGGGGGACAGTACCTGCACGTAGGGAGCTGGGTGAACTCCGTGTTCGGTTAGTAGTGGGTCCACCATGTTGACCGTTACAATTCGATGTTGTCGTTGCAAGCCTAAACTCCAGAATTGAATCAAAATTGATAAATTAACTCTACAAAAGCTCAATTTTTGCATTAATTGCGACTTGGAAAATTCAATTCCTAGATTTCCATGGAGGATCTGTCAACATGCTACTGCTGGTAATGCAAGACATCAATTACCTCATCTTGTTAGTAACTCAATATAACAGGTCCTCATGGGTAGTTAGACCTCCAAACTTTCAAAATTTTGTTGAAAACAACCTGCTCAATCTTAACTCTATGACTAATGTTCCAATTTCTCAAAATTTGAGTTGGAATGCTGCAGATCCACATGACAAGCTAATCAGTTTCCCTTGCTCCTTTATGAATTATGTAGGAATCCTTTTGTAACTATCGACCTTTTTGGCTTTAATGTAGTTGGGTGTGGTAGAGGAAGAGGCAATAGGAGAGGAAAGCCAATGTCAAGTGTGTAGTAGTAAATTGGGCACACTGCAGTCTAATGCTACCATAGGTACAATTCTATGTACTGGCCCTCCTCCTCTGTTTAGGAATTCTGGACAAATTGGGAACTCTGGTCAATTCAATGGCAGTGCGAATTTTGTGAATTTTGGACAACACAATGGTTAGCATACTAGTTCTTGGACAATTTAATGGGAATTGAAATTTCTCTTATCAAGGATCAAATTCTTATAATGGTGGAAATGCTGGATATGGAAACGAAAATTCTGGATATCAAAATCAAGCCTCCTTTAACAGACAATTTAGGCCTATTTTACTAACAACTAGGAAATTTTGGGCCTATTGTTACTCAACAACCAGGAAATTTTGGAAATTCCTTTTACCAACACCAGCCTTTTCCTCACGAATTTCTAACACTCCCTAGTCAACAACAGCATGCAATGCCTCAAGCTAACTTTGTTCACATAAAACTCAAACGGCATATGGTAATCCTACAACCTTTATGGCTTCTGTTCAACACCCTCACTAGATCTAGCATGGTACATGGATTCTAGTACCATTGACCATGTGACATCTAACTTGAACCAGCTAAATAGTAGTAGGAACTATGAAGGAACTAATCAGTGTAGGTTGGCAGTGGTAAATTCTTGAAATATCCATATGGGTTCTTCTTGTCTAGTTCCTACAAAATAAATGCCTTATTTAAGAATGTTCTATGTGTGCCGAGGATAACCAAGAATCTTCTTAGGTGTTCAAAATTTACCAAAGATAACAAGGTTGTTGGTAAATTTACTTTTGATTATTGCATGCTAATGACTAGGCTACAAGGAAAGTGTTGCTGCAGGGAGTGTAAGTAAATCGATGAGCAGAGGCAGCAGGGAAAACAAAAATATTGCCCATCGATTACTTGATATCGCCAAGATCAGGGTCTGATATATTTATATAATATATATATATATATATATATATATTATTATATATATGTTGTTGTGTAGTGTGTGTGTGTGTGTGTGTGTGTGTGTGTGTGTGTGTGTGTGTGTGTGTGTGCTTAAATTGAAATAACACAAATCCAATCAAGGATTAGATTATACTAGCATTTGGAGGCTCTGTCAATATCTCTTAATGCAATTTCGCTATTGATCCAAGAGTAGAATCGAACTCACGTTGTCCACATGAAGACAGTACGTCAAAGACCAAGAATTGATTTTGCTAGAATCAATTCTTGGCTTTAAGAAGTCCAGTATTTGGAAGGATGGGTGCAAAGAAGAAAAGAGAAATTTTCTCTCTTCAAAGAATTCTCTCCACAGCTGAATGAGAATAATAATCTCAAAACCTATTTTGCTTTCTTGATATAGAAAAGCAAAATGTCCATTCCACCCCCAAAGTTTAGCAACAACCCAAACTTATGTAGAATCACATATTAGTCCCTATTTAATTATTTAAGTTAAATATTAATATTAACTTCAATAATTAAATTCGTAATTTTGCTAAATTATTCCAATAATAAAATTGGACGCAGGCTACAACCTCATTAAATTTAATTACACAGCAAAATTACCAATATGCCCTTTCGTCCAAAAGATGAATATATCCTTCAATAGTTAACCATCCTTAAACTGTCTCCTAAGTGTGTGACCCGTAGGCTCTTCATCATATCGGCAGTGAGTAGTATCGCGATTGACACCAATCAATTGTCTCCCTATATACATACCAAGATTGGCCCCTAGCAAGGCATCATGTCCACCCAATAGATTCAAATTCAGCCAAACAACTACCTATCAAATATATGGTTTTCGTGCAATCAAATCCTTTCATCATCTATTATCTCATCGAGACTGAGGTACATAAATAGTGTCAACCTCAGTTATCCTCGATATGTTTGTATTCAGTTAGTGGACTAATGACCAGAATAATAAATTAGATTGAGCAACAACTCAATCCCACTGTGGCCATAGATTTAGTGCCATTGTCATTTACTAAATTGCGCAGTGAGATAACTTCTCTCATACTCGAGAGCGATGAATTATCTGTTGATCCACCATATCATGATACACTCCTCGATGCAGCAAATCACTATCATATTGGTTGCTCTAAATAAAACTACGTTGGGCTAGTGTCAAACTACACCAATCAGTGCACAAGGCGTTCTGGTGATCTCAAGTCTAAGGATCACATGCACCACCATTCGTTAGAGGATTTTTTCCATAGACACTAGGGTTACCATCTATATGGAATCCTTAGGTGGGTTAGTCTAGTGAACTTGCCTACAGCAAACACCCATGTGTTGCACCAGGTTGTCGATAAACAACCTTGATAAGTGAGATCAGTCATTGCCTTTCGACAGGGTCGTTCAACACTATGATAACCTTATCGTATTATTTGTGCCTTTAGTCAGAATCATATTGGAGCTACGAATATTCCTAGACTGGCCACCATATGTGATCATAGGGTTCTCACTATTAAGATTTGAAACACTTGACACCCTCGTCACAATTCTACCATCCTAAACACATATATCAATACATATAACTATGAGTTACATGATATAGTAGAAAATGTCTTTTATTGATTAATAAACATTATTACAAAGAGTCAATTCCACAATGATTGATTGGCTCTAGGGCACCTACTCCAACAGGGAGACCTTAAAGCTGGACTTTATTAATTGAGTCTTCCCTTCAGTTTCTCAAATTCTGTTGTTCCTAGTGCTTTCTCAAATTACAACTCAGTGTCATGTGTTTCTTCAGTAGTGTCCAATCCTCCTTTAGATTGTGTTTAAGAGTCCAATAACGTCTTGATATCAAATTGTTTGTCTGAAAATTTAGCTTGTAGGGACACATGTAAATTCTCAGATTCAAGTCATAGTACTAGTCATATTAATACTTGTAATTCAGATCATAATACTAGTCATATCAGTATTTGTAATGATGATTTACTCAATAAAGAAAATTCACTCAATAAAGTAAAATGTGACTTGAATTCTATTTGTGCTGATTATGAACATTCTGTTTATGCTAATTCTGTTCATCTTGGCATCATCATTCCATGCATGATCAGAAATTCTTTATAATAATCAATGTGATAATTCTGTAGTTAGAAACACATCTCAAAGTTCTTTTCTAGTATGTCAAGTCACTAGCAATAAAAACAATGCAAGTTTGCTTTGGCATAATAGACTAGGACACCCTCACTTTGATGCTTTTCATAATATTATGAGCCATGTTGACAACAAGCATTGTTCTAAGTTACAACAGTCCTTTTGTGATGCATGTCATCTAGGAAAAATGCATAGAAATAGTTTCCCTCTCTCCGTATCAAGAGCAACTGAACCTCTTGCTCTTATACATAGTGATATTTAGGGTCCTGCCCCATTTGCTTCATTGGAAGGGTTTAAGTATTATGTTCAGTTTATTGATGACTTTAGTAGGTTTACATGGTTGTTCCCACTTAGAACAAAAGCTGAGGTTAGATAAGTGTTTATTAGATTTCATCATCTTGTTGAAAGGTAGTTTGGTCACAAGCTCAATTGTTTACAGTCTGATCAAGGGGTGAGTACATAGGTTTAATCTCTTATCTCACTTTTGCTGGAATTCAATATAGACATTCTTGTTCATATGTGCATCAACATAATGGTAGAAGTGAGCAAAAACACAGGCATGTAGTGGAAACATGACTCACTTTACTTGCACATGCATCCATGCCTTTGCATTTGTGATGGTTTGCATTTGAAACTGTTATTTTTTAATTAAAAGGATGCTCTCTACTATTTTAAAGTCTATTTCTCCTTATCAAGTTCTATTTTTTCAAGTACCACTTTACTCTACACTCAAAGTATTTGGTTGTGCTTGTTTTCCTTACTTAAGGGACTTCAATAAACAAAAGTTTAGTTTATTCTTCCAAGTGTGTTTTATTGGTTATAGTTTTGTTCATAAAGGGTACAAGTGTCTTAGTTCCAATGGCCAGGTGTTTATCACACCAAATGTCAAGTTTCATGAGAGTAAGTTTCCCTTTGCCAATAGCCCTTTTCTTTCCAACACAAACTCAAGAGTGTCAAGTAATCCTATAGTTTCTTCTACTGATTTTTCAAACACTCTGTTTCCTTTTATTTCTCTTAGGTATGGTAATTTTCCAGCTCACAAAGACTCCTCTACAACGCCCTACCCTCAATCTAGTTCTTACATAATAACAAGAGGTAAGGAAAATTCTTCCCTAACACCTGTTATATCTGTTTCACCTTCACTTCACCCTACATCAAACCCACTTCTCCTATTTTAACTACAACAACATAGCCTGCACCATTTCACTCAAATAATTCTACTCCTTCACTTCCCAACCAACAGCAGCCAGTACAACTTCACTAGAACTTATACCAACTTCAACCTCTTATACTTCTCTGTCCCCATACCTATAGTCTACACCTTCTTCCTCCACTAATTCTTATTTCTCACTTACTCCACAAAATCAAATCTGCCTTGTCCACTTGAAGTTCACTTAACTTTTTACAACCAGCTTACTTCCACATCATCCTATCCTGCTGAAATTGATCTCAATTCATTATAGTTTCCTGCACTTTTTGTTGGTTCTCAAGTGCCCATAAATTCACATCCTATGTTAACTAAAGCCAAAAATGGTGTGGCAAAAAAGAAAGTTGCATTGATATTGACCAAACAACCTTCTGTCCTACCTAAACCTTCTTCAATTAAGGAAGCTATTCTTTGTCCAGAGTGGAAAGAGGTAATGCAGAGTGAATTTGATGCCTTGGTTAAGAACAATACATGGACTTTAGTTCTCTCTTCTTTTAACATGAATGTGGTTGGTAATAAGTGGGTGTTTAGAACTAAATTCAATGCTGATTGTTCACTTCATAAGTATAAAGCAAGGTTAGTTGCTAAAGGGTTTCAACAAACTTCTGGTCTTGACTAGTTTGAGACCTTCAGACCGGTTATAAAACCTGCAACCATTAGAATTATATTCACTCTCGCTGTTACAAATCAATGGGACGTCCAACAAATAGATGTCAATAATGCCTTCTTGAATGGTATTCTTCATGAGATTGTTTTTATGTTGCAGCCTGAAGGCTTTGAAGATGCTCAACTTCTTTTATATGTATACAAAATAAATAAAGCACTTTATGGGCTCAAACAAGCACCAAGGGCTTGGTTTGATAAGTTGAAACAAACTCTTTTGGATAAAGGGTTTCTAAATTTTGTCTCAGATTCCAACCTTTTTATTTTCAAAGAAGATTCTCGAGTGACTTATGTCTTGGTTTATGTTGATGACATCCTCATCACTGGCTCCAATAGCTCCTTCATTCAACTACTTGTCAAGGATTTAAATGGCCAATTTTCTCTTAAAACCCTTGGTCCTGTTAAGTATTTCCTTGGTCTTGATGCCACAAGGTCTGATCATGGTCTCCATCTTAGACAAACCAAGTATATTGGTGATCTTCTTCAAAATTAGGAATGATGGATGCTCATTCCTGCCCTACTCCTATGGCCGTGGGAACCAAGTTTTTCGTCAATGATAGTGAAGCTTTCCAAGAACCCAGCCTTTATAGAAGTACCATTGATGCATTACAATACTTAACCTTGACAAGGCCTGACATAAGCTATCTTGTAAATAAGCTCAGTCAGTTTATTCAAGCCCCTACTGAGCTTCAATAGCAAGCATACAAGAGAGTGTTGAGATACATCAAAGGAACTCAATACCAAATATTACAATTAGACTAGCAGCCTCTTTGTGTGTAGGGTGTTAAGCTGATGCAAACTGGGGTAGCAATTTAGATGATGGACGATCTATAAGTGGCTACTATATCTACTTGGGCCTTGATCTTGTTCAATGGAGCTCTCGTACACAAAAGGTAGTGGCCTTATCATCAACTAAAGCTGAATATAGAGCTTTAGCTCAAACAGCCACTGAAATAGCCTGGCCCAAAAATGTTTTTTCAAAACTTGGTTTAACCATGAAATCTGCCCCTATCGTTTGGTGTGACAATGTGAGTGTTGGTGCATTGGCCTCCAATCTTGTATTTCATGCAAGAACCAAGCACATTGAAATTGGCACCCATTACATCAAAGATCAGGTGCTGGCCAAGAAAATTATTGTGCAATATGTGCCCTCTAAATTGCAAATTGTATATATTTTGACTAAAGCCCTGTCCATTTCTCAATTTCATGAGCTGAAGCAAAAACTAACTATTGTTGAAATCAATAATGAAGCATAAACTCTGAGAGATCTGACTTTCCATGCAATTGATACAGTGCTAGCAGTGAATGAAATGTCTAATATGTGCTAGTAAATTGCAACTCAGAATGATGCAATAGGATGTGTGCTAGTGTTGAATGGTGCAATATGATGTGTGCTAGAGTAGTGAATGAAGTGTATGCTGTGTGCTAGTAAATTGCAACTCAAAGTGGTGCAAAATAGTGTCATATGAAGGGTATGATGTGTGTTGGTGAATTGCAACTCAAAACGGTGCTGTTGATTGTTTTTAGTTATGAATAGTTATGAAGTGTATGCTGTGTGTTGGTAAATTGCAGCTCAAAATGGTGTTGTTGATTGTTTTTAGTTATGTAGAGTTATGAAGTGTATGTTGTGTGCTGGTAAATTGTAGCAAAATGAAATGGTGTTGTTGATTGTTTTTAGTTATGTAGAGTTTTTAGATTCTTAGTTGTGCAGCTTAGTTTACAAATTTAGTTTAGTTGCAACTTAATTGCAAGGTAGTTTGTCAGATCTTGATGAAGTTTTGCAAGGTGGTTTGTCAATTCTTGATGGAGTTTTATAGTATAGCAAAGGCAATGCAATTTGTAGTTTAGCGAAAATTGCAAATTGCAGTTTAGCAGTACTATGCAACAAAGGCAATACAAGTAAAAGAAATATTTGAAAGAAAACCGAAGGCCATCAAGTATGACGTCTGATTTGAGCGGGAATGTTGTCTAGTTTTGGATTCTGTAGAGGAGCTTGGTTTTAAGGGGAATGTTGCCTAGAGCTGATTTTGCAAAGCTGTTGTCTTGAAATGCTAGTCCTGTAAAACTTAAGTGCTTGTTTGTTATTGTTAAGAAACGGTGTCGTTTGACACCGTCATTAAGTACTTCAGCTTTAGTCATCGTCTTCACTCTTCATTCACTCATGTATTGTATATAAAAGAGTGAGGTGTTGGCTTGTATATTACTCACTTAAGAAAAGAAATACAAAAGTCCTTTCTAGAATTTTCTGCGATTTCGTTTACGTTTCACATATTTGAAAAGGTACTTCGATGATTAGGCCAAAAAAAAAAAAAAAAGATATAATCTCTTCAGAATTGTAAATATTTGATCACGAATTTTATTTTATTTTATTTTTTGTAAAATGATCTATAATCCAACTATTTATAATTTAATGAAGTAACATATAAAATAATCATTGAATTATATAATAATAATAATAATAATAATAATGAATATAAAAAAATGGTGTTACATTTTTAAGTCCAAATATTAAGTTGATATTGTTAGAGTAGGTGCTCTAGAGCCAATCAGTTATTGTAGAATTGACTCTTTGTAATAATGTTCATTGATCAATAAAAGGCAATTTATTCTATATCGTGTAAAATCATATCTACATGTATTGATATATGTCCTTAGAATGGTAGAACCGTGATGAGGGTATCAAATGTTTCAAATCTTGATAGTGAGAACCCTATGAGCACATATGGTGGCCATTCTAGAAACGTCCATAGCCCCAGTATTATTCTAACCAAGGGCACAAATAATACGGTAAGGCTATCATAGTGTTGAACGACCCTATCAAAAGGCAATGACTGATCTCAGTTGTCAAGGTTGTTTACTGACAATCTGGTGCAACACATGGGTGCTTGCTCTAGGCAAGTTCACTAGACTGACCCACTAGAGGATTCCATATAGATGGTAACCCTAGTGTCTATGGAATAAATCCTCTAAGGAATGGTGGTGCATGTGATCCTTAGACTTGAGATCATCGAAGCGCCTTGTGCACTGATTGGTGTAGTTTGACACTAGCTCAACGCAATTCTATTCAGAGCTGTCAATACGGTAGTGATTGGCTGCATCAAGGACTGTATCAAGACTATGGTGGATTGACAGAGGATTCATCACTCCTGGGTATGGGAGAAGTTATCTCATAGTGTATGGGAGAAGTTATCTCACAGCACAATTCAGTAAATGGCAATGACACTAAAACTGTGGCCATAGTGGGATTGAGTTGTTGCTCAATCCAATTTATTATTCCAGTCATTGGTCAACTAACTAAATACAAACATATCGAGAGTACCTGAGGTTGACACCATTTATGTACCTCAGTTTTGATGAGATAACAGATGATGAAATGATTTGATTGCACAGTAACCATATCGTTGATAGGTAGCAATTCTGCTGAATCCGAATCTATCAGGTGGCCAACTTGGTCTGTGTGTAGTGAGATGATTAATTGATGTTAATCACGATACTACTCACTGTCGGTATGATGAGGAGCCTACAGATCACACACATAGAAAATAATTTAAGAATTAGTTTGTGCAAGGGGCCTTTTTGTCTTTTAGGGTGAAAGGGAGTTTGGTAATCTCATAGTGCAATTAAATTTGATGAGGTTGTTGCCTATATTTAATTTGTTGTTAAAATTAAATAAGTGAGATTATATTCAAATATATGAACGCATATATTTAAATGAATTATTATTATTATTATTAAATGTTAATATATTTTATAAATATATTAATTGATTTTAATTAGAATAATAATAATTAAAATAAAATACAAATTGGGAGTGTTTGGACATAAGGGCTAGTTTAGGTTGGAGCTCAAGCCTATTCTTCATAGGAATAGGGTTTTACACATGCACTATATAAATGCATGTGTATTGAGAGAAAAAAATCAATTTTCATTTGTGTGATTATTCAATCATTGAAAGGAGGCAACCCTCTCTCCCATTTTCTCTCTACTCTCATGCCACCCTTGGTTTATTGAATCAAAGTTTTCTTTGATTCAATTTGGTTCTTGAAGCTAAAGAGGATCTAGCAAATCCCTCTTTAGCTCTTCGGGTTATCTTCGTGTGGATTATCGCTGGTTCGATCCTAGTTTGAATTAGTAGCAAATCCTAGTCAGAGACAAGTTTGAAGGAGCTTCCAAACGTGCGTATGAGCTCTAATCTTTACTTTGATCGTTCATATTACTGTAGAATTTTTTATTTAACATATAAACTGTATAATCTGTACTTTGATTTTGGGCATTAAAGGAATCGATTTATCCTTTAATTTTTATATTTTCGTTGCATTGGGTATATCGATTCCTTACAATGGTATCGGAGCCTAGGGTACCAGATTATATAGTTAAATATGAGATTTATAGCATGTATTTGATTGATAACATGTTATTTTGCTAAATCTACAAAATCTATTTTTAAATGAATGATTTAGTTGATCAATTAATTTAATAATGTGTTGATGTTAGAGTAGATGCCCTAGAGCCAATCAATTATTGTATAATTGACTCTTTGTAATAATGTTCATTAATCAATAAAAGACATTTTATTCTATATTGCGTAAATCATTATTATTGCAATATGTATTGATATATGTCCTTAGAATGGTAGAATCGTGATGATGGTATCAAGTGTTTCAAATCTTGATAGTGAGAACCTTGTGAGCACATATGGTGGCCATTCTAGAAATGTCCGTAGCCCCGGTATTATCCTGAAGTAAGGGCACAGATAATATGGTAAGGCTATCATAGTGTTGAACGACCCTGTCAAAAGGCAGTGACTGATCTCACTTGTCAAGGTTGTTTGGTGACAACCTGGTGCAACACATGGGTGCTTGTTGTAGGCGATTACACCATAGCAAGTTCATTGGACTAACCCACCAGAGGATTCCATATGGATGGTAACCCCAGTGTCTATGGAACAAATCCTCTAAAGAATGGTGGTGCATGTGATCCTTAGACTTGAAATCACCGGAGCGCCTTGTGCACCGATTGGTGTAGTTTGACACTAGCCTAACGCAGTTCTTTTTAGAGCTGTCAATATGGTGGTGATTGGCTGCATCAAGAAGTGTATCAAGACTATGGTGGATGGACAGAGGATTCATCACTCCTGGGATTGAGTATATGGCAATGACATTAAAACTGTGGCCACAGTGGGATTGAGTTGTTGCTCTATCCAGTTTATAATACGGGTCATTGGTCCAGAAACTGAATACATAATATCGAGAGTAACCGAAGGTTGACACTATTTCTATGCCTTTATCTCGAAGAGATAATAGATGATGAAAGGATCGAATTATACGGTAAACATATCGTTGACAGGTAGCTGCTTTGCTGAATCCGAATCTATCGGGTGGCCATGATGCCTTGCTAGGGGCCAAACTTGGTCTACGTACAGTGAGATGATTAATTGGTGTTAATCGCAATACTATACACTGCTGGTATGATGAGGAGCCTATGGATCACACACATAGAAGATAATTTAAGATCCAAGAAGAAGGAAGGGCGTTTTCGTCTTTTTAAGGCGAAAGGGTATTTTGGTAATTTCACAGTGCAATTAAATTTGCTGAGGTCGTAGCCTTTATTTAATTTGTTAGAAAAATTAAATAAGTGAAATTATGTTTGAATATGTGTTCGTACATATTTAAATATATTATCATTATTGTTAAATGTTAATATTGATTAAATATATACTAATTGATTTTAACTGAGATAATGATGGAAAATAAAAATATCAAATTGGGAGTGTTTGGCAACATGGGGTGTTTGGGTTGGAGCCCAAGCCTATTCCATATGGGAATAGGGCAACTTTATTATTTTACTATAAAAAGAAAAGTGTGTGATTATTCAAATAATTGATTTCTCTTTTAAAGTAAAACACACACAGCAACCCCTCTCAATACAATCCTACGGCAGAAACACTTTAGGCTCAAAAATCAATTCAATTGATTTGTTTTCTTCTTAATCTTGAAGCCAAAGAGGGTATAGCAAATTCTTCTTTGGTTCTTTTTAGATTTTCTTCTTGTGGACTACGTGGGTTCGATCCTACACTTGGATCGGTAGCAAAACATTCGTTGACAAATTTGGAGGAGCCTCCAACGTGCGTTTGTTTTCTTTAAACTCAAATTTATTTTTCTGCAGATTTTATTTTAATATGAATTGTAAAATTATACCCTTGATCTTGGCTCATGTAAACGATCTCTATATTATATTTACTTTGTTTCTGCTGCGTATATGGGACCTTTTACTAACAGTTGATGCATGTTATATTGTTTGGTTGGTGTCCTGGTCGAATGCTTGTGCATTCGATTCGATTTGGATATGCGTCGTTATGCGAAAAACTACAAAAATGTGAACTGTATGATTCACTAATATGCGGCCTTCATTGCGACGAGATGCAAAATAGTGAATCTCGCCATGGCGAAATAAAACTTCACCATGGCATCACGCCGAAAATGTAGATCTCGTCGCGGCCAAATAAAATTTCGCCGTTGCAAGAATCACTCTAGAATTTTCAGAGTTTTCTGGAAATTTTGTCTCACTGTGGTGAAATAAAACTTTGCCACGGCAATAAAGTTGTTGTCCCGTTTTGTGTTTTTCGTGAAGGGACCAGATTATAGTTTTTAGAACCTTTAAAGCCAATAACCATTCTGCACATTTAAGAAGGTAATTTAATAATTTCACCCACCTAATTCAAAAATTGATGTTTCTGAATGTATGTAATGTACTTGTTTAAATGTTGCATGGTGCCTGGTACATGAGTCTTAGACCTATGGTGAATGTTTTAACGTATTTTTGGGTATGTATGATTGTAATATTTAAATAGGGACTGCGTTCCCTGCCTCTCTCCCTTTCTCGATGTACATTCATTTCTCATCTCATTCCCTTTGAATGTAAATTGAGGTTTCTAATTTTATTGATGTAAAATTAGTTTAAGATTAATTTCATTATAAATTTAGTATGATGTTTTTGTAATGTACTTGAAGACATAGCAAGAACGAGACAATCATACTTGAAGAATCAAGATATTTGTTACAAGACCCTTAGGTGACCCACCGTTTCCTCTAGGCTCGAGGAAATTGGTTTTAGTTGGGCCATGTACTGGCACATTTATATTTTTGTTTAGAATGCATGCTAAGGTTGAATGTTCAATAACATGCCAATAAATGTCATTCTAACAAAGATAATAATCTGGTGAGACATAAAATAAAAACCCTCAAATAAAGTATATTAAGTCACATAAGCCTTCCTTCACCATGGGTTTAATCAAACCACTGTTCGTCGAAACCTTGTTTGCCAAAGCGAAGAGAACACTTCTATAGGTGGGAGGTTAAAGTTCATTGGAGTTTTCCTTAATGGTGATGGGTTGACTTAAAATGACAGTTTTGCTTGTTCGCCAAAGCGAAGGTTGATAAACACGTCATAGGCATAGTAAAGAAGTACACATGTTGTGTACGTGGCGACATGTAGTGTCCACTCTATTGATACTGGGAATCACACTTGAGGACGATGGCTAGGTCGTTGGATTGTGTGATTGGCTTGTTGGCTTGCTTCACATTTGAGGCTAATAGTGAGAGCTATCAACCGATGTGGATTAAGTTTGTTGGCCTACCTAATCAACACATTTTGGCTTGTTCACCAAAGCGAAGGTTTGAAATGGGCTAGATGGGATCTCAGTCCACTAGGAAAGCCAACGGGCTTTCCTGAGTTAATAGTGAGCACTGTTGACTTGAGGAAAATAGTGGGACCATTTTAATAAAAGACCATATTAAACATTAATGAACATTATAATGAGTTTTACTTTTCTGCAATTGTAGATTCACCAAAATGAGCATTATGAACCTGCGACCGATAATCGAGAAAGAATACAGGCTGGATGGATCCAATTTCTTAGACTGGTATCATAATCTTTAGATTATACTGAAGTCCAAAAAGAAATTGTATATCCTTGATAAGCCATACATAGATGAGTCTGGTCCTGATGCCACTCAAGATGTAAAGGATACTTATCAAAAGTTCCTTGATGATGCTGATGGCGTTCAATGCCTTATGTTAGCATCGATGACACCTGAACCTCAAAAGTAGCAGGAGAGTATGGACACTGCTGCCATTATTCTGCACCTTGAGGAACTTTTCGAAGGAAATGCTTGACTTGAGAGGTGCAAGGTGTCAAGTGAGCTGTTTAAGAGCCGCATGACTGAGGGAGACAAAGTTGGCCCTCATGTGCTCAAAATGATAGAGCACATGGAGAGGCTTGAGACTTTGGGTTTTGGGTTGGATGTAGAATTACAAGTGGATTTAATTTTGCAATCCTTACCTGATTTTTTTGCACCGTTCATAATGAACTTCAACATGAACACAATGGTGAAATCCTTGTCAAAGCTTCTAAATATGCTAAGGATTGCAGAGCATGACATGAAAAGGTCCAAGCCTATTTTACTGGTTGCCGCCAGTAAAGAAAAGAGTAAAGGCAAGGGAAAGGCCAAGGCCAAACCCAAGCATAAGCCCAAAAGATAGGATGCTCTTAAGCCTAAGAGTGGCGTTAAGAAGGCGAAAGTAATTCGTTTCTATTGTGGCAAGCCTGGCCACTAAAGAAAGCACTACAAGGCTTTCCTCGCAAGCAAGAAGAAGTTAAAGGCTTCGACTTCAGGTATGTTCATGATTGAGATTAACTTCTCTTCTTCAACATCTTGGGTCATTGACACAGGATGTGGTACTCACATTTGCACTGATGTGTAGGGACTAAGGCACAGTAGATTGCTCGCCAAGGGAGAAGCGGACCTACAAGTTGGAAATTGAGAAATTGCGGCTGCATTAGCTGTAGGAACTTACTGTTTATCTTTGCCTTTGGGCTTGTTGTTGGAACTTCATAACTATTATTACGTACCTTCTATTTCCAGAAATGTTATTTCAATATCCGATTTGGATAATATAGGGTATCATTTTGAGATTTCTAATGGATTGTTGTCCTTTATTTTGAATGGTATTCTATTTGGAATTGCAAGGTTATATAACGAGTTATATGTTCTTGATTTAAACAATAAGGATATTCTCAATGTTGAAACCAAGAGAGCTAAACATAGTGATCGAAACCAGACATACCTCTAGCATTGTATATTGGGTCATGTTAACCAGACTCGCATTGCAAAACTTCAAAGGGATGGAATTTTGGACCCTTTTGACTTCCAGTCATTTGAGGTATGCGAATCACGCTTTTTAGGCAAGATGACCAAGTCTCTTTTCATAAGACAAAGTGAAAGGGCTACTGAACTATTAGGCATCATCCATAGTGATGTATGTGGTCCACTAACAGTTGAAGCCAGAGGTGGATATTCATACTTCATTACATTTACTGATGATTTTAGTAGATATGGTTATGTCTACCTTATGAGACATAAATCTGAAGCCTTTGATAAATTCAAAAAATTCAGAAATGAAGTACATAATATGTTGGGCAAAAGTATTAAAATTCTTCAATCAGATTGATGAGGTGAATACTTAAGCTCAGGGTTTTTTGAATACCTGAAGGAATGTGGGATAGTATCACAATTCACTCCTCCGTACACACCCCAACATAATGGAGTGTCTGAAAGGAGGAATAGGACCTTACTTGATATGGCTGGGTCTATGATGAGTTTTAGTGATCTACCTACATCATTATGGGGTTATGCCCTAGAGACTATGACTCGCGTACTAAATCATGTGCCGTCAAAGTCTGTAGATAAGACTCCATACGAACTATAGAGTGGGCGAAAGGTCAACTTGTCTTATCTAAGAATTTTGGGTTGTGAAGCTTATATCAAGAAATTGACTTTGAACAAGCTGGGCCCGAAATCCTGCAAATGTATATTTGTAGGATATCCTAAGGAGACTAAATGATAGTATTTCTACCACCCAGAAGAGCGTAGAATTGTTGTCGCTTGTATTGGTGTCTTCCTAGAAAAGCAATTTTTTCTAAGAAGTTCTAGTGGGAGAAAAGTAGAACTCGATGAAGTTCTAGTACCATAAGATACATTAGACAAAGGACGAGAAGATGTGCCATAGGAGGTGGTTGAACATCGTGAGGAGGTTACTCCATAATTTGTGGATCAAAGTGAACAAACCTCAGGTAGCACTGGAGCTACGTAGATGTCATGAACCTGAGAGATACAGTTATCTTGTGACTCAACATGGTGACGTACTGGTCTACCAAAACAATGAATCCAGAACCTACGAAGATGCTATATTGGATCCAAATTTCGTTAAATGGCTAGAAGCCATGAAATTTGAGATTGACTCCATGTACCAGAACCAAGTGTGGTCTCTGGTGGATCCACCTAAAGGGGTAAAACCCATAGGGTGTAAATGGGTCTTCAAGAAGAAGAATGACATGGATGGCAAGATGCATACATATAAGGCATGACTGGTTGCCAAATGTTTCAAAATAAATTCATGGTATTGACTATGAAGAAACCTTTTTGCCAATTGCCATGATTAAGTCCATCCGAATTTTGCTTGCGATTGTTGCATATCATGACTATGAGATTTGGCAAATGGATGTCAAAACAGCTTTTTTGAACGGAAACCTTAAAGAGGATATGTATATGACACAACCCGATGGTTTCGTTCTTGATGGGCAAGCTAACAAGATATGCAAGTTGCAGTGGTCCATTTATGGACTCAAGCAAGCTTCAAAGACTGGAAAATTCATTTCGATGAAGCCATAAAATAATTCAATTTCATCAACAAAGAAGATGAGCCTTGTGTTTACAAGAAGGTGAGTGGGAGTGCAGTGGCATTCCTAGTGTTGTATGTCGATGACATACTTCTGATCGGGAATGATATACCAAACTTGTAGTCGATGAAGACTTGGTTATCCAGGTGCTTTTCCATGAAGGACTTAGGAGAAGCAGCCTACATCCTCGGGATAAAGATCTATCGTGATAGATCATGTAGGTTGCTTGGCTTAAGTCAAAGTACATACGTTGACAAAGTACTAAAGAGATTCAGTATGGAAGAATCCAAGAAAGGGTTTCTTCCAATGTCACATGGTGTCTATCTCTCTAAGGATATGTGTTCTAAAACATCGGATGAGAGAGATAGGATAAAGAGGATCCCATATGCCTTGGCAATTGGATCTATCATGTATACCATGCTGTGTACTTAAATTGATGTCTTATGTGCATTAAGCACTAGTAGTAGATATCAATCGGATCCAAGTAAGCATCATTGGATGGCTATCAAGAACATTCTTAAGTACCTGAAGAGGACTAAAGACATGTTCTTGGTTTATGGAGGGGAAGGTGAGCTCACTATAAGAGGATACAATGATGCTAGTTTCCAAACGGACAAAGATGATTATCATTCGCAATTCGGGTTTGTATTTTGTCTTAATGGGGGTGCAGTGAGCTAGAAGAGCTCCAAGCAAAGCACTGTAGCAGATTCTACAATGGAGGCTGAGTATATTGTATTATCCGATACGGCCAAGGAGGTAGTCTGGATTAAGAAGTTCATCACGGAACTTGGTGTGGTCTCCATGATTGTTGATCCAATAGATGTCTATTGTGACAACAATGAAGCAATAGCTCAAGCTAAGGAGCCACGATCTCACTAGAAGTCCAGACACATACTCAGATGATTTCATCTCATCAGAGAAATGGTTGAGAGGAAAGATGCGCAGATCAATAAAGTGCATACTAATGATAATCTTGCCGATCCACTGACAAAACCTCTGTCGCAACAGAGGCTTGAACAACACTTAAGGTCATTTGGTATTAAATACATGAATGATTGGCTATAGTGTAAACAGGAGATTGTTAAAGTAGGTGCCCTAGAGCCAATCAATTATTGTAGAATTGACTCTTTGTAATAATGTTCATTGATTAATAAAAGGCAATTTATTCTATATTACATAAATCATATCTATAAGTATTGAGATATGTCCTTAGAATGGTAGAACCGTGACGAGGGTATCAAGTGTTTCAAATCTTGGTAGTGAGAACCTTATGAGCACATATGGTGGCCATTCTAGAAATGTCCGTAGCCCCAATATTATTCTGACCAAGGGCACAGATAATGCGGTAAGACTATCATAGTATTGAACAACTCTGTCAAAAGGTAGTGACTGATCTCACTTGCCAAGATTGTTTGCTAACAACCTGGTGCAACATATAGGTGCTTGTTGTAAGCAAGTTCACTAGACTGACCCACCAGAGGATTCCATATAGATGATAACCCTAGTGTCTATGGAATAAATCCTCTAAAGAATGGTGGTGCATGTGATCCTTAGACTTGAGATCTCTGAAGCGCCTTGTGCACCGATTGGTGTAGTCTGACACTAGCCCTACGCAGTTCTATTCAGAGCTATCAATACGGTAGTGATTGGCTGCATCGAGAAGTGTATCAAGACTATGGTGGATCGACAGAGGATTCATCACTCATGGGTACGGGAGAAGTTATCTCACAGCACAATTCTGTAAATGGCAATAACACTAAAACTGTGGCCACATTGAGATTGAGTTGTTGTTCAATCCAATTTATTATTCTGGTCATTGGCCCAGTAACTGAATACAAACATATCAAGAGTAAATGAGATAACAGATGATGAAAGGATTTGATTGCACGGTAGCCATATCGTTGCTAGGTAGCAATTTCGCTAAATCCAAATCTATCGAGTGGTCATGATGCCTTGGTAGGGGGCCAATCTTGGTCTATGTGTAGTGAGACGATTAATTGATGTTAATCGCGATACTACTCACTGCCAGTATGATGAGGAGCCTACCGGTCACACACATAGAAGATAATTTAAGAATCAGTTTCTGCAAGTGGCGTTTTCATCTTTTAGAGCCAAAAAGTATTTTGGTAATCTCACAGTGCAATTAAATTTATTGAGGTTGTTGCCTATATTTAATTTGATGTTAAAATTAAATAAGTGAGATTATATTTAAATATATGTACGCATATATTTAAATGAATTATTGTTATTATTAACATTTTATAAATATATTAACTGATTTTAATTAGAATAATAATAATTAAAATAAAATACAAATTGGGAGTGTTTGGACATAAGGGCTAGTTTGTGTTGGAGCCCAAGCCTATTCTTCATAGGAATAGGGTTTTACACATGCACTATATAGATGCATGTGTATTGAGAGAAAAAAAATCAATTTTCATTTGTGTGATTATTCAGTCATTGAAAGAAGGCAACCCTCTCTCCCATTTTATCTCTACTCTCACACCACCCTTGGTTTATTGAATCAAAGTTTTCTTTTATTCAATTTGATTCTTGAAGCTAAAGAGAATCTAGCAAATCTCTCTTTAGCTCTTCGGGTTATCTTTGTGTGGATTACCGCTGGTTCGATTCTATTTTGAATCGGTAGCGAATCCTATTCAGAGACAAGTTTGAAGGAGCCTCCAAATGTGCATATGAACTCTAATCTTTACTTTGATCATTCATATTACTACCAAAATTTTTTTTTGACATATAAACGTTACAATCTGTACTCTGATTTTGGGCATTAAGGGAATCAATTTGTCGTTTAATTTTTATATTTCTGCTATGTTGGGTATATCGATTCCTTACAGATATAACTTAATATGTCTAATCATAATATGTTTTGTCATTAGTCTCTACGTAAATTATCAAGAAAAAAAAATGTATTAAAAAAATTTGACCGCGCTGACCCTGTTGATCGAGGTGGGACCAGGTGGTCAACTCATCCCTTTGGGCCAGGTCCAGGATCCCCCCTCATCCCTGAGCCCAGGGAATCCCCTAGGAGGCCCCGAGTCAGCCGTGCCCATCCCTAGCTATAACATTATAGAAATAATACTACTTTCGTTAAATTGATTTATTTTAATCATCATCGATCTATATGATAAATAAGAGTAGATCAAACATTTATAGTTCATAAAATTATAAGATCAAATTTAAATTTATTAATATATTTTTTCTAAAATAATAATTAATTTAAATTTAAACTTTAATTTAAACCCATGTTAGGAATTAAACTAAGCATGTTTAGTTTTATTAAAGTATTGTTAGTGTTATCTCTATCTCTATAAACTTGAATTTGTGTAGAGATTAAATATAAAAAAATTAAGATTTTAATTCTTGAATATTTTAATTTTATACTTATATAATAAACCCATTCATAAATAGGTTGGTTTGTAACCAGGCAACGGCCATATGTATCAAAATATCACTATTGAGGCTTATGAATTGTATGACTCAAATATAAAAAAGACCAATCTACTAAGCAAATCACATGGTTTGATACGATTATGACATGAACTTGTTTAAATTCAACTTCAACCAACTTAAATCATATAATCTACTTTTCTTGTTTATATGCGGTGAATAATTGACACATCGAACAATTATCACGTTGATTCGTAGTCAAACGACCCATCTGCTTTCAACCAACAATTATTTAATTTACACTGTGTCCAGCAGTATACCGACGGGCAACGATTTTTTACTTTGCTATCCGATTGTACTATTTATCTTAATGTTCTATTCTTGTTCATCTTTACTCTTTATAAGTTGCCTTATTCTACACTCTTTTCCCTTGTCAATTATGACTTTGTTAGCATGGAAATCTAAAATGGTAGATAAATGTAGTTTTTGTTTTTAGTATGTAATAAATGATATTATATGAGAAAATTTGTTGGTCAATAGTAGTGATAGAGTTATTTTATTGTTTGTGATATTTTTGAAATTATGGAAACTATATAAAATATGACTTCTAAATTTTGGAATAGATTTCAAAAGTAATTTATTGGGTCAATATCTGCATAATTTGAAAAAACAAAAAACTCAATTGATTAATGCTAATTGAATGAAAAAAATTGATGAGAATTGATGGTATTTATACTTAAAAATTTAATTGTATGTATACTTTGAAAAAATGAGTGCGTAGAGTATTTTTATGAATATAGATATCTCCACTCATAACAAACTAAATTAGATTTAAAAAAAGATATGAGGGTTAGTTGTTAAATTAATTTATAGAAGGCAACCTGAACACTGACGTAATTACATTTTTGCTTTTGAAAACACAAAATGAATTCAATCGAAGTGACTGAAATCATTAATTTAAATTTGATTGGTTTGAATGAGAATTATGAGATTAAGTGGGTTAATGGGAGCAATTTTTAATTGGATTAGATGAAAATTTTAATCCCTTACTAAATTGAATCTTTTTATTATTATCAAATAGGATACTAAGGTATATAGTGAATCAATTTATTGCAATCTATTAATTTAAAAGCTGTTATTAGGATTCAAATCAAATAATTGCATTTTAGTTTTTCTTTCAAAACTACTAGATTTTAATGGAAAAGTGACTAGAAATTCATTTTATAATTTCGAGATATTAGTTAATTTGACCATAAATTGGGGACTATACAAAAGTAACCAACTCCCCATTCCCTATACCTTATTAACCACTTGAAGTCATTTTCTCAATTTTGGCCTCAATATAAACTAACATATTTCACTCTTCCTTTGTTTTTTTAAAAAGTGACTTGGAGTAGTTTTTTCCTTCTTCAAATCTACCAAGCTTGAATCCGATAATTTTGTGTGCGTTGTGTAGTTTGAATCCGGAAAAGAACTTTGGAAAAGGCAGAATCGTACTTTTCAGCCGATTTTCGTTGATTTGTGCAAGAACTCTAGAGAAAGGACAATGAGGCAGAAGGTTATAAATTATAATTCAATTAGTTATATTATAATCCTTTTCTTGTGTTATTGACAAATCAAATTAGAGGCAGAAGTAGTGTTGTTTACAATACCTAAATCAATTGGTTTCAAGTTGCCAAGTTGGTTTTTGAAGCTGTTTCCAGGACCATGAGTTGGGTTGCGTCTCAATCCTTCCTTCTTTTCTTTACTCCTTAAGAACTAATCACCCGTTAATCGTCACCACTTGTGAGAAATCGTGATGTGCAAAGAACGGCTAATTGCAGCGTTACCTCTGATTAAAGGAACACGCGGGATTATGTGTTAATTTCTCTCACGCGGCAACATCCCCCTCTGAGCCCTCTCTCAGCAACACGGTTACAGTATTGCTTTGTAGCAGTCGGGTTCTGTTTCACTATCAAAAATCTTTTGCTTAAAACACTTTACAGATCAACACCTTTAAGATCTCCCACTTAATTAACATTATCCACTCTTTGTTCATTATGTCTCTATCAATTTCTACCTTGAAGAATTCGGCGCAGATAGATTTTTATTTAGCAAGCTTGTCGACACTAATTACTGCATCAATTGCATTAATAAAATTAATTTACTTACAGAAACTTTCTTAGCCATTATATGTACAGAACAATATTATATTAGTGTCTAATCAGAAAAAAAAAAAAAAAAATCAACAACAACAACAACAATAACGACCATACGACCCTGAGCTGAACGATCTTTCAACCATGGAAATTAGTTAATTGTATGTAAGCGGCTGATTAAAGTTGATTGTATGTAAGCGGCAAGGCTTTTAAAAGTTGGGATTTGTTTTTCTTCCGTTTTCCCCAAATAAGAAAGGATAAAAGGCTCCAAGCAATTGTTTATTGCAAGAATTCGCATTTATTTATTATATAATAGTAAAAATTAGGGTGTTTTTAATTGGTTACTAGAAGTTGGTCACTAGCAGGTTGGTGACTTAGCTTTCTCTAGATAGAATTTGTCAAGAGAGCGATCATATACAGACCAGAAACTATGTGCTTAAATCCCATCATACATAATGCCGCAGTTTGAATTTGAATTTGACGTGCTCTGAGCTGAGTGAGTAGGTACAGGATGGTGACTTCTCAAGGAGAAGTAATAGCAAGTTTAGGGCATACTCCAAGTTCTTTAGTTCAGCTTAAGGCAGGGTAATTCATAATTTATATCTACCATAAAACCCTTGCTTGGTTCATAATATAGTAAACTTCTAACATTTAATCTTGCACCACTCTGTCATATCAACAACCCTATGGTCTCATATATATTCGCATTTTTGTTCTTTATACGTTTCTCTCAACATACAATATCACTTGGTAGTGACGACACATGCAACAAAATAAAAACGTTTCATACTCTGATATGCACATATATTTATGAGAGGGAACAAATCATATTACAGGCAACTGTTATGTTACTCCCAAATAACATTGCTTAGGGTTAGCTACCATTTGATTATGTTCCACGGGTTGACCATTATTCTTGGAACATGATCCAAGGGGTATAATTTCTAGTTAACCGGTACCCTAGTATTACTCCATATGATACTATGGTGCTTTCAAATAGTTGATATATATTTTATTATAATGTTTTGATAAAATAGATATAGATATTTTGGAATAAGAAAGGAAAAAAAAAAAAAAATTGTAATCTTTTCTGAAGAGCAGCTTTGCCGCAAACTGCTTTCAATAGTTTGTAATTATAAATTCAATACACTAATGCTAGGCTTTTCAATATCTAAATTAATTTCTTAACTAGTTGTGTTTCAGTTTTATATTGTAGGAGAAAGTATTGAGTTATTCTGTAGTGTTTTCTACTTAAAGTGAGTTTATTTGTGGGAAAACTGAATATGCTGTCAATACAATGAAAAAGGTTAACGAGTACTTTCTCCTTTTTTAAGCATAAATAAAGCGAAATTTACTCTCAAAAGTAACACATGCATAGAAATGCTAATTTACCAAATGATCACGACCTTAGATATAATCTTATACTACATGTTTGTTGCTCGAACATGCTTGTTTTGATTCTACGCCATCCTTAAAGACATGGTCGCCCAAACAAAATTTGATTGGTCATTCTTCTGTCCCGTTTTACTCGGAAATTGATGTTAATTTCAGACCAATTAATTACACTGATTGATGAGTTTCTCTTCGAATGTATAGCTAGCAACGTTGATCCATAATCTTATTGAAGTGCAATATGTTAATTTATAATCAGCAACGGCACGTCTGCACATATATTACTCTTATTGAGAGAGTGAAGTAGAGCTAGTGAATGGTTATTTTTGACAACTTGATAATTAAGCTAATTAAAAATGACTTGCACATAGAGATGCTGCGTACGGGAAATAATGATTTTATAATTGATTGCAATGAATTAATATATATGTTGTAGAGAAGCAAAACCTTAGCACACAGTCACCTTTCCAACATCTCAAATTTTCTCTTACATTCTATATGTTGTCGTTTATGATCATCATAATCAAATCTAATTTAGATATTAAGTACTGCATAATGCCCCAAAATATCACTATTCTTGACGTTAAGATGGGCAGTTTTATTTTGCTGCAAAAACGCAGTCCAACCCAGATGTCCAACACCAAGCTGGCTTACACCCCAACCCTCCACACACCGCAGTTCATAGACAACTGGTTTGCACTTTACCACTTTTAACTTTGCTTATTCTTCTCTCTGCAGCCAAATTAATCCTTCCTCCATAAATGGCTTCTCCAAGCTTCCCCTTCAAACCCATCATCTTCCCGCCATTAATCTTAATATTCCTCAAAACACCATGCATTACTCAAAGTCCAACAAAAGTACTAGCCCTAGCAGCAGCAGCAGCAGTCGCAGCAATGCTTCAACTACTACTGGTGCAATTGCCACGACTGCTCCCGGTCGTCACCCAACTTATCGTGGAGTAAGGCGCCGGAGCAGTGGCAAATGGGTTTCCGAAATTCGAGAGCCGAGAAAGCCCAATAGGATTTGGTTAGGGACATTTGCCACTCCTGAAATGGCTGCAATTGCTTATGATGTGGCGGCACTTGCCCTAAAAGGCCAGGAGGCTGAGCTTAACTTCCCAAACTCGGCGGGTTCTCTGCCGGTGCCTGCCTCGACCTCTCCACGCGATATACAGGCGGCTTCAGCCTCAGCGGCGGCTGCTTTAGGGGCGGCAAAGGATGCTTTATTTGGGATTGAGAGTGAGGAGAGTACTAAAACTAATGTGATAGAGTCGGAGACAGAGAGAGAAATGATACAACA
This sequence comes from Pistacia vera, assembly GCF_008641045.1. Taxonomy (NCBI): domain Eukaryota; kingdom Viridiplantae; phylum Streptophyta; class Magnoliopsida; order Sapindales; family Anacardiaceae; genus Pistacia; species Pistacia vera. Next base: position 2,088,265 of record NW_022196165.1, read on the forward strand.
TGAATTTGTGGATGAGGATTTGATCTTTGATTATCCAAATGTTCTTGTGAACATGGCTCAAGGGATGCTTCTTAGCCCTCCTCGTTTGGACATTGGTGGGGATGATGATGATGATGATGATGCCGATAATGCTGGAGAAGATCACAACCTTTGGAAATTCCCTTAATATTTCCTTAAATAATTAATATCTATAATAACACTATTTTCTCCACTAAAGAACAAAAAAACTAAAAAAAAAAAAAAAAAAAGAAAAAAGAGAAAAAAACTCTAATAAATCATAATATCTATATCTATATCTATATCTATATCTATATATATATATATGAAAACTTTAAATGAAAGAGTAGGGTAAAATTAATGTATTGCGTGTATCTGTGGCTTTCTTCTCTTTTTGTTGTTTGTACAGGAGTTTCTACGTTTTGGGTTTAATTGCTGTTGTCGCACCTTGCTCTAATAGCAATGCTTCAAGTGTTGTACAATGTGCAACTCTTAGAAACTATATAAATAATATAATTTTCAACTTTATATGAGTTGTTTTATCAGAAATTTTAATTTGTACTAGCATTAAATTCTATATCTATGCTCATATATAGCTAACAAATTTCTCATTTGATTATGTCATAAATATAAATAAATTGCATGGATATATTGTAAGCTTGAAGTGGTTGATTATGGCCATTAACTACAACCAACCGAAGTCGCCACTACCAACTGGAAGATGTGATATTTGTCACCATATGAAGAACTTTCTGGATATTACTTGAATCGCATCATTCATCTATCAACACCAAATTAATTTACAAACAGCCAGAGAATTCAACTCCATCTCTTTCTTTCCTCTCTTTTTTGTGTTCCTGGATGAATAGAACCGTTATATAAAGCGCTAAAGAAACCCTAAAATCGCATGATCAGTACTTCAAGTTAAGCAATAGCTCTTATAATTGAAAGGAGAGGAAAATAGATTTGCCTGGATGCTCAAATCTTTAAATCAGAGTTCAGTTTCAGTACTTCCCTAGAGATTTTTCAAAGCTAAGCAATAAGCAAACTAAGATAACATCCATGGTTTGGTGAAGAAAAAAGCAGGGCAAATTGGAGATTTAGTCAATTAGAATCATTATGACGTTGAAGTGATTAAGGGTTTTGACAACCTTCCTCTAACCATATAATTAACAACCATAATTTATATATCACTTAAGAGTCATAAACAGCCACAAAAATATATTACATGAACTGGAATGAAGGAAGTTATAAACATGGTCATTATGCTCCACATAAGCATAAGGCCCACCTTACCCTATGTTGACATGTTATTCTCAATCAATTGGTCTATCTCCACGTGTCACTCTCGTATTAGGTATATCCACTGTGGAATGTCGAGATCGATTTTGATATTTTACCTTCATTCGATGGCTGTCTCCTGCTCATGCAATCGTATTTATAATATTTAATATTTATTATCTCTAGCGGCCAAGTGCATCCACTATTTGCAGCAATAATAATAATAATAATAATAATAATAATAATAATAATAATGTTTTGTATCTTGTCCTATAATAATATATTATTTATTATTTATCAATTTCCTTCTCTTTTATTAAAAGTTTTTATTGGAAAGAATGATATCATCTACATGTTTGTTTGCTAAAAAAAAAAAAACTGTGATTAGTGAATTTTTAAAATAAATGCATAATATGGTAGAAATTGACGATCAATAAAGATAAAAGTGGTAATTAAATAAAGGTTTATGAATATATATTTTTATATTTATATTTATATTAATACACATGTCATTGAGAAATTTTGAGTAAAGACAGAGGTCATGAGAAGAAACTTTTTTGATCTAGAAAATGATTTACAATAATTTCTAAGTTGGTAATAAAAGAGCAAATCAAGATGTCTACATAACTTATATTAATATGCCGTTATACTTTAGACAAGGACACAAACAATATAATTCCTCATAAAATATGTTTTATAGGTTTAGTTTTAAAGTTAAACTTTTCATTATGTGGTGTTACAATGATGATGTATAAGAAATTATTGGATAAGTGGGAGTAGGAGAAGAGATGAGAAATCAAGTGGTATGCACAAACGAGTCGAATGCAAAACATGATACACATTTTGAATAGTTTGAAAGGTAGTAATAATAGCAATCAAAGGTCTGATAGGAAAGTTCATATGCTTTTTATATTCTGGATTAGACAAATTAGCTCCCATGTTCATCTCAAGTTTTTCTTCTATCTGATTTTTCTTTGTATAAATATACGGAAAAAAAAAAAGTCAAAAAACTGTATTTGTTCTTGGATTTTATTAGAAATATAATGATTTTTTTTTTTTTTTTTCAAACGAAAAATCAAAAATGGAAATTTTAAAGTAGCTACCATGATTTCTTAAATGGCTAAAGTCTTACAATATGCGAATTTCTAAAGAAAACAGTGCTATAAATAGAATTTTTAGGAAAATTTACGAAGTAAAATACTAAAATTTAGACATTTATCTAAGCACACGAATCAATAGATAAGAAAACATAACATAGAGTCAATACGAACTTTAATGATTTATGTCATTAAAGTTTGACTTAATCTTGCTCCTGTCTTATTGTTCTACTAATATTTAAATGGTCCTCATCCAATTAAGAAAAAGCTATGAAAACCCTAACTTTGGTAATGATCCAACTTTATTATTAAAATTAGAAAAAAATCTACCATATATTTGAAATACCTTGAACCATTCTCAAATTATACTATAAACTTGTTACTTGTCGAGGTTGTATAATTTGAAATTCAAATTCGATTTGTAATACTACAAATTAATGTAAGAAAATCAATAATATAACATAACAAATCAACAATACTCATCCAACAACACATGTCGTCACATCATTTTCTTCAATACAAAGCTTTATATAGGGGTCAATTTCTAATTCTGGTTAGATTGGTAATATTTAAACTAAACAATTAAATTGAACACTAACTCAAATCTATTTAGATTACACTAATTTAGATAGAGATAACACAATTATTATTTTGATAATTTATATCCTTAGTTTAATTCGGTTTTAGAATTAAATAAAACTTATTTCCATATTGTTAACGGTTTAGAATAACTGGGAGGTTGCGAAGACTTTTCCTGCCAAGTTGAATAGTCATTGTTGTGTACGATAGGGTGCTATGTTCCCCTGACTAGACAAGCGAAAGAGAATAATATGGTTTGAGTAAATTGCAATTACATGTGAGCAAATCACCTGGAGATGTATGAGCAATTTAATTGATACTAGTTAAATTGATGGGCAGCAGGCATTCCATTGATTAATGGGCAGAGTCAATAGAAGTAATAATTATGTAAAGCAATGATTTAAGCACCACGAAAAAGCTTAATTATAACCTTTATTGACAGTGCTTATGCTTGTTTCTGTTCATTCCTACGGATGACATGAGCTCTTCCCTATCTTGTTCAGTGCCTGTTTAATGCCCCTTTACTCCTGTCAAGAAAACTAGATTGTTACAGCCATGACACAACTGGATAGTTTAAAATTTATTCTACCTTAATTGTCTTTGCATTAATTAACTACCCATCACTCACAAGTTTGTTTTGTAATGATAATAAACACTTGTGAGCAGCGACTTCTAATTAGTGTAATTAATTAAGGTTCCTATTATGCACTAATTGGATTATATTTTCTTTAGTATATTATTACTGATCCTTTTACAAATTTGCCTTTGTGATGGTAACCCTTAAGTATATATATTAACTTAACATCAGTGATCATTTACTGGTCTATGTCTTGAACTTAGCTTATAAAAGATGTACAAACAGCATTACAAATTCATTGTAGACCTTAAGCTTAGCTCACAAGAAATATGTTCAACCAACAAATTTTTTAAATTAAGTGCTTTATACATACTTCACGATTTATTCAATAAATACATTTTTTTTTTTTAAGTGTTTTATACATGCTTCACGATTTATGCAGTTCTTCTAGGGTTCATTGTATTGCTATCTATTATAATTATTATTATTAGCCGTAGTTATGAAGTACTTAATTTATATCCTGCTGAACCGATTGATCTCTATGCAAAGTTTTATTGATGTACAGTAAGTGGAAAAGCCACTTGGATATTATCATGTACGTGTAATCAAATAATAAAACAAAAGGAGCTCATAATTTTACAACTCTTTCAATCATCAACATAGAATTGAGCAACTGAGTCTTCTGTAATGTAATGTCAACTTGATGTTTTTCCTGTTAATACACTTACCCTTCAATTAAAGAGATGGTAAATGTCGACATTTTTATCATATTTATGATCATTGTCAGCACCATGATTAGCCTCCTCCGAGCACAATAATAACTTGTAAAACTCGAAAATAATTGGAGGACTATTAGTAATATCTAGAAATGGCAATTGATAGTCTTTAATAATTGGAGGACTATTAGTAATCTTTTCTTCTATTATCGTTTATTTTTTAGCTATGAGATCAAGAAGGATAAAAGTTCTGCTCATTTATGGTAATTTTGATCTTCAATTAATATCTGAAAATTTAGGCAAAAAGCACACATATATTATTATCCTTTGAAATTTATGCACTCATTAATTTTTCAAATTTGGGTGATAAGAGATGTGCAATATAATTGGCAATGGTGAATGATGAGTGATTTCATAAACATGTATATGTAGTAAGGACACTAATCGCAAAAGTAATAAAATGATGAATAGAGTATCGTTCCCCCGAGGATTGAGTGCTAAATACCGATTTTCCTAATTTTATAACTAATTGATTATTAGATTTGCGGGAACTAATTAAAACTAAATTAAAACAAAATATAATAGACAACTAAAATTAACACAACAAAAGTAATTCAACAATGAATTTCAATTCAAGAAGAGAGGTTAGGGTTTGATTTCACCAAGTTACTCCAACTTAACCCAATAATCCTATTATCCTCAAATTCACATGCAAGGATTACAAATTGGGCACCCTAGATTGTAAAATATACCTTCTCAGACTATATTTCCCTACTTATCCCTATTAAACTTCCGCACCCAACAAAATGAAGTTCAATAGTTCAAAGTCCCTTAAGCAAATGGAATCCTATAAAGATTTCATAGATCGCGTTTGTCTATCTTTAGTTTTCGCTTAATTTATGGTGTTTATCTTAAGAAGCTAACACATGAATCACTTCTCAGTCTCATGATGCTCAATAGTCATTTGAATAAAAAACCCAACAATCAAATGCATTAAGAACAAAGACAAACACTTAATCCATGCAATAGAACCCAAAAACAACAAGATATTATTAAATCTTTGTAAACTAAGATCCATCAAAACCCTAACCCAAAAATGAGTTAGTTCGTGTTCAAAATGAAAATAAATATCAAATACATAAAGAAGTCAAAGTTCAACATCATAAAAGAAGAAAGGGTTATGAAAACTTCTCTAATTTGGAGACTGTAAAACCCCCCTCTAGTCAGGTATCCCCTAAATATCCCTCAATGAGAATCCTGAGGATATATGTTTGGAGAACGAGTTGTATTTAGAAAAAACTTGTATAAGGATAATAATAATAATATCCAAAACATGCATATAAGATATCACGCAGGATCCAAACTTATAATTTCAAAAACTTTGAGAATTTATCTGGAAATTACACAATCAAAACATATTTATAGGGTGGAAGCTTCCAAAGGTGTTTCACAGACATTTATCATTTACATTATTTACATCAAGATAAAAACATCAAGATGACAATAAATCATCTTCCCTCATGTATAGCCCCTGTCTCTAGCATCCTTTACTTCTGGTATACTTGCAAAGTAATCAACAATGAAAGGGTGAGCGCTAATCGCTCAGTAAGGAATGATCCATTTCATTCTAAATGTGCTATTTGACTATTATTTAAATATATTTGTTAACACATCACTTATCTTTTACATCTAGGTATACTCCCTCATCCCCCCCCCCCCCCCCCCCCCCCCCCCCCTTTTGCTAATTCATATGCTTTCATCATTTTATCCCTGGCTATATAAACATCAATGCATACACATACATGCAAATAAGTATGTAAACATAGTACCCACACATTACATGTCATGATATAACATCTAATATCATCTAACCTGAGTATCATCATCTCATGATGTAATAAATCTTAACTCATGTAATGCAACTAATACATTGAAGCATTTAACGTGAGCTGATCGGACTTTTCTTAGCATCTTAGCACTTCATATCATCTAGCCTAAAATTCATCTAGAGCTCATATCTCGGAGGTGTGCTTACGCGTTATTTAGCATCTAAACATATATTCATCTTTCCTCACCAGTATACGAGGATATGCTTATCCGTTTTCCATCATGTCTTATGCATCTCTAACATCTTATGGCATGTAAATACATATTTTAGTGAGCTTAATACTTTTAATTCTTCATGGATTATCAATCCATTTACATTACCTCTTGCTCACATTTATCATCTTAAAACATGTATTACATTGCATCTTCATGTCATTTCATAACATTAATCATGCATTGACATCATGACTATGTATACTTTCAAAGATCATTTAACTAATGGGTGAAATTAGTACATGGCTTAATCACGTAAATATATAATCAATTCATAATCATAAGAATTAATTATGTTAAATCTTAAACTTTAATAACTAGACTTATACTTCAGGCCATTTTCCATCCTTTGATAACAAATTGGCTCTTGGCCTAAACATAAGAGTATAGGGCTGTGTCTTAAATTTCTGCGCATCAAGATCTGTGTCTTAAATTTCTAGCGCATCAAGAATCATCTCATTTCATTTTTATAACTCATGTTATGATCAAAATACTTAAGCATGTTTACATAACCCCTAAGCTTACCAAATCCAATTTTCATATTAAACTATGCCACATCAATTCCTATTGACAATTAACCAATAGGTCAACTTATGGATCAAATAAACCTCCCCTTAATAGTCTTTAACATCTTAAAGGAAGTGTAAAATCCATTCCCATAATCATCCATTATTGTTATAAACTTGTAAGCTAATGCAAACACACCAACACTTCTAATAGCAACCATTCAACACCATGTGGCCTCCAATACTACAAGTTTCGCCACAATCAACATCCAACACTTCATTTTCTTCAATCAAACATAACAACTCATAAAACATAAATAGCAATAACTTCATGTATAATGAATTCAAGGCAATAAGTAGAATAAATGAGTTCAACTACACTTGCCATCAACTAATTCTATGCCTTAAAGCCTTAATTTAAGGTTTCATAAAAATCTACAAACCCTAGCATAATCCCTAAAGTCATGGGAGGTTCTTCCTTACCTTTTTAAAGAATTCCTCCAACAAATCCTTTGCCTTTTTCTTCTTTTACACCTTAATCCTACATATATAACATTATACCTCAACATCTACTTCAAATCACATCAAAACTAGGGTTTTTAATCCTTACCTTAAACCCTTCAACTTGAAGATCCAAGGCTCCTATCTTGTTCTCCTTGAAAAATTATACAAAACTCCTTTAAAACTTAGAGAAAGAAAGCTTGTTTCATTGAAGATTTGAGAGAAAATGGAAGAAAGGTTGAAGAAATGCTCTCTCCCTTGGCCTGAACGAATATCTTCTCATTTATAGGAAAATATTTCATTAATTTTCCAAATTTATGCTATTGGCCTGATTATTTTAATTGTATAACTCATAAGTCCTTAATTCTTCATATAAGGGCATTTTGGTCATTTCACACTAAACATAATCATTACTTAATTAATGCCATTAAATGCAATTAAGCCTACTCATCCTTGACTTTTTCAATGCTTATCCATAGGCAAAATGACTATTTTGCCCCTAATACCTTTCTATGGATAATTGATTCATACTGTTCCAAATGAATTGACTATTTTGCCCTTAGTTAGATTTTATGTTTTTTAACATAAAATTAACATGTAAAGGACTATTTTGAGTTAGGAACATACCTTTGACATCCTGGGTATTATAGAGACCCAAATTCTTCCAATCTTCTTCTCCTCTCCCTATTTCCTAAAATGTCGACCTCCTCTAAAAAATGGGCTAACTTTTCTTTAAAAAGTAGCCAAAAACCCTAGGACCAAATGCTATAAAAGGAAAACACATTTAAAATCACAGTTTTCACCGCGGCGAAGTAGAACAAAATTGTGACTTAAACATTCCAAGGCATACTTTGCTGTGGCAAAGTTCTGTCTTTGAGGCTTGAATTTAAGGAATTGCCCTCCGCTTGTCTTTTCACTCGAATCTTCACTCTTCTTGGTTTCTGGTTAGATCAAGCTTCAAAGGTGCTTCCAATTAGCCTCAGAACTTCTTTGATCTTCTCAACAACAATCAAAATTGGTCAATGAGCTCAAATTTGCACTGTTTCTCTCCAAAACAGGATTTAGGCTTGAAACATAAAATAGACCAAATTAAGTAACAATTCAGGCCAGAATCTGATGAGAAGTATTAAAAATCCTACTAAGTTCATAAGAAAAACAATATAATCATTAGGATTATCAAATACCCCCAACCTTAAGGCTTGCTCATCCTCGAGCAACAAAAACAAAATGCAACAAAGAAAATAACAAAAACATTAATGAAAAATGAAATGAAAACTAAACATAAAAAGAAATGCCCATATTGGATTGCAAATACGATTCTAAAAAATTGTTGGAAATTTATTACAAGAAAATGCTCAACACTCCAAAAAGTCATAAAATGAATTGACTATCTTTCTCTATTGGTCCCCTAAGTAGAAAATCCCCACTTCAATCCACCCTCTGACTTCTAAGATTCTTTTATGCGCAAAGGTGAAGTTTATCAAATGGTTGTAGACTCCATAAGCCTAAATATCTAACTACTCTCCACTAATGCAGGCTAGACATTGCTAAAGATCAAAAGGTCTTTAAAGCTTATAACGTTAGGCTAGGGTAAGTGGCTCCAAAGAAAGGATAGGACAAACAAAGCAAGAAAACTCGGTTTTCCTCATGCAAACACAAAGACCTACATTGATCCCATTTCTTTCTCAATCACCAACCAAAATTATCAACCCTTTTTACAACCCCCAAACTTATGCATTTTTTTTTTAACCCAAAAAAACGACAAGAACATTTACAGTACAATCTGAAATGGGGTTATTTGCCCCTCTTTGTTGCCCTTTCCCAACCCACAAACTTATGACTTTTTTTATCAAACACTTATTCACACACTTTTCAATGCTCTTTTGTGTATACATAAGGTCCAAAGCTTTCCTAAAAGGGTATGATAAAGTATTTAGATTAAAGATGTTGGAAATACTTGGTTAAACAATAAAAACAAGTCTACATAACAAAAGGCTCAAAAGGGGTGACAAAATGACAATTTAAAACTTGGGTTGGCTAAAAATGCTCAAACGTTCTAACAAAATGCCTAAATCATTTCCTCAGCAATGTCTAATCCTAGAATTTCGCCTCAAACAATTCTCAACTAGGTTCTAGAGTCTACAAACATTATCAAGACATCAACTAGCCACATAAAATGTTTCTAAGCATACCAAAAAATGACAATGGTGGTTGAACCACTCAATGAACCTCTAGCTAAATCAAGTCAACCATCATTAACTTGAAGCAATGCTTTGCATTTTCCATAAATAAAAATCCAACAATCAACAAAGTCATCATCGACTCATGCTAATCAATTGGGCAAAACACAAATAAAAACTACACACAAAAACTTAAAACAGAAACACACAAAAGCTAAATAAAAAAAATAAAAAAATACACAAAACTCACACAAAACAAAAATTTTCAAGTTTTTCTCTTCCCCCAAACTTAAAATTGCATTGTCCTCAATGTCAAGCAATAATTACCCAAGGAATAGAAAAAAAAAACATGAAAAGATATGAGATACTCCCCTGATTAATTTGTGAATATTGAAATGGGCGCAAAACCTAGACTTCGCGTCATCGTTTTCCTCATCAGCAGTATCTGTCAAAACACATAAAAACTCAAGGGTCCAAAATGTGTTAGAAAATCTCATAGAATATGGAAAAATTACATCTCAATCTCAACCCTTAACAAACTAAACCTAAAACCTAAAAATATAAAACATAAAACCAGGAAATAAAATGAGTTCCACTGTACAAAAACAAAGCAAAATAAAAAATAAACAAAATAAATGTGTTCTAGGCTTCATTCTTCTTCATCCTCTTCATCATCTTCGTCATCTTCATCCATGGCATCATTAGGGATTTGATCTTCATTGTCTAGCCAATCTTGCCATTGGAAATTGGACACATCTATTCCCAGACTGGTGTAACACAAACGCTGCATCTCATATAACATTCATAATTGATCTCCCACCCAATCTTGGCTTTTCTCTATTATGTTCACGCTAGCCTAATGTTGTTGCATTTGCTCTTATGTGGTAGTAGGGGTTGCAGTGGATGTCGATTTTCTGGAGCTTGAGCTTGCTCCCTTTTCAGTCTTCTTTTTGCTTTGGAGCTTGTCCAAAAATTTGTTGTTCAAAGGTGGAGCTGGATGAAGTTTTATTTCATCATCAGTACTCTCAACCCCTGCTTTTTTGCACAAAGCTGTGATTAGATGGGGAAATGGTAGCTTGATCTAGTAGGTCTCGCTGCATGCCAAATGTTTTTCATTATGATCTGCCCCACATTCATCTTCTTTTTAGTGTAAATGGCATAGACCAAGACTGCATGTGCAACGTCAACAGTGCTGTAGTGAGTTGTAGGGATCAATCTGGCGCATACAAAGTATTGCCAACTTCTTGTTTCACTTAGCAAGGAGCTTCCAGGAATTTTCCTTATTCCCTTTTTTGTGAGCTGCCAAGAAGTTCCTGGTTTGGCTATCTTTTAGAGAATTTCATCATAATCCGGATTTTGTAACATCTCCCTATATTCATCATGTGTCACCGCTCTTAAACCATAAAACTCATTAATAATAGTGGCAATGCAAGGAATTTCAACTCCTCTAACATAAACTTTTCCATTTTTGCTGTCAGGAAAGTTGGCATAAAACTCCTGAACAATGGGATCTACGGCTAAATGCTCCGGTTCATTTGTGAAATCCCCCCAACCTAAGCCTACAAGCCAATCATGTATGTCTATGACATCTAGACCTCTCTCATGTATAAACCCTTTATCCCTTTCAACTGCAACTTCATATCTTTCCCTTGCCTTCGTAGTGGCAAATGTGTTATCGACAGCTTTTCCTTTGGTAGGTCTTTTCAAAGGCATGTTTCTCTTTCAACACACTTCTATTGCAAACTCAACCACAATGCAAATCAACAATTCAAAAATACCCCAACACACAACTCCAATCCACAAACTACAATTCCAATTCACCAAAAACACAACAACACAACCACACAATCAACAATTTTGACTTCAAAACAAATAAATCACAGATTTCAACTACCCAAGACTACCAAACTTCACAATTTCGCCCTCAACAACTTCAAACACACACACCAAACTACCTCCACCTCAGATCAATTCAAATCCACAACAATTACACTCCAAATTGTAGTCAACTCAACACAAATTGCACAATTATTCTCCAAAACACAAATAATCCCAACACTCAAAAGATTCAATCAATTTCCCAAAAATCAAGCATCAATAATTGAAATCAATCCAATTCAAAGCTCAAGAACACGAAATCTTACCAAACCCACAAGGATTGAGCTTTCAATTTCACTAATTGGAGCCCAAATCACCAGATCCCCAATTCTTGAAAAACTTAGGGTTTTCCAAAAATCTCAATATTTGCTTCAAAATCCTTGCTAAAGTGAGGCGAAACGGTGTTATTGGGAGTACTGGAGATGAGATTTGCACGAAAAATGCTTGGGAAAGGTTGAAAGTTTCAGAGAAAAAAAATTTGTTCTTGTAGGCTACGGTTTGTGTTTTGTGAAAAATAAAGAGAAGAAAGTCGGTTTATATAGAAACAGTGTTTTGTCGCAGCAAAATTCAGAAAAAATTGAATTCTTGCCTAGTCATGTGCGTCACTGTGACGAAGTAAATTTCTCGCCGCGACGATGCTGAAAAGAAGAATGCACAATCATTCCATTGCATACCATGCTGCGGTGAAGTCTTGGAAAAATCCAACCTCTCAGATTTGATGTTTTCGCCGCGACGAAGTTCTGGAAAAATTAGTCACTTAACTTTTTAAGGGATAACTTGCCGAGGCAAAGAAAAATCTTCATAGAGGCAAAAGATTGGAATTTTGCATTTTCTTCCGAACTTCACCTGAAACAAAAAATTAACATACATTAGCTAATTCTAAACTAACTCAATCAAAAAGAAGAACTCAGAAACATAAAATAACACAAAATTTAAAGTGCTTGGGTTGCCTCCCAAGAAGTGCTTGTTTATCGTTGAAAGCTCAACTTTCTCTTCGGATCTCATTCCAAAATGTCAAGCTTGATGGGCAATATCCTGCAACTTAATGGTCCATCAATGTATGGCTTCAATCTCTGCCCATTGACTTTAAAAGTGCCTTTTTGCTCATGAAAAATCTCAACTACTCCATATGGATGAACTTGAGTAACTATGAAGGGTTTGGACCATCTTGACTTAAGTTTTCCAGGGAAGAGTCTAAGTCTTGAGTTGTAGAGCAAAATTTTGTGACCCACTTCAAAGTTCTTCTTCACTATATGCTTGTCATGCCACATTTTGGTTTTCTCCTTATAAATTCTTGCATTTTCATATGCTTGGTGGTGAAACTCATCCATTTCATTGAGTTGAAGCATCCTTTCTTCTCTGGTGGCTTGTAAATCCATATTCAACATCTTGACTGCCCAAAAAGCCCTATGCTCCAATTCCACAAGCAAGTGGCACGCTTTACCAAACACAAGGCAATATGGGGACATTCAAATTATTGTTTTAAATGTCGTTCGGTATGCCCATAATGCATCATCTAACTTTCGTGACCAATCGTTCCTCGATGCATTTACCGTCTTCTCTAGAATTTTCTTCAATTCCCTGTTTGACAATTCAACTTGTCCACTCGTTTGAGGATGGTAAGGTGTAGCCACTCGCCTATATTTTACTAATAGAGCTTCAAACAGCTGGTTGCAAAAGTGCATCCCTCTATTGCTTATAATAGCCCGTGGTACTCCAATCGAGAAAAAATATTCTTTCTAATAAAGCTTACCACTACTTTAGCATTATTGGAAGGTAATGCAACTGCTTCTACCCACTTTGACACATAGTCCACCACAACCAAAGTGTAGGTGTTCCTGAATGAATTAGGGAAGGGTCCCATGAAGTCAATCCCCCAAAGATCAAAAAGTTCCACAACCAAAATATTGTTCAAGGGCATTTCATTCCTCCTTGAGATATTCCCACTCCTTTGACATTGGTCACACTCTTGAGCGAATCTAAAGGCATCCTTGAATAGATGTGGCCAATAAAATCTAGATTTATGCATTTTAGCTGCAGTTCTTGTCCCTCGAAAGTGACCACCAACATCCTTTTCATGACAATGCTGCAATATGTTTTCCAATTCTTCTTCTGGCACACAACGTGTATCATCTAATCCACACAATGCTTATATAGAAAAGGTTCCTCCAAAAATAGAACTTTAAATCAGAAAAGAACTTCTTCTTTTGTTGGAAAGTCATATCCATCGGGAGCACTAGAGATGACAAATAGTTTGCAATATTAGCATACCATGGTGCTTCTTCAATTTTCATCAATTGTTCATCTAGAAATGTGTCTTGAATTTGGACCTCTTTCTAATCCTCTTTTTCCAGTTGCTTAAGTCTTAACAAGTGATCTGCCACCACATTCTCCGACCATTTCTTATCCCAGATTTCCAAATCAAATTCTTGAAGGAGTAGAATCCATCGGATAAGTCTCAGTTTTGCTTTTTGCTTTACCAGAAGATGCTTGAGTGCTGAATGATCCATGTAGACAATGACCTTGGCATCTAGCAAATAAGAGCGAAATTTGTTAAATGCATAAACAACTACCAAAAGCTCTTTTTTAGTGGTAGTGTAATTCAATTGTGCATCAGTTAATGTTCTATCGGCATACTGTATCACATGCAAAATTTTATTCTTTCTTTGACCTAAGACTACACTTATCGCATAATCACTAGCATCACACATTAATTCAAATGGAAGTTCCCAATTGGGAACCATAATAATAGGTGCAGATACTAATAATTGCTTAAGAGTTCGAAAGGCATGCATGCAATCATCATTAAAATCAAAAGGTGCATCTTTAAGTAACAAAGTGCAAAGAGAAATCTTAGAGAAATCCTTGATGAATCTTTTATAGCACCCCGGATGTCCCAAGAAACTCTGGATAGATTTGACATTTGTTGTAGGTGGCAACTTTTCAATCACTTTAGTTTTGGCTCGATCCACTTCAATTCCCTCCCTTGAAATATGATCTTAAAGAACTATGCCGTCTTGAACCATAAAGTGACACTTCTCCTAGTTCAACACTAGGTTAGTGTCTTGACATTGTTGCAAAACAAGAGAAAGGTTAGAAAGACAATTATAAAAAAAGAGCCAAAAATAGAGAAATCGTCCATGAACACTGGTGTGCTGTCGCAGGCAACCAAAATTTAAACCTAAAAACACATGTAGTAGTGTGAGTAAGGATCGTTCCCACGGAGAGTGTCTAGCCGAGTTTTATGTTATGTGAACAAGGCTGGGCGTGGGCGGGGCGGGCGGGGGGGGGGGGGGGGGGGGGGGGTGGGTGGACAATTTCAGGAAAAACAATTCAAATTATCGAAATCAATCAAATAATAAACCTTGGTCTAAGTCAACAGCACCATTGGAATTTTACAACTGATCATCGATGCAAGTATATATCAATTGTTTTTGAGTATTCACGTTGGAAACTATTTTTCTATCTCTCCTTAGTTACAGTTAATTAGGAAACAAGCAATCAATTAATCTTACTATTAAACAACCCAAGACAAGCGCTAAAGGTATCTAGTGGCAGCCTTAAGAACTAGAGAGATCGATGAGCTGAACAACACAAGCACAAGCGGTTGTATTTAATTCAGTCAAGTGTTCTTCTTAAGATTTATAATTCCTGATGCAGCAAATTCTTAACTCTTAGTTACTCACAAATTAGGGGATCAAACAATTACGGATTTGATATCTAATTAGCAATAGATTGCAACAAATAATAAACTAGTAGGCCTCCTAGTAAATAAATGAAACAATCATGAAAATAGGCATAGAAGAACATCCAATACTCAAAACTATATTGAACACCTAAAAAAAAAAAAAAAAAAAAAAAAAAAAAAAAAAAAAAAAAAAAAAAAAACAGATTAGATCTCATAGTTTTATTGATTTCGAGGCCTCTGTTTCCTTCGACAAAGTTATGGAAATTTAGCCGCTCATGGCTATCATGAAAAACTCAAAAGAAGTTCAAGAAGAGGAGAAGGAGAGGCATGTGTGTTTAATTCTGTCTGATCTCTCTCCCCCCTTTAAAATATCCAATTCAAATCTTTTTAATCTACTAAATCTCCTAAAAATATTCTAATATCCTAAAATAACATTTATCCTAATCTGATTAATTGAAAATAAAATAAAGTCCTAATATAAAATAGGAAAGTGGTGTTTTCAACTGTAACTTGCGTGCAATAGGTCTTCAAAACTTCCAATAATAAACTGCCTATTTGACTTGCATGACAAGGCAGAATGTTCCAAAACGTCAGCAATGCAGGTGCATCAACTTCAAGCCCGATTACAACCTTGATGCAGCGAGTATATCTCCAAACTTAAAACATGAAAGTTGTATACCTCTTTGTTTTAGATCCATATCATTTTGAATCATCTCAATCGGAGCTAGGATGAGAGAGTTATGCCTAGATTACGAAGTGATGTTGAAACTATCCGAATTCACCTAATTAGTTTCGTTTTGCATTTAACGCCTCCATTTGCATCCTAAATCAAAATAGAATAATAATGAGTACATTTAGGCAAAAAATAAGTATAAAATACTAGACATTAAGGGGGGTAAATATGACATTTTTCATTCTCATCAAACACTTCAAGAAACTGTTCCACCATATCACTAAATATGGACATCATGCATCACTGAAAGGTGGCCGGTGCATTACACAACCCAAAGGGCATCCTCTTATATGCAAATGTACCATATGGACAAGTAAACATAGTCTTTTCTTGGTTTTCAAATGCAATGGGAATCTGGTTATACCTTGAGTAGCCATCTAGGAAACAGTAATAGGCGTGTCCCGCTAGTCTTTCCAACATCTGATCAATGAATGGTAGCGGAAAATGATCTTTCCCTGTTGCTTCATTCAGTTTCCTATAATCAATACACACCTCCAGCCCATGACTATCCTAGTTGGGATCAATTCATTGCTTTCGTTTTTCATCACTGTGATGCTGCATTTCTTTGGAACCACTTGTACAAGACTCTCCCAAGGACTATCTAAAATGGGATAGATGATTCCCACGTCTAAGAGCTTTACCACCTCTTTCCTTACCACTTCCTTCATAGAAGGGTTCAAACGTCGTTGTGGTTGCACTCTTGGCTTGATATCATCTTCCATAAGGATCTTGTGAATACAAAGAGATGGAGAAATGCCCTTTATATCTGAAATGGTCCATCCAATTGCAGACTTGTGCTCTCTCAACACCCGTATCAATTTTTGTTCCTCCAATTTACTTAAGTTTGCATTGATGATCATTGGAAAAGAATCAGATTCACCAAGATACACATACTTGAGATAAGATGGTAAGGGCTTCAATTCAAGCTTGGGAGGTTCTTCTAACTTTGCTTTGCCCTTCTCCTTACTCATGTCCAAGTCTTCAAATTCTGGATCTTGGATGGTGTTTATCAGTTGAAGTGCTTCCAAATACCTAGCACACTCATTCTTCTTCGACCTATCTTCCTTGGTAGTTTTGGATTGGGAAATGCATGCTTCAAGAGGTAGTTGAGGATTGATCTCTTCAAATGTGTCTTTTACTACTCTATCAACCACATCAACCCCGAAACATGACTTTATTTCCAATGGAAATTTCATGGCCTTGAACACATTAAAAGTTACCATTTCATCTTGGACCCTTAAAATCAATTTTCCTTCTTGTACAACAATTAAAGTTCTTCTTGTAGCAAGGAATGGTCTTCCCAAAATGAGCGGTATCTCTTTGTCTTCCTCCATATCCAATACAACAAAGTCTGTAGGAAAAATGAATTTATCCACTATGACTAGCACATCTTCAATAATACCCCGTAGGTGCTTGATCGATTGACCTGCAAGCTGAAGAGAAACCATTGTAGACTTCACTTCACCAATCCCTAATTTCTTGAAAACAGAAAAAAGACATTAGATTTATGCTTGCTATAACACCTACATCAAGGTACGTAATTTTATTTATGCCCTAATACCCTTAGTTGGATTTCTTTGATGTTACCTTAGACAAATGTGAAGAAAATTCCTTAAAACTTCATTAGGGGTAAAATGGTCTTTTCACTCCTAATTAGATGAAAAAGTGGGGAGTGAAAAGAAGCAAAATAATGTGAAGAAGATAATAGAAATGAGGGTATTTTGGTAATTGACTAAAGGATATAGATGGGATTTCATAGAAAGTGCAAGGGCTAAATGGGAATGCATGGATATATTATTAGATATAAAGTTTCATTAGAAGAAACCCTAACCATATTTCAGCCCTTGTACACGCCACCCTCACCCCTTTTTCTCTCAAATTTCTTCACCAAATTCCAAAGGGAAATCATAGGACTGGCTTGGATTTTTTTGTAGATTTTCAATCCTTAAGCATCCAAAGGTCCAAGAGGAAGAGACTTTTAGCAAAAAGGGGGTTATATCACACATTCAAGATAAGTAAACCCAATTTTAGCCTTGATTTGAGCAAGACTTGTGTAGAATGATTCTTGCATGTTTGTATGTGAGAATTGTTGGCTGTTTTTGATGTTGAATGATGTATAATTTCCAGCCATGAGAAGCAGTGCTTGAGTATGTGATGAATTGGTGGAATTATGGAAGAATTAGTGTTGAAATTTTGAAGTGTTGAGATTTGTTGAAATCGACCAGGTTTATGGCTATAATTAGTGAGTTTTTGCTCAAATTTTGGTGGATTTAGAGAGATGTGGAAGTGTAGCCAACTTAGTAGTTGCATGTGCATATGAATTGTTTGATGAAAATCCAAAGAGAAAATGCATGCATGAGTTGGATAAACCCTATTGAAGAAAGGGTTAGAGAAAGGCAAGAATTGAAGTAGAAAGGTTATGTTGGGCTTAACCAAGTGTAAATTTTAGTATTCAAGAGTTCATATTGTTATGCCAAAATTTAGACTATCACTTGGTCATGTTAGTTCAATGAGAGAGATGGCCCTTAGTGCTTGGTTCAAGTTGCTTGAACCTTTACTACTTCTTGAATAACACATGAAAGTGTTAGAAAAGAATTGCATGTTAAAGTGTTACTTTGATATGGTATTTGTGATAGTAGAGAATGGTAGAATATGTCATGACATATCATTATGCCATAATGAGTTTTCAAGTTTGTGGATGTGAACTTGGAAAGAATATCAAAGAATGGGCTTGATCATGCATATATTATGCATATGATTTATTTATATATAACATTGATTTGGTAAATGAGAATATTAAAGAAAATGTTAGCAAAGAATGAGAAAAGAAAGAAAGAAAATGGTTATGGATTCTTTTAAAGCTAACATGCAAATATGTATATTTTCTCATCTGTTAAATAATGCAAGTGTAGAATTTCCATAGCTTGGAAATTCATTTAGAAATGTGTATAGTATCTCTTTATTCCCTCTCTACAACATGTTATGTTATAAGGTTGTTGCGATAGGGAACTGGTGAGTGACAGAGATGCAGAAATTCCCACATGCACGCCGCCATCAGTGAGCGGCCTCAGCATAGCAGAACAAAATCTGTACAGTCCGTCAGCAGTGTATGTGGATGAGGATTGTACCCAGTAGAAAATACCTACATGCACGTCGCCATCAGTGAGCGGCCTCAGCATAGCAGAACAAAATTAGTACTGTCCGTCAGTAATGCATGTAGATGAGGATTGTACCCAGTATACACTCACATGGCCTGGGTTTCAAATCCATGCCTCAACCTAGTTAGATCGGCAAACTAGAATAGAAAAGAAAAGAAAGAGAAACAGAATAAGAAACAAAAACAGTATAAGAAAGAGAAACATAAAAGAAAAGAAAGAGATATAACATAAGAGAGAGAAAATAGAAAAGAAAAGAAAGTTCTTTTCTTAGAAAAGTCTATTATTCTGCATATGTGTTATGCTACTTACATGATTTAGTATTCTTATGTACTCGACGATGTACAATTTTATAAATTGTCTTTGCACATTGGTAAGTAGCAAATCATAATATCAGAAAAGAATGCAGAATATCATAAAAGAATGCAGAATATCATAAAAGAATGCAAAATATTAGAAACGAATGCAGCATATCATAAAAAATTAAAGTGAGAAAAGGAAAGTCAGAATATGAGTAACGGAGGAAAAATAGTAGTCCAGTTTGGTTTACTTACTGAGCAATTAGTGCTCATTCCGTTATTTTACTATTTTGCAGGTACTAGATTAATTACAGTTGGGGGGGACGTCAGGAAGCAGAGGAGTTTGGCGGCATTGTCCAAGACTGTTTTGTACTTATTAAAGGATATCAGTTATTTTGTGTATATATTTATATGAATGAAAATTAGAGCTTTCGGATTTTACATTATATACATATATGTATATATGTTTTCAAAAGTTATTTAGTGGATTTTGTTATATATTTCTCAAAGAATTACTAGCTAGGGAGAATATTACACTTGCACCTAACTCACACAAAACTCTATCAAATGTAACATCTCCTATAACACAAGGGATTGTGAAACTCCCTACATCTTTGAGCTTTGTGGTAACTTCTTCTGCAAAATGGTACTACATTCCTCTGTGAGCATAATTGTTTCTTCCTCTTCTAGCTTCCTCTTGTTTGAAAGAATTTCCTTCAGGAACTTAGCATAACTCGGCATTTGCTGCAAGGCATTTGTAAAAGGAATGTTAATATACAGTTTTTTGAAAACATCAAGAAATTTAATAAACTACTTATCCTAATTTTGCTTCCTTAATCTCTGAGGGAAAGGAACTGGAGGAGTGTGGTGTGCCAACTCTGGTGGTATTTCAGGAAATGGCAATTTTTCCTTCCTTGTCTTCGGTATCTTCTCCTTCTTTGGATCTTTTTTTCTTGGACTTGTTGGCTTCTCTTCAACAATGATCTCTTCATCGACTTCTTCCTCAAATTCTTCCTTCTTCTCTAGCGGGTTCTCATCCTTCCTTTTTGGTTCAACTTCTTCTAAGAATTTTCCACTTCTTAAAGTTATGACATTTGCTTATTTACGTGGATTTGTCACAGTATTACTTGGTAAAGAACCTTGAGCTCTCTCATTCAATTTTCCAAAATTTTACCCAATTGCATCTCCAAGTTTCGAATAGACACTCCTTGATTTCTAAAATTTGACCGCATCTCATTCATAAAACCTGTGGTTTCTTGCATGAATTTCTCGAACATATCCTCCAATTTTGACACTTTTTGTTCAATTGGTTGAAAATTTACCCCTGGTTGAAAATTTGCCATCGTCCTTTGATTTAATTGATTACTTTGATTGCTCTAGGACAAGTTTGGGTGATTTCTCCAACCAGGATTGTAGGTGTTGGAGAATGGATTGTTCTGCTGTCTCTGATTCCTAGCCAAATAGTTGACTTGCTCTAATGATGATGATGATGATGAGGCAAAGGTGTTCTCCACTTGGTAGTTAATGCTTGCATGGTTACCTGCACAAAAATCACATGTTACTTGAGGTGTTTGAATAGAATTAATATACATACCTCCTATTTGTTTCTGAAGAGCGGCATGTTGGGCTAAAAAGCCAATGTAAGCATCAACTTCATGAATACCCATAGACTTCTTTGGCACCATTCTCTCATCCAGTCTTTGTAGTTGTTACTTGCTAAAACTTCAAGTAATTATTGAGCTTCCACCGGTGTCTTGTTTAGTAAAGCTCCCCCAGCTGCTGCATCTACCATTGTTTGAACATTTGGTAGCAAACCCAAACAGAACGTTTGGACTTGCATCTAGACAGGCAAACAATGGTGTGGACACTTCCTCAACATTTCCTTGTATCTCTCCCATGCTTCATACAATAATTCATGGTCACCTTGTACAAATGAGGTGATGTCATTTCTCATTTTTGTTAAAAGAGTTGGGGGGTAATACTTGTAGAGGAACTTTTGCGGTAGATCATTCCATGTTGTGATGGTTCCAACAGGTAATGACATTAGCCATCCTTTTGCCTTATCTCTCAATGAGAATGGAAACAGTTGCAACCTAATAGCATCATCTGTTACCCCGTTGTGCTTGAATGTGTCACAGATTTCCAAGAAGTTGGCTATGTGTAGATTAGGATCATCTTTCGAATCTCCCCCAAACTGTGCTGATTGTTGGATCATCTGGATTATAGTTGACTTTATCTCACAGTTATTAGCCTTAAGAGGTGGTCTCGTTATGCTTGGACTACAACCATCAACTTGCAGAAGTGAAAACTCCCTCAAGGTTCTATTTTTAGCCATCTCAATGAGTCTCGCCTCTCTTTCTCTTCTCTCTCTGATGAGTCTTCTTGCTATTATTTCAATCTTTGGATCAATAGAGACCATAGGATGATTTCTTTCTTTTTGCATAAACCACAAAGGAAAGAAAAAGAGTGTGAGATCACAAGCAAACAAAAATTAAACTAAAAAGGTGAAACTGAAAATTAAACTTCAAGTTAGCAAAAACTAGAAAACTTCATTATTAACACAAAATCAATCCCTGGCAATGGCACCAAAAACTTGATGTGTGATTTCATAAACATGCATATGTAGCAAGTGCACTAGTCACAAAAAGTAATAAAATGATGAATACAGTATTGTTCCCACGAGAACTGAGTGCTAAGTCCGATTTCCCCAATTTTATAACTAATTGAAGAACACAAAAAATATTGGATTTGCGGGAGCTAATTAAAACTAAATTAAAACAAAATATAATAGACTACTAAAATTAACACAACAAAAGTAATTCAATAATGAATTTCAATTCAAGAAGAGAGGTTAGGGTTTGATTTCACCAAGTTACTCCAACTTAACCCAATAATTCTATTATCCTCAAATTCACATGCAAGGATTACAAATCAGACACCCTAAGTTGTAAAATATACCTTCTTAGGCTATATTTCCCTACCTATCCCTATTAACTTCCACACTCGGCAAAATAAAGTTCAATAGTTCAAAGTCCCTTAAGTAAGTGGAATCCTATAAAGATTTCATAGATCACGTTTGTCTATCTCTAGTTTTTGCTCAATCTATGGTGTTTATCTCAAGAAGCTAACACATCAATCACTTCTTAGTCTCATCATGCTCAACATTCATTTGAATCAAGAACCCGAAATCAAATGCATTAAGAACAAAGATAAACACTTAATCCATGCAATAGAACCTAAAAACAACAAGATATTATAGATTAAGTCTTTTGTAAACTAAGATCCATCAAAACCCTAACCCCAAAACGAGTTAGTTCATGTACAAAATGAAAAGAAACATCAAATACATAAAGAAGTCAGAGTTCAACATCATAAAAGAAGAAAGGGAAAAGAAATCTTCTCTAATTTGGAGACCCAAATTCTTCCAATCTTCTTCTCCTCTCTCTATTTCCTAAAATGTTGACCTCCTCTAAAAAATGGGCTAACGTTTCTTTAAATATTAGCCAAAAACCTTAGGGCCAATAGCTATAAAAGGAAAATACATTGTTTTTATAAAACATAAAATCGCAGTTTTCGCTGTGGCGAAGCTTTTTCTTTGTCGCAGCGAAGTAGAACAAAATCATGACTTAAACATTCCAGGGCATACTTCGCCACAGTGAAGTAAAAACCTTGCCGTGACAAAGTTTTGTCTTTGAGGCGTGAATTTACGGAACTACCCTCCGCTTGTCTTTTCACTTGAATCTTCACTCTTCTTTGTTTTTGGTCAGATCAAGCTTCAAGGGTGCTTCCAATCAGCCTCGGAACTTCTCCGATCTTTCAACAACGATCAAAACTGGGTCATTGAGCTCAATTTTGCACTGTTTCTCTCCAAAATAGGATTTAGGCCTAAAACATAAAGTAGACCAAATTAAGTAACAATTCAAGCCAGAACCCAATGAGAAATATTAAAAATCCTACTAAGTTTGTAAGAAAAACAATATAATCATTAGGATTATTAGTGAATTTAGTGTTGCTAATAGTTCTTGAAAGGCATCGAGATGGTGAGATTGATTGTAGCCACCTTTTTTTTATTTTCTCTTAATGTTAATTTCTTTATTGGTTAGATGTTGGAGTTGAATGATGATTGAAACAAGCTGTTGACTTTGAATACAAAGTTAATTAGAGTAAGTTAGTAGCTTTAGTTAAGATAACCATAGTTAGGGAGTTTGTATAAAAAGACAACAATATTCTATTGTTAAGCAAGTTGAAAATTAATAAAATCTCTCTTCAAAGTCAAATCACAAACTTCTTTATGGTATAAGAGTTAATGAAAAATTTTCCATTAGATTCTCGACAACCAAACACTATATTTGTTCAAAAAAAGCTTCAAACATCTTCAGAACGACACGATGAGCCTCTTGGTCATACAAATTTTACTTTTGTTACATATAAGATGAATTTGACTCAAGCAAAGTCGCAAATCATGCATCAAAAAAATCTTCTCCAGACTACTACTAAATGATCCATGTTTGTGCATGATTATATTCAGAAGATGAAGGATGCTGCTAATATGATTTCAACTTCAAGAACTAATATTTTCGATTCTAAGCTAATTCTATATATTCTCAATGGTCTTGTTCCTGAGTTCAATGTTGTGGTTCTCAATTTGACTTCACTTACTTCTAGGTGTGAGTCGTTTACACTAGAGGAGGTTGAGTTTGAACTTCAAGCTTATGAGAATAGACTTGTTGATCAAACGGCCATATATTTTGTTGATCTCTAGAGTTCCAGTTTGCTTTCGTCAGCGTTCTATGCTGATGCTTATCAGTCTTCCTTTGGTGGTTTATCATCTCACCAACAGCTCGCTCCTCAATTTTCTGGAAATCAGTTTGTCCCTCATGGAGGCAGAGGTCGTGTTAAAACAAGTTCTGGTTGCAAGAAGCCTATTTGTCAGCTATGTGGCAAGACTAGTTATGTTGTCATGTAATGTTATCATCGTTTTGACATAAGATTTCAAGGTCCTTAACCAAGTCGAGCCGCATTGCCACCACCATCCTTTCAATCGTCTAAGCAATCTGGTCCACGAAGTGATCCTTAAGCATTTATATCTCCCTCTCTGGCTACTTCCCATTAGTCTCAATTAATACCAATCTATCAGCAAGGTTCTTCTCAGTATCCACAAACTTATCAGCCAATGCTAGTTTCTTGTCAACAAGCACCATCAACATCCTATTAGCAAGTGACAAGTCCTTCTTCTACCTTCCTAGCTTTATTAGCCACAGTTGTTGATAGCTCTTGGTACTTAGACAGTGGTGCTTCTGATCATATCATTGTTCATGTTCAGTCGCTTTCAGTTCATGGTGAATACAAAGGCTCTGAGAAGTTGGTTATAGGTAATGGTCAATTACTTGATATTGTTGGTATTGGTTCAGGATCTTTATCTTGCACTCATTCTTGTGATGCTTTACTCTTGCAAAGGGTGTTAGTTGTTCCAAGGATTACTAAGAATCTTATTAGTGTATTTCACCTTGTTCAAGATAATCCCATTATAATTGAGTTTTCTTCTGGTTATTGTCTTGTTAAGCACAAGAGTACCAAGGCAACTCTTCAATAAGGATGTCTTAAAGACGGGCCGTATTACCTATAGCTTCCCATGGTGTCTCTTGATGAGCAGTTTGCTATTTCTCTAGCTCTATTGTCCCTTGCATAGTCTACCAATTCGAAGTTCAGTCCTGCAATTCATCTTGTATATTAGTCTTGTCTTTTAGAAAATAAATGGTGTACTTTTAGCTTTATTACTGCTAATGCTTTTGTATATATCCTCTTTTTAATTACAAAGCAATAAAATTGGTGATTTGTGGCATTAAAGATTGGGTCATCCCCATGCAAATGTATTTCATATAGTGTTGTCTCAATTTGATAAAACACTTGTTCCTTTTAATTTTCAGTCCATTCCATTATTTGATTTCTTTTGTTTTGCCAAACAATGTCAAACTACCTTTCTTGCTTCACTTCACAAGAGTACGACTCTATTAGACTTGGTTCATTAGGATGTTTGGGGACCAACCTTGATTGCTTCTATTGAAGGATGTAAATATTATGTACATTTTATAAATGACTTTAGTAACTTTACCCAGATTTATCCCCTGAAAGCCAAGTCCGAGACAAAGTTGGCATTTATGGAGTTTCATGTTATGGCTGAGCATCAGCTCAATGCACCATTAAAGTATCTTTAATCAGATATCGACGGGGAATATCAAGCTCTTTTTCCTTATCTGAAGTAGCGTGGTATTCTCTTCCAATTGTCTTGTCGATATGCCCATCAGTAGAATGGTAAGGCCGAGAGAAAGCACCATCATCTTGTTGAAATGGGGTTAACATTGTTGGCTTAGGCTTCTATGCCACTAAAATACTGGTGGAATGCTTTTCAGACTCTAGCCTTCCTTATTAATTGTTTGCCCACTACCATTCTACAGCACTTGTTTCCATTTAAGGTACTCTTCAACCAAAAACCAAATTATTCCTTTTTAAAAGTATTCGGGTGTGCCTGTTATCCTTACCTTAATCCTTATAATCGTCATAAGTTTGCCTTTCATACCTCTCGTTATGTCTTCGTTGGCTATAGCTTTCTTCATAAAGGATACATATGTCTGCATTCTCTTGATCGAGTCTACATAGTGAAAAGTGTCTCATTCAATGAGCAATATTTTCCTTTTTCTAATTCTTTTCCTAATCAAAGTCCAGAGTTATCTTTTTCTTTAGTTGACACACATCCTTTGTCTATTTCTTTATGGTCTATATTTACCTCGTTTTTGTGTAAGGTTTATTTTACCTAGAGTTTTAACCAATCCTCTTCCTACATCTCCATCTTCTTCCCATATCAAAATGAGTCGCATGTTCCATTAGAAAGTTTAAATAAGTCGTTAGTCTCACCCCTTTGCTCATTTGACTTTTCACCTCTTTCGTTATCTAGTGCTTGTTCTCCTCTTGAAATCCTATTTCATATTGAACTCAATATTTCTCCTCCTATTACTCAACGAGTTCCTACAATGAAGACAAGGTCTCAAGCTGCCCATTGTTCCTCTTCCGCCTCTACTATCTTTGCGTCCACTTTGTATGAGCCCAATTCTATATCTGAAGCCCTTGTTTCTCCTTATTGGTTGGCTGCCATGGCTGTTGAACTTGATGCATTGTAGAAAAATAGGACTTGGGTTTTAGTCCCTCGCTTCTCCAATATGCATGTTGTTTCTAATAAATTGGTGTTCAAAGTCAAGTATAATGTTAATGGTTCGGTACAAAGATGCAAGGCCCGACTTGTTGCCAAAAGGTTTCAACAAAAACTCGGATTGGATTTTGATAAAACCTTTAGCCCTGTGATTAAACCTATTACTGTGAGAGTTATTCTTACCTTGGTTGTTACCCACCAATGGGATATTTAGCAACTTGATGTCAACAATGCCTTCCTAAATGGTGACCTGTAAGAGGTGGTTTACATGAATCAACCGATTGGGTTGTTTGATCAAGCTTGTCCCGGATATGTATACAAGTTGTCTAAGGCACTATGTGGTCTAAAATAGGCTTCTCGCGCTTGGTTTAACAAGCTCAAATGTGCCTTACCGGAATGGGGTTTTTGGAATTTAATTTCTGACACTAGTTTGTTTTATTTCTTAGATTTAGGTCATGTCATTTACTAGCTCATTTACGTGGATGACATCTTAGTCACTAGAGATGATCATCAGCTTATTACTGATCTGAATAGTAAATTTTCTTTTACAACTGTTGGGTCTCTAAGTTATTTTTTAGGGATCGAATCTTATCATGATCAATTTGGTCTTTTTCTGACTCAAGCAAAGTATATTAAAAATTTAGTTCAGAAAATTAATCATTCTGCGACTCATGATTTCTCCACTCCAATGGTTTCCAGTTGTAAATTGGCTATGAATGATAGTGAGTTGTTTTGTTGTCCCTACTTTATACAGAAAAACCATTGGTCCTCTTTAGTATTTTACCATCACAAGACCTGATATTACCTTTGTAAATAAATTAAGTATTTACAAGCTCATACTCTTCTCCATTGGCAAGATTGATTCGATATCTCAAATGTTGCGATTCCTCTCATGATTAAAGGCTACACAGATGTTGACTAGGTGAACAAGCTTGTTGATCATTGCTTCACTAGCGGTTATTGCATTTATCTTGGTGGAAAGTTGATCCAGTGGAGTTCAAAGAAACATGTTGCCACATGTTCATCAGTTGAATAAGAGTATCGCTCACTTGCTCTGGCTGTTACTGAAGTGATTTGGTTGCATCAGATATTTCAAGAGATTGGTGTTTCTTTGATGAATCCCAACTCGGTTCTTTGGTGTGATAATGTGAGTATTTTTTCGTTGGCCTCTAATCTTGTCCAACATGCTCGAACCAAACATATAGAGATTAATATACATTTTATCTAACAAAAAGATTATCAATAAAGTTCTAGCAATCCAATATATTTCTTTTGATCAACAGCTTGTTGATATCTTTACCAAACCTATTCTTGTTACTTAGTTTGGCACTTTTTGCAACAAGCAAATCAAGGCTTCTCCTGTATTTAGCTTGAGGGAAGATGTTGAATAAAGATATCTAGGTTTGATGTTGATGTTGATGTTGTTGCTAATGACTAATATTCTACTATTTCTTGCTACTACTGGTATCATGCTAAGCTTTTGATATGTTGATGTTGATGTTGATGGTGTTGTGATGCTGTTGGGAATGACTGATGTTCTACTATTTGTTACTTTGTTGAGCTTTTGATGTTGAAATGTGGTTGATGTTATTGCAATATTGATGTTATTGCGATGTTGTTATTGCCACTATGTTGTTGCTACTGAGTTGTTGGTTTTAATTTGATCTATTGCTACTGAATTCGGTTTATGCTACTACTACTATTGGGTCTGCTACAACAACTGATGAGTTGCTAAGCATGCTAAGTCAAGGCTTTTTCCCTATTTTGCCTTGCTAGCTTAAGGGAGGATGATGAATGAAGATTGAAAAAAGCTACTGACTTTGAAGACAAAGTTAATTATAGTTAGTTAGTAGGTTTAGTTAAGATAACCATAGTTAAAGAGTTAGTATAAAAGATAGCAATATTCTATTTGTGAAACCCAAATATGGTAAATATTCTTGGAGAGGGAGGGCGGGTGACAGGCTATTCACAAGTGTACGAAATTGCGCAAGTAGTA
The DNA here is from genome assembly GCF_008641045.1 of Pistacia vera. Classification (NCBI taxonomy): domain Eukaryota; kingdom Viridiplantae; phylum Streptophyta; class Magnoliopsida; order Sapindales; family Anacardiaceae; genus Pistacia; species Pistacia vera. The sequence continues at coordinate 2,116,752 of NW_022196165.1, forward strand.
AAGCTCGAGTAAACAAGTGTCAAATCCCAAGAGAACTACTTACCAAGTACCAAACTAATCTATTTTATTACTATTTGATAAAACAAAATTTAAGAATGATTTAATGAAAAATAGAACAAATTAGAAATAAAACAAAAGCAGAATTATATTAATACTTTGGTAAAAAGATCAATATGACTAAACCTATGGCACAAATTTCACACCAATTTAATCCTATGGATTGACAATTATTGCTAACCTCGTTAAGCTTATTCTAAAGACCAAATTCCCTAATATTTCACTAACTTTCTCTTAACAATTAGCAAATTAACTCTTAAGCAACAACTCAAAATATCTCTAAGTTGGATTTAAAAGTTAAAAGATCATTAAGTTCTATGGAATTTACCAGAGCCTCACAGATTGCGGTAACCTATCTTTAGCGTTCGCTCAATCTATGGTTTTATTACCTTAGACCAATTAGGTTTCATCTATCGATCTCAACCCAACCCATGATATCATTCAACTCTCGGATCCATAAGAATTGAAAGCATTAAACACAATGATAAAACTTAGAATTAATGCTCAATTAAAGTTAACAACAATAAAATCAACACATATTCATAAATTGGGCTACATCTTCAGCCCTAGAAAAGAAATTTAGTTCATAATTGCATTAATAAAAACAACCATTGTATTCAATAACATGAGTTCAAGAAAGAAAATAGAAAACTTCTCTAATTGGTGAACGAAAACTGCAAGAATTCTTATCTCCAAAATAGTAACTGCCCTTTCTCCTTCTCTAATCTCTCTAAAAACTAAATAAAGACCCATATTTATAGTTATAGGGTTTGGAGGTTAATGAGGAAAGAATTAAATGCCTTAAACAATTCAAACTTGGACTAGGAAAATAAAATAACCCAAACAGGCCCGGAATCCATCGCGGCAGCGACATAAACAATCGCTGCAGTGATAGTTCTTTCTGTCCCACGAGTCTTGAATCTTCAGAATTTGGAAAAGTCATAACACAAACATTGTAGCTCTCTGAATAATCTTTCCAACTCCACAAGAATCATCGAATTCTAATTTCTACAGCTTAAGTTATGACCAAAACATCGAAGCATGCTCATCTTGAAGAATTTTCAGGTTTTAAGTCTCATCTTCAACGCATCATAACTTCCTCATTTCAATTCCGATTCTTGTACCATCGACATCATTCTTCTTCATTAAAATATCATTTATAACTTAAAAATACTCAAAATACACCCCGTGATCCCATAAAAGGTATTTATGAAATAATTAAAAATTTCACAATAAAAACACAGTTTTCCACAAATAATCCAATTGAATCACTAACAAAATATGTATTTTCAAGCTCTTATCACAACCCCCAACCAGCTTCTTGCTATTCCCTAGCAAACTAAGCGATAAAACAAGTCTTTAAGCATGAAAATAAAACAAACAATTAAAACCTATATCTAAACTATTCTTAGTCACTTTCGTAGATTGACACGATTGCATTTAGCGTGTGCAACAAGCCTTTAAACCCCTAGGCAGCCTTAGTTGTACGAGTTATAGTCTCGTGAGATGATACCCACAAACATCCACTCTAAACCTAACCTAAACTCCAAAATATAAAAATAAACATAAAAAGAACAAAAACTAACAAAAATTCTTGGATCAATTCATAAAGCTGTCTAAAAAATCGCATATACACAAGGCAAATAGAATAATTAAAAATCGCCTTAACTCATAGACAATACAAAAGTCAATTCCATTTTCCTTATCGACCCTAGAACATCCATACAACCACAAACCATTAGTCTACAAACCATTAATGTCCTCTACATGGTTTTATGTTACTCATGTTACTTGGCCAAGGTATAAGTCCAAGGTTTAAGTCATGGGAGAGGCGTTCGCAAGGTGGAAAAAAGACCACGAAGTGAAGCAAAGCCATGAGGGTCCGAAGGAGGCATGGCCAGAAGGACCCATAGCGGACAATACCTTGGTCATATTTGACGCACGGGGAAAGCCCTTGAGCCGAAGATGGCGAGATAGAGGATAGCCCCCGGTCATGACAATAGGTCTTTGTATAGGTTGTAATGTTAGGCTAGGTATGGGATCATGAAAGAACGGAAAGGGAGTTTAACAAAAATCAAATTAAGAGACTTAATCTTCATTCATTCTTATTATTATCATACAAAAACACTTCCCTTTTTCACTCGGTAGCTTCCCAACATTTATTGAGCTCTTTCTTTGCGACACTAAAATATACCCATTTGCATAATTTTCACATTTTCATAATGCTTTTCAATGCCCACTTTTCTTTTCTTCCATTTTTTCTTTCATCAATTTTTTTTTTCCAGATCTTAGAATAAAAGGAAAGTAGAAAAAACACACACATCCCCACCTTGATCTTACAAGCACTCCACAACCCCCAACCAATTGCTTCGCATAAACCTGGGTTGTGGCAAAACTACACTTCCTCACCAACACTCATAATAAGCTTGAATTACAATTAAGTCTCTTAAAGATAAAATAGGTAAGATTGTGGTTCAGGCTCATAATTAGGGTAGGGTAAAAATTAAGTTCAAAGAAAGAAAAACAAGGTCAAATTGTGTTTAAAAAGCTCAAAGGGTTTAACCAGCAATGACAATAAAAATGTCCATGAAAACTTCACACATAAAATGTCTCTAAGTAAGTAAACTTAACCACTTTCAATCCACAAACCGCTAGGGTCTCAAACTAAATGTCATTAACATTCACAATCATCCATAATTAAAGGCAAAAATTAATGTCCTCTACATGTTACATGTTATTGCACTTACATTCCTATCACAGACATATAAATTAATCTAAGAATATAACCAAAATTCAAAATAGAACACAAAAATAAAAAATAAATTTCTCATAAATCCATAAATTCAAAATTTTTGGGAAGAAACTTCCTTTACCCCCAACCTAAAATCTACATTGTCCCCAATGTACAAATGTAAACAAAAGGAAAAAGAAAAATAAAAAAAAGTTAACCCTTTTGCAATAGTGAAGTGAGAGTAAGCGTGAAAGTTTAACCATGTTTCTTGTTAGGAAACGATCATCTATGGCAGCGGAAAACAAAAATAATTTACATGATAGATCGTTCCTTAGAACCAAGATCAGGGCACAAAATTATAGTTTATACATTATGAAAGAATCTGCAAAAAAATTAGTTTGAAGTTTAGAAATCATACCCACGTTTGGAGACTCCTCCAAGTTTGTCTTTGAACGGATTTTGCTACCGACCCAAGTGTAGGATCGAACCAATGTAGTCCACACGAATATAACTCTAACGAACTAAAGAGGGATTTGCTAGATCCTTTTTAGTCTTTAATAACCAAAAGAAATCAATCAAACTTTGTTTCAAGCAAAAGCATTTTGGCGTGGGAGAGAAGAGAAAAGGGTTGGAATTTTTGTTTTAATGATTGAAATGAATTAATTGAATAATTCACAAAGCGTTGCACTTATATAGTGCACACTTTGCCCTATTCCATCATGGAATAGGATTGGACTCCAACCCAAACACCCCTTGTATCCAAACAGCCCCTTTAGATATTTTAATAATTATTATTGTTATTTTTCAATTAAATTAAATTCATATATATATTTCATATATTAACATTTAACAATAACAATAATTCATTTAAATATATGCGAAAACATATTTAAATATTATTTCACTTATTTAATTTTAATTAACAAATTAAATAAGGGCTACGTCCTCAATAAATTTAATTGTACTGTAAAATTACCAAAATACCCTTTCATCTGAAAAGACGAAAACACCCTTCTTATAAACTGGTTCTTAAATTATCTTTTATGTGTGTGACCCATAGGCTCCTTATCATACTGGCAGTGTGTAGTATCGCGATTAACACCAATTAATCGTCTCACTACACACAGACCAAGATTGGCCCCCAACAAGGCATCATGGCCACCCGATAGATTCGGATTCAGTGAAGCAGCTACCTGTCAAAAATATGGTTAGCGTACAATCCAATCCTTTCATCATTCATTATCTCGACGAGATCGTGGCATAGAAATAGTGTCAACCTCGGTTACTCTCGATATTATGTATTCAGTTACTAGACCAATTACCTGTAGTATAAACTGGATAGAGCAACAACTCAATCCCACCGTGGCCACAGTTTTAGTGTCATTGCCATTTACTAAATTGCGCCGTGAGATAACTTCTCCCGTACCCGGGAGTGATGAATCCTCTGTCTATCCACCATAGTCTTGATACACTCCTTAATGCAGCCAATCACCACCGTATTGACAGCTCTGAATATAACTACATTAGGCCAGTGCCAAACTACACCAATCGGTGCACAAGACGCTCCGGTGATCTCAAGTCTAAGGATCACATGCAACACCATTCGTTAGAGGATTTGTTCCATAGACACTGGGGTTACCATCCATATGGAATCTGATAATCCGTGGATTATACAATTTTCATTAGACTTTTTAATCGGATTTCAAGTACTTCTAGTGCATTTTGACCTGGATTGTTGCTTAATTCTTTACATTTCGTGTTTCAGGTTAAAATGGACATTTTGAGCAAATAAGGACAAAATTGGAAATTTTTGACTCAGAAGTTAGCGGATCTTAGAAGTTAGGAGAGTTCTGAAGCAGGATAAAGCACGATGAGGCTTGTTCTAAAGGGAGAGTACAGAGAATCGAAGAATCGAGCGAAGATGCAAGCAGAGTGGCAGTTCTATAATTTTAGAGCTTTTCAAGAAGCTTCGCCGCGGCGAAGTGAGCTAGTCACGCACCAGATCTGTTGGTTCTTTGCCGCGGCGAAATTTCTTCTTCACCGCAGCGACGGCCGTAAATTCCAGTTTTGTGAAACACACAATTTTACTTTGTGCATGTTTTTCTTAGGATTTTGGGTGAGGTATAAAAGAAACACTTAGCCTTTTTGTCCAGGGTCGTCCAGGAAGTAGGTTTAGCAGCTTTTACATTTTCTTTGATTTTTAGCGATTAGAAGGGTGAAGATTCGATTTTGAACCAAGGGATTCATCATTTGGGGAGATTTCTTGTCCTTTCTCTTAGTTTTCATTATGTTGAACTTGGATATTATCGTTTTTCATATTTGTAGTGTTAATTTAGCTATGAACTAACCCGTTTTGGGTTAGGGTTTTGATTGTAATTCAGATTTTAATGGGTTAAGTGATTGATTGTTTCATGTTCATATGATTATGCTTTGATTGTGTGTTTGCTCTGAGTTTTAATGCTTTATGTGATTAACATGATGAGATTGAGAGATGAATCATGTTAGGCTTCTTGGGTAATCACCATTATAGTATTGGATGCTAGAGATAGATTCAAGAATTAATGAAATCATTGTAGGATTCTTATGCTTAATGAGTTTGGAATTGTTAACTTTCAAATTGTTGGGTGCGGAAAGTTGATAAGGAAGAATAGGAAAACATAGCCTGAGAAGGTACGTTTAACACCTTAGTGAGTTCGATTTACAACTAATGCATATGAATGTGAATGTAGTTTAATTTTTAGGTTTAACCAATAAAATCTGAATGAAGTCAAAACCCTACCCGTTTTACTTAAATTGATTACTATTTGTATTTTTCATCTTGCATTCATAATTAATTTTAGTTTAAAATTTATTGTTCAATTTTAATTAGAAATAGCTCTCATCAATCCAAAGAAGTCGATTGCTCCAACTTAAGAACAGTAGGATATTTAGTGGTTAGCTAGCAGTCCTCGTGGGAACGATACTCACTGATCACTTTATTACTTGAGTGATTAGTATACTTGCTATATATTGCATGTTGTAGGAAACACGCATCAAGTTTTTGGCGCCGTTGCCGAGGACTGTTTTAAGTTAACATTGAGTCTTTCTATAGTTAGCTAGATTGGAGTTTTTATTTTTTTTGTTTTTATCATTATTTGTTTTATTTTCGTTTTTAATTTTCAATTGGTTTGTGATCTCACTTTCCTTCATTTTTGTTTTTGTAGTTTATGCGAAGAGCGAGACGTCTACCAGTGGTTCCTGTTGATCTTGAGATTGAGAGACCATCAGACCGACCGTACCAGAGAGAGAAAGAGAAAGGGAGGATTTGTTGTAAGCAGAAGAAATGTAGAACAGAAGAAATAGTTGTTGAAATGGCAGAACCAGAAAACAGGACACTAGGAATTTTCAGTTCCCACATGAATGGTAGTGGGTCGAGTATTACTAGACCTACGGTGCAAGCACACACTTCGAGATCAAGCCGGCAATCATCTAGACATCCAGCAGTCGGTTAGATTTATGTGATTTTGAAGGAAGATCCGAATCAGCATATTGCAAATTTCTTAGAAATTTGTGACACCTTCAAGTCGAAGGAGTGTCGGATGATGCCATTAGGTTGAGGTTATCCCATTCTCTTGGGGAATAAGCCAAGGGGTGGTTAATGGCACTACCACCGGGAACTTCACAACTTGGAATGTCTAGCACAAAAATTCCTTACAAGTTCTTTCCTCCAGCTAAATCAGCAAAATTGAGAAATGATATCACATCATTTCTACACAGATGAGTCCAAGTCATTGTATGAGGCTTGGGAAGATACAAGGAGTTGATGAGAAATGCCCACACCATGGCTTGCCAGTTTGGCTTCAAGTCCAACATTTTACAATGGACTGATGGTAACGTACAAACCATGGTGGATGCAGCTTCAGGAACCCCTTGCAAAACAAGACACCAGAAGAGGCCTATGAGTTGCTTGAGGTTTTGGCAAGCACAATTATAAAGACCAAATGAGAGAGCAACACCAAGAAAATCTTCGGGTCTTCACGAAGTTGATGCCTTTACAGCCATCTCAGCCCAACTAACTGCACTTCAGAAACAGTTGGAACTAGTAGCGTAAACTTTATTCAAGCACCTCAACTAACTTGTGTTTTTGTGCAGGAAACCATGTGAGCAGCAATGGTCAAGTTGGGAACACATTTGCTTCGTCATCTTCATCAACAGAGCAAGTGAACTACTTGGCAGGGACAGAGGCAACCAAATAACCCGTACTCCACACATACATCCGAGGTGAGAAATCATCCAAATCTGGCTTAGGCAATCAGAACCAGCAAAATAGTCAATGGAATCAAAGAACATTGCCAACAAACCAATTAGGGGTGAATAATCAACCGGGAGATGGAAGAGTAACAAAGTTGGAAGACATGTTTGAAAATTCATGCAGAGAACCACGGGTTTCATGAATGAGACGAGGACTAATTTTGAAAATCAAGAGGCGTCTATTCGGAATCTTAAGGTACAAATGGGCCAATTGGCCGTGGCTAAATGAGAGACCTCAAGGTTCTTTACCAAGCAACACGGTGACTAACCCACGTGAGCAAGACAATGCCATCATTTTAAGAAGTGGACAGTTTTGGAAAAGGTAGAGCAAGCTACCAAGGAGGTTGAGCAATCGGAAAGAAGATTCTGATGAGGAGTTGAGGTAGAGATGTTGCTGAAGAGAAACCAAGTGTTTGGAGGAAGAGAAAAAGAAAGGATGAAAGGCAAAAGAGAAGAAAAATTGCCATTTCCCAAGATACCACCAGAGTTGGCACATCACACCCCACCCATGCCTTTTCCTCAGAGATTGAAGAAAAGAATCAGGATAAGCAATTTTCGAAGTTTATTGAAAATTTTAAATATTGCATATTACACTCCTTTTGCAGATGCATTGCAGCAGATGTCGAGTTATGCGAAGTTCCTTAAGGAAATCCTATCGAACAAAAGAAGTTAGAAGATGAGGAAACGGTGATGCTCACGAGAGTGCAGTGCCATCCTCTAGAAAAGTTACCCCAAGCTAAAAGATCCAGGAGTTTTACTATTCCTTGTATAATAGGAGATATCACTTTTGATTGTGTTTTGTGTGATCTAGGAGCTAGTTTAATTTGATGCCTTTTTCTATTTTCAGGAGATTGGGAATTGTGAAGTGAGCCAACGACCTGTCTTTGCACTAGCGGATGGTTAATAAAACACCCGAGGGGATATAGAGGATGATTGGCGAAGGTGGGCAAGATAATTTTTCCAGTAGATTTTGTGGTGTTGGACTGGAGAGGATAATGAAATTCCTCTGATTTAGGCCGACCATTCTTAGCCACGGGAGAGCACTTATTGAGTGCAGGAAGGAAAGTTACTGTTGAGAGTTCAAGATGAAACAGTAACTTTCAATGTCTTTGAGGGGATAAAGTTTCCAGCTGACGGATTCATGTTTTAGTGTAGATGTGGTGGACAAATTGGTTAAGGATTTTGGAAGAAATGTTAGAAAACGGTCCGTATCACGCACGGAAACAAATATATAACAGGATCGTTTACATGAGCCAAGATCAAGGGCATAATTTTACAATTTTATCATAAAAGAATCTGCAGAAATATTAAACATGAGTTAAGAGAAACAAACGCACGTTGCTCCTCCAAATTTGTCGACAATGTTTTCTACTGATCCAATGTGTAGGATTAAACCTGCTAGTCCACACGAAGACAATCTCAAAGAACTAAGGAGGGATTTCCTAGATCCTCCTTAGCCTTAGAATCAAGAAGACAAATCAATGAATTGATTTTAGGAAAAAATTGGATTCTGCCGTGGGAGTGTAAAATGGGGGCTGTGTGTTTTGTTTTTCAAAGAAAAAATCTTAATGAAAAATCACACACTTTCTTTTTATAGTAAAAACAATTTGCCCTAATCCTATACGGAATAGGCTTGGGCTCCAACCCAACGCCCATGTTGCCAAACACTCCGAATTTGATTTATTTTATTTTCCATCATTATCTCAATTAAAATCAATTAATATATATTTAAATATATATTAACATTAACAATAATGAATATATTTTAATATGTGCGAACACACATTTAAACGTAGTTTCACTTTATTTAATTTTTCTAACAAATTAAATAAAGGCTACGACCTCAACAAATTTATTGCACTGTGAAATTACCAAAATACCCTTTTGCCTAAGACAAACGCTCTTCTTTCTTCTTGGATCTTAATTTACTTCTATGTGTGGACTCATAGGCTCCTCATCATATCGGCAGTGTAGAGTATAGCGATTAACACCAATTAATCGTCTTACTAATACACAGACCACGATTGGCCCCTAACAAGCATCATGGCCACCCGATAGATTCGGATTTAGCAAAGTAGATACCTGTCAATGATATGGTTACCGTGCAATTCGATCCTTTCATCATACGTTATCTCGACGAGACGAAGCATAGAAATAGCATCAACCTTCGGTTACTCTCGATATTATTTATTCAGTTTCTGGACCAATGACCCGTATTATAAACTGGATAGAGCAACAACTCAATCCCACTGTGGCCACAGTTTTAGTGTCATTGCCATATACATTGCGCCGTGAGATACCTTTCTCCCATACCGCGGAGTGATAAATCCTCTGTCAATCCACCATAGTCTTGATACACCCTTGATGTAGCCAATCACCACCGTATTGACAACTCTGAAAAGAACTGCGTTAGGCTAGTGCTCAACTATACCAATTGGTGCACAAGGCGCTCTGATATCTCAAGTCTAAGGATCACATGCACCACCATTCATTGAGGATTTGTTCCATAGACACTGGGGTTACCATCCATATGGAATCCTTTGGTGGGTCAGTCTAGGAACTTGGTGTGGTGTAATCGCCTAAAACAGCACCCATGTGTTGCACCAGGTTGTCACCAACAACCTTGACAAGTGAGATCAGTCATTGCCTTTCGACAGGGTCGTTCAACACTATGATAGTCTTACCGTATTATATGTCCCTTACTTCGAATAATATTAGGGCTACGGACGTTTCTAGGATGGCCACCATATGTGCTCATAGGGTTCCACTATCAAGATTTGAAACACTTGATACCCTCGTCACGGTTCTACCATTCTAAACATATTCAATACATATTGCAATAATAATGATTTACGTGATATAGAATAAAATTGCCTTTTATTGATTAATGAACATTATTACAAAGAGTCAATTTCACAATATTGATTGGCTCTAGGGCACCTACTCCAACAATCTCCCTTGCACTATAACCAATCATTCATGCACTCATTGAATGACCCAGTGCCTACACTATAGCCAGTCATTCATGCACTCAACGTTGAATGACCCAAGTGCCCATCATGCTTCTGCTACAACAGAAACTTTAATAGTGGGTTGGTAAGTATTTTGCAAATCTGCACATTCCCTTTCTTATCGATCCTCAGATCAATTGAATCAACTAGTAAGTGTTTGGATTACTGGTGAGACCATGATTCCTCAGCCATAACAATGGCTCCATTGTTATCGCAGTACAACTATACTGGATTAGCAATGCTTGAAATCACGTCAAGTTTAGTAATGAACTTCTTGATCCAAGCCGCCTACACGCTGCATTAAATAATGCGTTACACTTAGCATCAATTGTAGAATCGCTGTAGTACACTGATTCGAGCTCTTCCAGCTCACTACAGTTCATTGAGACAAAATTGTGTAATCCCAAATTGCGAACTATAATCATTCTTTCCCATTTGGAAATAGCGTCACTATATTCTCTTACAGTGAGCTCATCTTTCCTCCATAATCCATAATATATATCTTAAGCCTTTTTCAAGTACTTAAGAATGTCCATTGACACTCATCCAGTGTCATTCACTTCGATTTAGTTGATCTTTACTAGTGCGGAATGCACATAAGATATCAATCTAATACGTAACATATTGCTCACTTGAGCCTGACTGATATCCACTACAAGTGCTGAATGCACATTAGATTACATCTGAGCATACAAGATGGATCCACTTGCTAAAGCATGTGGGATCCTCTTCATTCTATCTCTCTCATTGTGTGGTTAAAGACACATATCTTACAGAGATAGACATCATATGCCTCAGAAGAATCCCTTCTTGGATATTTTTCTATACTGCATGTGTTTAGTACGTTGTCTATGTACTTTGACTTAGTTTGAGCAACCTACACGATCTATCACGATAGATCTTTATTCCAAGGATGTAGGCTGTTTCCCTTAAGTCCTTCATGGAGAAGCATTTGGATAACCAAGTCTTTACCGACTGCAAGTTCGGTATATCATTCCGATCAGAAGTATGTCATCGACATCACACATGATGCTACTGCGCTTCCACTCACTTTCTTGTAAACACAGGGCTCATCTTCATTCTTGATAAAACCGAATTCTTTTACAGCTTCATCAACGAATGTTCCAGCTCATTGAAGCTTGCTTGAGTCCATAAATGGATATCGCAACTTGCATACCTTATTAGCTTGACTATCAAGAACGAAACCATCAGGTTGTGTTATATACACATCCTCCCCAGTTTCTGTTCAGGAAAGCAGTTTTGACACCCATTTGCCAAAACTCATAGTCATGATATGCAGCATTGGAAGCATCATCCGGATGGATTTAATCATGGTAACTAGCGAAAGGTTTCTTCATAGCCAATGCCATGAATTTGTTTGAAACCTTTGGCAACCGCCGTACTTTATAAGTATGCCGTTGCCATCCATGTCAGTCTTCTTCTTGAAGACCCATTTACACCCTATGGGTTTTACCCCTTCAGGTGGTTCCACCAGAGACCACACTTGGTTCTGGTACATGGAGTCCATCTCAGATTTCATGGCTTCAAGCCATTTAATGAAATCTGGATCTGATATAGCATCTTTGTAGGTTCTGGGTTCATCGCTTGGTAGACCAGTACGTCACCATGTTGAGTCATGAGATAACCGTATCTCTCGAGCTCATGGCGTACTCTCCCAGATCTACGTAGCTCCTGTGCTACCTGAGGTGGTTCACTTTGAACCACAAGTTATGGAGTAACCTCCTCATGATGCTCAACCACTTCTTGTGGCACATCATCTTGTCCTTTGTCTTGTATATCTTGTGGTTCTAGAACTTCATCGAGTTCTACTTTTCTCCCACTAGTACTTCTTAAAAAATATTTCTTTTCTAGGAAGACACCAGATCGAGCAACAAAAATTTTGCGCTCTTCTGGGTGGTAGAAATAGTATCCTTTGGTCTCCTTTAGATACCCCACAAATATACATTTACAGGATTTTGTGCCCAGCTTGTTCGAAGTTAATTTCTTAACGTAAGCTTCGCAACCCAAATCTTTAGATAAGACAAGTTGGGCTTTCGCCCACTCCATAGCTCATATGGAGTCTTATCTACAGACTTTGACGGCACACGGTTCAAAACGTGAGTCGCAGTCTCTAAGGCAAAACCCCAGAACGATACAGGTAAATCACTAAAACTTATCATGGACCTAACCATGTCAAGTAAGGTCTTGTTCCTCCTTTTCCGACACTCTTTTGTGTTGGGTTGTATAAGAAGGGTGAGTGTGTTATACTATCCCACATTCCTTCAGGTATGTTTAGCTCAACTTTCCAAAATTGGCATAGTAGTCATTTTGAGATTATCCTTGTTGTCTTTCTTAAGAACAATTATTATGAAACAATTCCATAAAGAATATTATTTATACTCAAGGACATTAATCCATTAGTAAACTAATATTCTCATTTGTCCTATGTGGACACAGAAATTAATTTCTAGAAACTGAAGAAAAACCATAATAATCCACCAGTTCAATAAACAAGTCCATCGGCTAAATCGGATGATAAAATCCTACAGCAAAAATGCAGCAGCATGTGCTTCATTTCCAACTGTAGGTCCACCTCTCCCTCGGTGAGCAATCTCTCACCAAGTTCCTACTCAATCAAATGTGAGTACCACATCTTGTGTCAACTAGATGTTTAGGGAGAAGTTAATCTCAATAATGTACCTGACGAGAAGTAACATTCTTCTTCCTTTTGCTAGGAAGCCTTGCAATGTTTCCTCCAGTGCTGGGATTCCCATAGTGAGACAAATGTCTTTCCTTTCTGTGACAGTTCTTTCCATCGACTTCTGAGCCTTTCCTTTTCACTTGAGTTGCTTCAACCAACGTCAATGTTTTTGACATTTTCATGCCTGACTTAGTAGCCTTAAACAAATCCAGCTCGGAAGGGTATTCTTCTTATCTTCCTCAATAAAGTCATAGACAAAATTGAGAATAAGAATCTGGCAAAGACTGTAATATTAGGTTTATCGCTAAACCTTCATTAAGTCCACATCCCAAAATCTCAAGCTTGTTCATACACTCGTCCACTTGAGTATATGATCGCCAATTTTGGTACCCTCTTCTATCCTACATCTGAATAATGACCGAAACACCATTGCTTCTCTTTCTTCGAAGAAAATGAAGAATAGAAGCTAAATCCATTATCTGGCACTACTCGCAGTAATGGTGCCATTGATGCAAGCACAATGTAACTAGTCATTTCTGCTTTTGCATCATGTGTATGCTTCACATATACATACCCAGTCACATGGATAGAACTATCAGTAGGCTCTGATGATAGAGCTTGCTCAATGGTGTATAATCTATTGCTTGACTGAAGTATTTGTTTATACTTCTATACCAGTCAACGAAATCTTCACCATTCCATTTCTCTCCAGTTCGATGATTTGTCGCATGATGTTGGGATCATTTTGCTCATTTTAAGTGAATCTATAAGTGTAGAATAATAACTATTATTACCATGTTCATTATTATTGTTTAATATGGACTTTATTAACGAAGCTCCACTATTTACTCAAGCTAAAGCCCTCACTATTAACTCGGAAAAGCCCGTTACTTTCCTAGTGGACCGAGATCCCATCCTGCCCATTTCAAACCTTTGCTTTGGCGAACAAGCCAAAATGAGTTGATTAGGTAGGCCAACAAACTTAATCTACACCATTGATAGCTCCCACTATCAACCTCAAATGTGAGAAAGCCCAAGCCATCACACAATCCAATGGACACTATATGCCTCGTCCTCAAGTGTGATTCTCAGTATCAGTAGAGTGGACACTACATGTCACCACATACACATTATATGTGTACTGCTCTACTATGCCTATGACGTGTTTATCAACCTTCGCTTTGGTGAACAAGCAAAACTGTCATTTTAAGTCGACCCATCACCATTAAGGAAAACTCCAATCATTTTAACCTCCCACTGGTAGAAGTGTACCATTCGCTTTGGCGAACAAGGTTTCGACGAACATGTTTGATTAAAACCATGGTGATGGAAAGCTTACGTGACTTAATATACCTTAATTGAGGGGTTTGTCATTTAATGTCTCACCAGATTATTATCTTTGTTAGAATGACATTGTTTGGCATGTTCTTCAACATTCAACCTTAGCATGCATTCTAAACATAATATAAAACGTGCTGGTACATGGCCTAACTAAAACCGATTTCCTCGAGCCTAGAGGAATCAATGGGTCACCTAGGGGTCCTGTAATAAATATCTTGAGTCTTCAAGTATGGTTGCCTCGTTCTTTGCTCCCTCTTCAAGTACATTACAAAACTTTTAAATTTACAAAAGAATAATAATACAAAATTCTTTACATCAATAAATTTAGAAACCTTGATTTACATTCGAGGGGAGTTAGATGAGAAGAGAATGTACATCAAGAAAGAGGAGAAAGGCAGGACACACAGGCCCTATTTAATAAAATACAACCATACATACCCAAAATATTTAAAACATTCACCCTTAGGTCTAAGGCTCATGTACCGGCCACCATGCAATATACAAACAAGTACAAAGCATACATTTGAAAAAAAATCAATTTTTGAAATTAGTGGGTTAATTACAATTTACCCCCTAAAAATTTGCAGAACTTGTTTGGTCCAAAAGTTTTGAAACTTTACATTCTGGCCCCTACACACTCGGAAGTGCGCTCGCTGCAGCGATGAGTTAGATCGCTGTGGTATGCGTTGATTACTTGACGTCACGCTTAACCTATCGCCGCGGCGATTTGGTACAGCGCTCGTCTAGAGGACAATCGCCGCAGCGATGGGTTATATCACCTCGACGAGCGCTGGTTTCGTCACCAGCGCTAGCGTGAACAACGCTCGCTGCGGCGATGGGTTATATCACCGTAGTGAGCGTACACAAATCTATAGCTCCGGATTTGTTCATACAAAAACCAAAAACACTCTAAATGGATTTTGCAATCAATCAAACGCATTGATCTCAACAAAAATCCATCAACCATTATACCAAACCAGCAGATCATCAACAAATTAAAAATTAATCAATTAATAAATTTCTTAAAACATGTTTGTAAGACAAATTTTACGCAGATTCAATATGGCAACATATTATCATCAAATACATGTTATCAACCATACACATAAAAATTGTAAAATTCAGTACCCTAAGCTCTGATACCACTGTTAGTACACGGTCCCGTATACGCAGCGGAAACAAAAATAATATAACAGGATCGTTTACATGAGCCAAGATCAAGGGCATAATTTTACAATTTTATCATAATAAGAATCTGCAGAAATATTAAACATGNTCGACAGGGTCGTTCAACACTATGATAGCCTTACCGTATTATCTGTGCCCTTAGTTCAGAATAATACTGGGGCTACGGACGTTTCTAGAATGGCCACCATATGTGCTCATAGGGTTCTCACTATCAAGATTTGAAACACTTGATACCCTCGTCACGGTTCTACCATTCTAAGGACATATATCAATACATATTGCAATAATAATGATTTACGTGATATAGAATAAAATTGCCTTTTATTGATTAATGAACATTATTACAAAGAGTCAATTTCACAATAATTGATTGGCTCTAGGGCACCTACTCCAACAATCTCCCACTTGCACTATATCCAATCATTCATGCACTCAACATTGAATGACCCAAGTGCCTTCACTATAGCCATTCATTCATGCACTCAACGTTGAATGACCCAAGTGCCCATCATGCTTCTGCTACAACAGAAACTTTAATAGTGGGTTGGTAAGTATTTTGCAAATCTGCACATTCCCTTTCTTATCGATCCTTCAGATCATATTGAATCAACTAAGTAAGTGTTTGGATTACTGGTGAGACCATGATTCCTCAGCCACAACAATGGCTCCATTGTTATCGCAGTACAACTATACTGGATTAGCAATGCTTGAAATCACGTCAAGTTTAGTAATGAACTTCTTGATCCAAGCCGCCTACACGGCTGCATTAAATAATGCGTTACACTTAGCATCAATTGTAGAATTCGCTGTAGTACACTGATTCGAGCTCTTCCAGCTCACTACAGTTACATTGAGACAAAATTGTGTAATCCCAAATTGCGAACTATAATCATCCTTTTCCCATTTGGAAATAGCGTCACTATATTCTCTTACAGTGAGCTCATCTTTCCTCCATAATCCAATAATATATATTCTTAAGCCTTTTTCAAGTACTTAAGAATGTCCATTGACACTCATCCAGTGTCATTCACTTCGATTTAGTTGATATCTTTTACTAGTGCGGAATGCACATAAGATATCAATCTAAGTACGTAACATATTGCTCACTTGAGCCTGACTGATATCCACTACAAGTGCTGAATGCACATTAGATATCAATCTGAGCATACAAGATGGATCCACTTGCTAAAGCATGTGGGATCCTCTTCATTCTATCTCTCTCATTGTGTGGTTAAAGACACATATCCTTACAGAGATAGACATCATATGCCATCAGAAGAAATCCCTTCTTGGATNACGTTTCTAGAATGGCCACCATATGTGCTCATAGGGTTCTCACTATCAAGATTTGAAACACTTGATACCCTCGTCACGGTTCTACCATTCTAAGGACATATATCAATACATATTGCAATAATAATGATCTACGCGATATAGAATAAAATTGCCTTTTATTGATTAATGAACATTATTAAAAAGAGTCAATTCCACAATAATTGATTGGCTCTAGGGTACCTACTCCAACAAGAAAACACACCACAATTACCTCTAGAAGCATGTATAACCAAATCAAAAATAGTAGAGGTGGAGGAGTCGGAGAGTAATGATTGTGCTAGGATGTTAGAAGCACTTCAACCGATTGATGAGAGTCAAGATATAGAATTTGAGGAGTTCGATTTTGACAAAGAGGAGGAGAAGGAAAAAAATGAAGAACCTCCAAAGCTTGAATTGAGACCTTTACCTTCCCACCTCAAATATGTTTATCTTGGAGACTTAGAAACTTTCTCGGTGATTATTAGTTCAAGGTTGAGTACATTAGAGGAGGAGCGGCTGATTAGGGTGTTGAGGGAACATAGGCTAGCAATTGGATGGACCATCTCAGACGTTAGAGGTATCTCGCCATCATTTTGCATGCATAAGATACTCATGGAGGATGATTTTAAGCCTAGGGTGCAACCACAATGGAGATTGAATTCGATTTTGACAAAGAGGAGGAGAAGGAAAAAAATGAAGAACTTCCAAAGCTTGAATTGAGACCTTTACCTTCCCACCTCAAATATGTTTATCTTGGAGACTTAGAAACTTTCTCGGTGATTATTAGTTCATTTTTGAGTACATTAGAGGATGAGCGTTTGATTAGGGTGTTGAGGGAACATAGTCTAGCAATTGGATGGACCATTTCTGACTTTAGAGGTATCTCGCCATCATTTTGCATGCATAAGATACTCATGGAGGATGATTTTAAGCCTAGGGTGCAACCACAACCTGAATCCTTCGATGAAGGAAGTGGTTAGAAAGGAGGTGGTGAAACTCTTAGATGTAGGGATTATTTACCCTATTTCTGATAGTCCATGGGTGAGCCCGGTACAAGTGGTCCCGAAGAAGGGAGGTATCACGGTGGTAAAGAATGAGAGTAACGATTTGATACCAACGAGGACGGTGACGGGCTGGAGAGTATGCATTGATTACCATAAATTGAATGAGGCGACAAGGAAGGATCATTTTCCATTACCTTTCATTGACCAGATGTTGGAGAGGTTGGCAGGACATGCCTATTACTATTTTCTGGATGGGTATTCAAGACATAACCAGATTGCCATCGCTCATGAGGATCAAGAGAAGACGACCTTCACTTGCCCCTACGACACCTTTGCTTACCGAAGGATGCCTTTTGGGTTATGCAATGCACCAACAACATTTCAAAGATGCATGATGTCAATCTTTGGAGACATGGTGGAATGGTTTATAGAAGTCTTCATGGATGACTTCTTAGTTTTTGGTTCATCATTTGATAGTTGTCTAACTAATCTTTCTTTTGTTTTGGAGCGATGTAAGGAGACAAACTTGGTTCTGAATTGGGAGAAATGTCACTTCATGGTCCAAGAGGGAATAGTGTTTGGGCATAGGATCTCCAAGGACGGGATAGAAGTTGATCGAGCAAAGACAGAAGTGATTGAGAAGCTGCCACCACCATCAAATGTCAAAGCATCCGAAGTTTCTTAGGGCATGCGGGGTTTTACAGACGCTTCATCAAAGATTTTTCTAAGATTTCTAAACCCCTATGCAATTTGTTGAATAAAGATGTTGTTTTTGACTTTAATGATGATTGCATGCATGCCTTTCTAACTCTAAAAAAATTATTAGTATCTGCACCTATTATTGCAGTTCCCGATTCGGGACTACCCTTAGAATTGATGTGTGATGCTAGTGATTTTGCTTTAGGGGTAGTTTGAGGACAAAGGAAAAACAAAGTGTTGCATGTAATTTAGTATGCTAGTAAAACACTCATTGATGCACAATTGAATTACACCACCACTGAAAAAGAATTGTTAGCTATAGTTTTTGCTTTTGACAAGTTTCGTTCATATTTGTTAGGTGCAAAGGTGATCATCTACACGGACCATTCAGCACTTAGGCACCTATTGGCAAAGCAAGAAGCAAAACCTCGGCTGATAAGATGGATTTTACTACTTCAGGAGTTCGAGTTGGAAATTCGAGACAGGAAGGGGTCAAAAAATGTGGTGGCGGATCACTTGTCGAGACTTGAGAGACCAATCAAGGGAAATGAGGAGGAATTGCCAATTGGTGAAACATTTCCGGATGAGAAGTTGATGAGAGTGGAAGAAGAACCATGGTATGCGGATTTTGTAAACTATTTGTCATCAAGGGTGCTCCCAAGTGGTATGACATACCAACAAAAGAGAAAATTTTTCTCATATTTGAAATACTACTTTTGGGAAGAGTCATTTTTATACAGACACTATGCTGATCAAATGACACGGAGATGCGTCCCAGAGGAGGAAATGGAAAGCATTCTACGACATTGTCATGAGAGGGAAGTAGGTGGCCATTTTGGAGGAGCTAGAACAGCAACCAAGGTTTTACAATCGGATTTTTATTGGCCAACCCTCCTTGAGGATTCTTTCTGGATGATTTAAGAGTGTGACCAATGTCAACGGATGGGTAATATTTTAAAAAGAGATGAGATGACGTTGAACAACATCTTGGTGGTTGAGCTTTTTGATGTGTGGTGGATTGATTTCATGGGTCCTTTCCCAAGTTCTTTTGGGAACACATTTATTTTGGTAGAAGTGGACTACGTGTCGAAGTGGGTTGAAGTAGTTGCATTGCCGACTAATGATGCTAGGGTAGTGATTAAGTTTGTGAGAAAGAATATTTTCTCAAGGTTTAGGGTACCATAGGCAATCATTAGGGATGGAGGATCTCACTTTTCCAATAGGCAAATGGATGCACTGTTGAGTAAGTATAGAGTGACATATAGAGTTGCAACCTTACCATCCACAAACGAGCAGGCAAGTGGAACTGTCGAATAGAGAACTCAAGGAGATTTTGGAAAAGACAATTAATGCATCTAGGAAAGATTGGTCAAGAAAATTGGATGATGCATTATGGGCTTATCGAACTGCCTTTAAGACCCCGATTAGTATGTCTCCATTTAGGATGGTTTATGGGAAGGCTTGCCACTTGCCGGTTGAACTCGATCATAAAGCATATTGGGCAGTCAAGCAGCTAAACATGGACTTGAAAGCTGCTGGAGAAAAAAGAATGTTGACTTTGAACAAACTCGATGAGTTTCGTCTCAATGCATATGAGAATGCCCGAATTTACAAGGAGAAGACAAAAGGTGGCATGATAAGCATATCCGGAAGAAGGATTTTGAAGTAGGGCAGAAGGTGTTGTTATTCAACTCTAGACTTAGGCTTTTTCCCAGAAAAATTAAGTCTAGGTGGTCCGAACCGTTCACAGTGACAAGAGTTCAGCCATACGGAGCAGTGGAAGTGTCACATGAAGAAAAGGGCACCTTTACGGTGAATGGACAGAGATTGAAGCCCTACATAGATGGGATGATGAGTTGCAAATCCATCCCAATCCGGCTTGACATCCCAACTTGAAGGATTGAGAGAGTCGAGCTATCGACTATAAACAAGTGCTTCTTGGGAGGCAACCCAAGTGTTTTTAATTGTTTGTTTTTCATTTTGGTTGTTTGAATTTTTGTGAATTCATTATGAGTTTGTATGATTTTTAATGTTTGTGTTTTTGGGTGTTTCAGGTGAAGTTTTCAGCTAAAGAAAGGAATTAAAATGCTCCAGACTTTGCCGGGGCGAAGAAGTTTTCTTCGCCGCGGCGAAGCATTGTGAAGAAAAAGTCAGTGTGAAAGTCCCAGACTTCGCGGCGAAGCAACCTGAAAATTGTGTGAGCTTCTAGAAGTTTTCGCCCCGGCGAAGGAATTGTCTTCGCTGCGGCGAAGAAAGTAGGATAAAATTTTTGAAAATTTTCCAATGCATTGTCGCCATGGCGAAGAAATTTTCTTCGCCGAGGCGAGTGGCCTCTGTATGTTTTCGCCCCAGCGAAACCTGGGTATTTTTAGGGTTCATGCACGAAGGACGTCGCCGCGGCGAAGCTTGTTCTTCGCCGCAGCGACGGTACTTTTCTATAAATACCCACTCTTCTTTTTCATTCTTCACGCAACTTTTCATTTTCACTTGAGAGAAAAATTTTCAAAATTCAATCTTTTGCCTTCCTAGTGCTTTTCCAACCAAAATTCTTACTCCATAACCTTCCTAAACACCAAAACAACCAATTTCAACAATAATTTTCGCGAAAATTTCACAAACATTTTTGGATCAAAAATTTGGGGCTTTTCAATCTGGGCTGTTTCTGGTTCAATTGGTGGCGAATACTGCTTTATATTGGTAAGATCTTAAGTACCCAAAGCTTTTTATCACACAATTTCAAGTTTTTAATTGTAGATCTGAAAATTTTTGTTGCGATTGCGTTGTGGAATTTGGGTGATTTTGAGCATTGATTTTGTTAGAGGAAGAGTAGTTCGTGCATTAAGTGATTGTGAGGAGTGTGGGTTTGTGAAATTTTTGAGTGTTTGTGTGGATTTGAAAAATTTGTAGTTTGGGGGTAAAGCGCGAATTTTTGGAAGTGTTGTTTGTTTTTGTAGGATTGAATTGGTTGTGTAGAACAACTAGGTTTGAATTGTTGGGGTATAGTTTTTGAGTGATCTTTAATTGTGAACAATGCCTGTCAAAATTAAGCATCCATACAAGGGTAAGGGCAAAGGAAAGAATGTTGACAACCGTTTTGTTAATGAGGAAGCCCGTAAAAGGTATGAGGGGGCAATCCAAAGAAAGGATAAGGGTATTATTCCTGAGCGCGGATTGACAATGAGTCAGGCCTTGGACTAGAGTAGAGGGAGACGTTGGGAGATGTTCATGAGTGCTCCTTCACAAGTAGCTGTAGAGCCGCTTGTAAGGGAGTTCTATGCCAATCTCCCGGATTGTCCGGAAGATACAGTTTTTGTAAGAGGGACTGATGTGCCATTTACGAAAAGGGTGATCAATCAGTTCTATAACCTGCCTGAAATCATCCATGATGAGTACGTATAGTTTAAGAGATCACAGTTTGAGGACAGTGTCATCCCTCCGGTCATTGCAAAACCGGATGCAGATTGGGCAGTTTCGAAGAAACAGAAGAAGACTCTCAAAGGGACTCAGTTGACACCAATGGCTCGACTGTGGCAATATTTCGTCAGTGTGAAATTGATGCCAGAATCGCACTACAGCACAGTTACTCAAGAGAAGGTAGTATTGCTTTACTCTATTGCCACAGGGAAGAGTATCGATGTGGGAGACATGATCTGGAACAGTATTAAGTTGGCCTCCAAACCAGGGTGAACAAGTTACGGTTTCCCACATCTCATCACAGCCTTATGCCTTAGAGCTAGAGTCAAGGTTTAGGATGACGAGCACCGTATTCATGCTGCCCCAGTTCTAGACTCAGAGTACTATAGGAAGCACCTTGACCGTCCGGAAGCTGCGCAACCAACAGTAGGGGCAAAAAGGCAAAGAACAGGCTTTGCCACATCATCCAACTCCACAGCTACATAGAAAGAGATGATGCAACAGATGATGGGGTTAATGAAACATATGACAAAACGTCAGGACTGGTTAGTGGAGCAGACCCAGATGATGTATGAGATGTAGAAGAATAGCTTTAAAGAGCTTAACATTGACACTTCAGCATATCAATGGGCAGATTGGAACTCAGATGAATGGATGGGCTCCGAGTCGGAAGAAGAGGAGGATGAAGAAGAAGAAGAGGAAGAAGAAGAATGAGCCAGAGCACCTGTTTTTGTTTGTCTTTATGTTTTTTTTTTTTTGTTTTAATTTGATTTGGTTGTTCATTAAACTCAGTTTTAATTCTGTTTTGGATTTGTTTAGTTGTTTTAGTTTTTCTTTTAATTTATAGTTGTTGAAAGGATGAGATTAGGTTGTAATATTTTCAAGTTAGTTTGAGAATGTGTGCTAACACAAAGGACACCACAGTTTCAATTGTTTTGACAGATTCTGGGTGATGAAAAGTCCGAGACTGGGTGTTCATTGTGAAGCAACACTTCACGGATTAACCAGGGAGTTTTCTTGTACCTTTGTTATTTTGATTTTCTATTCCTGATTTTTGCATAATGGAACATTGGGGACAATATCATGTTTAGTTTGGGGGTAGGAAATAGAATTAAAACTGAGTTTAAGGGTATATTGACTGGAACCAGAACCCGCCTTAAAACTACCTAGCAGTACTTGGCAACCTCTGGTATAACAACGCCCGTACACCTTAAATGAAAAAAAAAATTATATTTGTCCTTCTTAGTTGATTGTTTTTGCGTGATGAGTTGTATAAATCAATGATGAGAATAGGGTTGTTGCAATTTATTGTTGAGAAATGTTAGCATTGCTTTAGTTTTTGTGTATGACTGGATTTTATTGAGGTTTGTTGAGTGGTTCAGCCATAATTTTCATTTTTGCAGCTTAGATTCATTTTATGTGGTAGGTGAAGTCTTGATAATGTGGCGGACTCTAGAACCTAGTAGAGAAGTGCTTGAGGTGAAATTAGGATTAGACATGGTTGAGGAGATGATTTAGGCATTTTTTTGAAACATTGAGCTTTCTAGCCGACCCATGAATGAAATTATCCCTAGTCACCCATTTGAGCTGTACGAATTATTGCTTTATTTTCTTGGAAAACAACAAAATTGTCCAATCCTTGTACCCTAAACACTTTATCGTACCTAGGGAATTCGGTCCTAATGCAAAACAAAGAACGGGAAGAGTTGTACGAATAGCCAAAAGAATAGTTTGGGGTGGGAGAAAAGAAATAATAACAAAAGAGGTAGTCACCTCCATTCAATTGGATTGTTTATGTTCAAAAAAAAAAAAAAAACTAATTTGCCTAGTTTAAGGTTATACCAGCTGGAAACCAGAACCCGCCTTAAAAACTGCCTAGCAGACTAGGCCAACCCTGGTATAACAACACCACATACCCTTAAACGAATCTCCCCGCATTTATAGTATCCAAAATAAGAAAGATACACGTTTGAGGGTTGTGAATTAGTGGACATTTCGATTGGTGGTTGAGAAGAAGTGGAGTTCGATGTGATTTTAGTTTTGCATTAGGAAAACCAAGTTTTCTTACTTTGTTATTCCTATCCTTTTTCTTGGAACCCACTACCCGAGCCTAACGTTGCAAGTTTTTAAAGACCTGTTGATTCTTATCTTTTGTCTAGTCCTCATTAGTGGAGAGTAGTTCGATATTTAGGCTTATGGAGTCTGCCACCATTTGATAAACTTTACATTTTTGCATAAAATAATCCAGGAAGTTGGAATATGGATTGAAGTGGGGATCACCTACTCGGTGGACCGATTGAGGAAGACAGTCGATAATGCTTATAACTTCTTGTAGTGTTGAAGATTTCCTAATAATAATTTTTCAACAACTTTTGAGACTTGTGCAATTTCTAGGCAATTCATTTGTAGAGTTGAGTCTTGTTGGTTTTGTTCATTTTCCAGTTTTGTTGTGTGTGTTTTGTGTTTTTGTTCATTGTTTGTTGTCTTTGTTTCCGTTAGTTTTGTACCGTATGCTCGGGGACGAGCATATCTTTAGTTTAGGGGTATTTGATAATCTGTGGATTATACAATTTTCATTAGACTTTTTAATCGGATTTCAGGTACTTTCTAGTGCATTTTGACCTGAATTATTGCTTAATTCTTTACATTTCGTGTTTCAGGTTAAAATGGACATTTTGAGCAAATAAGGACAAAATTGGAAATTTTTGACTCAGAAGTTAGTGGATCTTAGAAGTTAGGAGAGTTCTAAAGCAGGATAAAGCACGATGAGGCTTGTTCCAAAGGGAGAGTACAGAGAATCGAAGAATCGAGTGAAGATGCAAGCAGAGTGGCAGTTCTGTAATTTTAAAGCTTTTCAAGAAGCTTCGCCGCAGTGAAGATTTGTACTTCGCCGCGGCGAAGTAAGCCAGTCACGCACCAGATCTGTTGGTTCTTCATCGCGGCGAAATTTCTTCTTTGCCGCGGCGACGGTCGTAAATTCCAGTTTTGTGAAACGCACAGTTTTACTTTGTGCGTGTTTTTCTTAGGATTTTGGGCGAGGTATAAAAGAAACAATTAACCTTTTTGTCTAGGGTCATCCAGGAAGTAGGTTTAGCAGCCTTTACATTTTCTTTGATTAAGCTTGGAGAGTTTTAGCGATTAGAAGGGTGAAGATTCGATTTTGAACCAAGGGATTCATCATTTGGGGAGATTTCTTGTCATTTCTCTTACTTTTCATTATGTTGAACTTGGATATTATCGTTTTTCATATTTGTAGTGTTAATTTAGCTATGAACTAACCCGTTTTGGGTTAGGGTTTTGATTGTAATTCGGAATTTTAGTGGGTTAAGTGATTGATTGTTTTATGTTCATATGATTATGCTTTTATTGTGTGTTTGCTCTGAGTTTTAATGCTTTATGTGATGAAGCTAATGAGATTGAGAAATGAATCATGTTAGGCTTCTTGGGTAATCACCATTATAGTATTGGATGCTAGAGATAGATTCAAGAATTAATTAAATCATTGTAGGATTCTTATGCTTAATGAGTTTGGAATTGTTAACTTTCAAATTGTTGGATGCGGAAAGTTAATAAGTAAAAATAGGAAAACATAGCCTGAGAAGGTACATTTAACACCTTAGTGAGTTCGATTTACAACTAATGCATATGAATGTGAATGTAGTTTAAGTTTTAGGTTTAACCAATAAAATCCGAATGAAGTCAAAACCCTACCCATTTTACTTGAATTGATTACTATTTGTATTTTTCATCTTGCATTCATAGTTAATTTTACTTTAAAATTTATTGTTCAGTTTTAATTAGAAATAGCTCTCATCAATCCAAAGAAGTCGATTGCTCCAACTTGAGAACAGTAGGATATTTAGTGCTTAGCTAGCAGTCCTCGTGGGAACGATACTCACTCATCACTTTATTACTTGAGCGATTAGTATACTTGCTACATATTGCATGTTGTAGGAAACACGCATCAGAATCCTTTGGTGGGTCAGTCTAGTGAACTTGCCTACAGCAAGCACCCATGTGTTGCACCAGGTTGTCACCAAACAACCCTGACAAGTGAGATCAGTCACTGCCTTTCGACAGCATCGTTCAAGACTATGATAGCCTTATCGTATTATCTGTGCCCTTACTTCAGAATAATACTAGGGCTACAAACGTTTCTAGAACGACCACCATATGTGCTCATAGGGTTCTCACTATTAAGATTTGAAACACTTGATACCCTTGTCATGGTTCTACCATTCTAAGGACATATATCAATACATACAATGATGATTTATGCGATATAGTATAAAATGTCTTTTATTTATCAATGAACATTATTACAAAGACTCAATTCTACAATAATTGATTGGCTCTAGGGTACCTACTTTAACATTTCTCATTTCATTCCATCTTTGAAATCAAATTCCTGCAAAACTAAGCGACTTTCAGTGTACCTTATCGGCAACACACATCACTAGTTAAAATTCATGAATTTAGAGAAACTCACACAACATCACTAGTAAAAAAAAATGCAGAAAATAAGAATGACTCAAGTACAAACCAACAGAAATTCAAAATAAAAAGTCAAAATCAAAGTAAAGAGCTTAGGTAGCTTCCCAAGAAATGCTTAATTAGAGTCATAAGCTTGACTTTTCTTTATCTTCAGCCTGGATTGTCAAGGAGAATCGCAACCCACTCATCTTGAATTCCACCATCTTCATAAGGCTTCAAGCATGGACCATTCACCCTCTTATTTTCAATTTCGGCGTCTATAGTCATAGAGTTGACTAAACAATTTTCTAGGTGTGAACTAGGGTAGTTTTCTTCTAAATTTTTATTCACTATGTTATCAAGGACACTAATCCCAAAGCAAGTGTCTAAGTTGGATGGGTGCATCATAGCATCAAAAACATTAAACTCTACTTGCTCATTTTCTACCCGCAAGATTAGATTCCCTTGATGAACATCTATCAATGCTCTAACCATTGCTAGAAAAGGTCATCGTGGGATTATAAACATTTCTTGATCTTCCTCCATGTCTAATACTATAAAGTCTACCGGGAAAATCAGTTTATCTACCTTAATCAAGACCACCCCCTAGGATATGTTATTGATCGATCTGTCAATTAGGGAGACACGGTGGTTGGCTTCAGTTCTCCTAATCCAGGTTTCCTATAGATAGAAGACGACATTAAATTAATGTTTACCTCTAAATCACACGAAACCTTGTCAAAATAACAACTGCCAATAATACAAGGGATAGTAAAACTTCCTAGATCTGATAGTTTTAGCGATAGTTTCTTTTGAATCAGTGCACTACACTCCTCCGTTAGCATTATTTTCTCATGTTCCTCAAATCTTCTTTTATGCATGAGGATCTCCTTTAGAAACTTGGCGTATTTGGGCATCTGCTCTAACATATCAACAAAAGGAATATTAATATGCAAGCTTCAAAACATGTCAATAAACTTACCAAATTGCTTGTCAAGCTTCTAATTCTTCAATTGGTGTGGATACGTGTAAACCCCGCGTTATTATTTTAAAATGTTTTGTAGGTAAGGATTAAGGCATGAAGCTGGGAGAGGATTCCGAGGGACGCTATGAGCATGAAGGGATGTTTTAATTATGACTATTGAATGGTTTTGCTAATATTTACTGTAGTAATTATGTTCATATCTCATAATGTAGTAATTATGTTTCAATTAACACCTCCATTTGCTTCCTAAACCAAAATAAAGTAATAATGAGTACAATTAGGAAACAAATACATATAAAAGACTAAACATTAAAAGGGTTAAATATGACATTTTGCATTCCCATCACACAACTTGGAATGATCTAACATAGAAGTTCCTTACCAAGTTCTTCCCTCCAGCTAAATCAGCAAAACTCAGAAATGATATCACATCATTTCTACAAGATGAGTCCGAGTCATTGTATGAGGCTTAGGAGAGGTACAAGGAGTTAATGAGGAAATGTCCACACCATGGGTTGCCAGTTTGGCTTCAATTCCAAACATTCTACAATGGACTGATGGGTAATGTGCAAACCATGGTGGATGCAGCTTCAGGAGGAGCCATGCAGAATAAGACGCCAGAGGACGCTTATGAGTTGCTTGAGGTTTTGGCAAGCAACAACTATCAAAGACCAAATGAGAGAGCAATACCAATAAAATCTTCGGGTCTACATGAAGTTAATGCCTTTACAGCCATCTCAGCCCAACTCACGACACTTCAGAAATAGTTAGGAAGTATGCAGGTAAACTCTATTCAAGCACCTCAACTAAGTGTGATTTTTGTGTAGGAAACCATGCGAGCAGCGAATGTCAAGCGGGGAACACATTTGCTTCATCATCTTCATCATTGGAGCAAGTGAACTACTTGGCAGGAAATCAGAGGTAACCAAACAACCCGTACTCCAACACATACAACCCGGGGTGGAGAAATCATCCAAACTTGTCTTCGGGAAATCAGAACCAGCAAAATAATCAATGGAACCAGAAGACAGTTCCAAATAACCAACAAGAGGTGAATAATCAACCGGGAGATCCAAGAGTGACAAAGTTGGAGGACATGTTTGGAAAATTCATGTAGAAAACCACGGGTTTTATGAATGAGACGAGGACAAATTTTAGAAATCAAGGGGTGTCCATTCGGAATCTTGAGGTACAGATAGGCCAATTGGCCGAGAAGCTAAATGAGAGACCTCAAGGTTCTTTACCAAGCAACACGGTGACTAACCCACGTGAGCAAGCTAACGCCATAATTTTGAGAAGTGGGACAGTTTTACAAGAAGTTGAGCAAGCTGGAAAGGAGGCTAAGCAAGCTGGAAACGAAGATTATGAATAAGAAGTTGATGAAGAGATCATTGTTGATGAGAAACCAAGTGGTTTAGAGGAAGAGAACAAGAAGAAGGAAGAAAGGCAAAAGAAGAAGGAGAAATTGCCATTTCCCGAGATACCACCAGAGTTGGCACATCACACCCCACCCGTGCCTTTTCCTCAGAGACTGAAGAAAAAGAATTAGGATAAGCAATTTTCAAAGTTTATTGAAATTTTTAAAAAATTGCATATTAACATTCCTTTTGTAGATGCATTACAGTAGATGTCGAGCTATGCGAAGTTCCTTAAGGAAATCCTATTGAACAAAAGGAAGTTAGAAGATGAGGAAACGGTGATGCTTACGGAGGAGTGCAGTGCAATTCTTCAGAAAAAGTTACCCCCGAAGCTCAAAGATCCAGGGAGTTTTACTATTCCTTGCATTATAGGAGATATTACTTTTGATCGTGTTTTGTGTGATTTAGGAGCTAGTACTAATTTGATGCCCTTTTCTGTTTTCAAGAGATTGGGAATTGGTGAAGTGAAGCCAATGACCATGTCGTTGTAACTAGCGGATAGGTCAATAAAACACCTGAGGGGGATAGTTGAAGATGTGTTGGTGAAGGTGGACAAGATAATTTTTCCAATAGATTTTGTAGTGTTGGACATGGAAGAGGATAAGGAAATTCCTCTGATTTTGGGCCGACCATTCTTGGCCACGGGGAGAGCACTTATTGATGTGCAGGAAGGAAAGTTACTATTGAGAGTTCAAGATGAAACAGTAACTTTCAATGTCTTTGAGGCGATGAAGTTTCCGTCTGAATCGGATTCATGTTTTAGTGTCGATGTGGTGGACAAATTGGTTGTGGACTCTATTGAAGAGAACACCCCACAATTACCTCTAGAAGCATGTATAGCCAAATAAAAAATAGTGGAGGTAGATGAGTCAGCTAGTAATGAATGTGCTAGGATGTTAGAAGCACTTCAACCGATTGATGAGAGTTAAGATGTAGAATTTGAGGAGTTTGATTTTGACAAAGAGAAGGAGAAGGAAAAAAATGAAGAACCTCCAAAGCTTGAATTGAAACCTTTACCTTCCTACCTTAGATATGTATATCTTAGAGACTCAGAAACCTTCCCAGTGATCATCAGTTCAGGTTTAAGTGAATTGGAGAAAGAGCGGTTGATTAGGGTGTTGAGGGAACATAGACTAGCAATTGGATGGACCATTTCGGATATTAGAGGTATCTCGCCATCATTTGCATGCATAAGATACTCATGGAGGATGATATTAAGTCTAGAGTGCAACCACAACAGAGATTGAATCCTTTAATGAAGGAAGTGGTGAGAAAGGAGGTGGTGAAACTCTTAGATGCGGGGATTATTTATTCTATTTCCGAAAGCCCATGGGTGAACCCGGTATAAGTGGTTCCAAAGAAGGGAGGTATCACGGTAGTAAAGAATGAGAGTAACGAGTTGATACCAACGAGGACGGTGACAGGCTGGAGAGTGTGCATTGACTACTGGAAACTGAATGAGGCGACAAGGAATGATCATTTTCCACTACCTTTCATTGATCAGATGAAGGAGAGGGTTAGCAGCTTTTACATTTTTCTTAAATTGATTTTGGAGCGATTTAGAGATTAACAAGGGTGAAGATTCAATTTTGAACCAGGGGATTCATCATTTGGGGAGATTTCTTGTCTTTTCTCTTATTTTCATTATGTTGAACTTTAGTATTTTTGTTTTTCTTGTTTGTAGAGTTGATTTAGCCATGAACTAACCCATTTTGGGTTAGGGTTTTGATTGTAATTCGGATTTTCATGGGTTAAGTGATTGATTGTTTTATTTTCATATGATTATGCTTTTATTGTGTGTTTACTCTGGTTTTTACTGCTTATATGTGATGAACATGATGAGATTGAGAAATGAATCATGTTAGGCTTCTTGGGTAATCACCATTGTAGTATTGGATGCTAGAGATAGATTCAAGAACCAATGAAATCATTGTAGGATTCTTATGCTTAATAAGCTTGGATTTGTTAACCTTCAAATTCTTGGGTGCGGAAGGTTAAAAAGGAAGAGTAGGAAAACATAGCCTGAGAAGGCATGTTTAACACCTTAGAGAGTTCGATTTACAACCAATGCATATGAATATGAATTTAGTTTAATTCTTAGGTTTAACCCATAAAGTCCGAATGAAGTCAAAACCCTACCCGTTTAATTGAATTGATTTTTATCCGTGTTTTTCATCTCTCATTCATAGTTAATTTTTAAGTTAGTAATTTCAGATTTAGTTTTTATTTTAAATTTGCTCCCGTTAATCCAAAAGAAGTCGATTGCTCTAACTTGAGAATAGTAGGAAACTTAGTACTTAGCTAGCAATCCTCGTGGGAATGATACTCACTCATCACTCTATTACTTGAGCGACTAGTATACTTGCTACATATTGCATGTTGTAGGAAACACGCATTAGTTTCTCATATTAAAATATTACAAACCAATAATTGAACTAATTAAAAAGCATATCAAACAAATTTAATTTGTAATTAAATATTATAAAGATGTACTCTCAAGCTTGGGACGAGAGAAAAAGAAGATTTCAGTTTTTGTTGGTCGGATCCACTTATCAAGCCTCCATTATGAGGATATCCTTATATTGATCCAATTTTCAAAAACAAAATCTAGAATTGAATTCACAACTTTTTAGGAAATTCTAAAAAAAAAAAAAAATTTAAAAAAGTAAAAGAATTCAACTGATTGAAACCTAATTTAATTGATGTAATTCCTATGTGACGGCAACATTCACAGATAGAAATGGTTTAAATATGTATTTTAATTTAAGGATGTTGGAGTCCCATACCGACTAAGCACGCTCAAGCTTATTGGGTTATAAGAGGGGATAATCCTCCCATTCAACAAGGTCTTATTGGGTGAGGAGTCAAGTCCACCTCAAATGCTATCATGGTATCAGAGCACATGTTCAGTTGATTGAGCAATTGACCAACGGGTGAGGAGTTAGAGTCAGTAACTACCTCCATCAACAGGCGTGACCCAACATATAGGCTTGATTGTGTGAGGGAGTGTTGGAGTCCCACACCGACTAAGCACGCTCAAGCCTATTGGCTTATAAAAGGGGGTAATCCTCCCATTAAACAAAACCTTATTGGGTGAGAAGCAATGTTTTGAAAACCGGACTGGACCGTCCGGTTTGATCGGTAACCGACGACATTTTCGGTCCAACATCCTTTTAAAACCGTTAATTGCATTCAAACCAGATTGGACCGCGATTGGACCGCCAAAATAGTGCCGAATCGTGATCCAATCGCAGCTCAATCCTGCTGGATTCCGGCATCATTCGAGGGAGAAAACACCACCATTAGACTTGATGGCATCTCCACGACAAAACCCAGCCATTTTCAGTCGTCGTCGTCCAGCCTTTGTCGCTCGCCATCCACCTAAAGTTCACCCGACCGTCGGGCTTCTTTTGTTGTTTCCTGCGAGTTCCGGCACTGATGGAACTCCCTAGTACCACCATCAGATTCGCCGGCACCTATACATGAAAAGCCCCATTATTCTAAACCTCGATTGGCCATCGATCATCGCTACCGCCACCATCATCAGGGGTGTTTTGGAAAGATTTCAAACCTTAATGGAGTATTATAGGGGTGTTTTTGATGAATTTCAAACATTTAGGGACTAAAAAATTTTTATAGAATACGGTCTAACCGACCTATCCAACCGGTCAAACCGGAAACTGGACCCTTGAATGGGTCATAGTCTGGTCCGGTTTTCGGAACATTGGTGAGGAGTCAAGCCCACCTCAAATTCTATCAAAGGATAATGTTTTCATTTTTTTTTTTTTTTTTTTTTTTTTTTTTTTTAACTATTTGCAACTGCATTTTTATGCTGTTACCAAAAGCTACCACAAATACCCATATTTTTTGTATTGAATTGCTGGAGCAAATAGATAGAAGAAAGGCTGGCATTGCGTTAAAATGTGATTGGCTTTGGAGATGGACTCGGTTTCTTGTAGTGTACGTTATAAAGTTATGGCATTTCTTCCTTGCCGTTGTTGAAACTTCCATTGGATTCTCCGTTAATTTCACTTCCTCTTTAATAACAAGGTTAAAACTTCCCCTGAGGTTTCTTATAAATTAAATATTAATTCTCCAAATTTATATTTGATAAAAGCACCGACAATTGATAAAATGGAATAAAACCATTACACGAATAACAGAAACATATAAGATGTTTATTTATTAACTTGAAGAGAAATGATTGGAATTTACACCAATATTGTTGGTTTCATTCTTAGGGGCATTTTTGTCATTTAAATTCGTTTTTTAAGTCAAATAATATTTAACTAATGGCATATTAAGTCAAAGGACCCAAATGATATTATTTGAAATAATAGTTCTTAGTTTTGAAGATCAAAATCAAAGGGAAAAAAATAATGACTTCCCACCAAATTGAATTACTGTTAAAAAAAGTGTTACAACTTGCATGCAAATTACTTGTTTTATAGCGTCACAAAATACTCTCAAGTCTTCAACAAGCACATCTTGCTTTTATGTGCTTTATCAAAATTGATTATTAATTAAAAATATGGACATATAAAGTATCATAGTTTTTATTTAAATATATATTTCATCATAAATTACTGATATATATTTTTTTTAATACAAACTATGAGTCATAATGTTATCTGTAAGAGTCAGAATGTATCACAGAGGACCTTTTTGTAAGCAATAGAACTTAAAAAAATTTTGTGTTAGTTTTCTAAACAAATGACACTTCAATGATAATACCTCTTATTTCATCAATAAGATCAAATATAATAGAGAAGTTATAATACTATTCAATCTATAAAATTTACAGTTTTCGCAATAAATTTTATAAATATGATATTCTATATCTTTTATGGATGATTATCACATAACGAAAGAAAACATGATTCAATATTTTTTAATATTACATTGATGATTAAATATAAATAATAATATAATCCTTAAAAGATTAGTAGAGAGTCACTAATTATTTTAGGTGATTGGATCTTTTGAAATTATAAAAGATGCAAAATATCAAATTATGTGACCAGCAACCTTTTGGTGTGTAAGTTGTCCAATAAGTTTAATATTGATGTGCTACCACAGAGAGATCCTTACATGCAGAGTTCATTAGGTTTTGGACAAAGGAAGGAAAGCGAGGCACTATTGGATTATTCTGATCCCTTCTTGGGATCAAGGCTTTAGCTTTAGGAAGGTGAGTAGAATAGTAAATTGCATTAAATTCATGTTGGATTTGAATTGGTTAGTTATGTATTATGCATGTATGCTTATATTGGTTATATGTTGACTTATATATATGTTGATACAAGAATCTGCACCAATTAGAGAATTCTGATTGACCTTGCCGGAATCAGAATGGATGTGCGCGTGATTTAATAAAAATTAGCAATGAACAAAAAAGAAAGAGTCATAAATAAGAACACAAGACAATTCTTAAAGTGGTACAACAAGTTAGAACTTGAGCTTACATCCATTGTTATTTTATTGCTTTTGAGAGCTTATAAAGAATAGTATAATTCCTAGGAAAATTGGCTTAGAACAATTGCCTAGCCCCTTTGAAAACAAGTTATGATGGGTTTATATAGCACCCATTTACATGATAGAGTTGAAGTAAGATTCAAATACATAGGATTAGGAAGTTGCACGATCTTTGACTATCTTATGTGGAATCTAAGTCAATCTGAGTATCTTTCTTCCAAATTGAGTCAATCTAAATATCTTCTCTCATAATAAGGAATTATCCTCTTTGGATTTCCCACACAACAATATATAAAGTGTTTGATATCGCATGATTGTGGGTTATGGATCATGTATTGGGAGGGAACTTTTGGCATGCGTGTGTGTTTGTGTGAAATTGCTCAATTTGGATGATTAGAAATTAAGTTGTGAGAAATTGCTTGTGGAATTGGTAGTTGAATTGGAAAATCCAGCCAAATTTTGGGGAGGGCTGGTTTGTTTATTTTTGAATGGAGGATAAGGAAATTGACGGACAAGGTTGGTGGAAATAGAGTTATTGTTGGGATGAAATGAAATTCTTGGTTTGGGTTGAGTTGGAGAAGTAGATATAGCTTGGTGGATATGGGCTATTGTTAAATTGAATAAAATCTTGGCAGTTTGTTTGTTAAACTCTTGACAAATTGAAGTATGGATGACCTTATAAAAAGACATGGGCTCAACCCAAATTTAAGAAGTTGTGAGTGATGGGTATTTTAGGTTTGCTTTATAAATTTAGAAGGATATATTAAATTAGTTTTGGGTTTGTTTATATTTGGTGGGTTGGCATGTTAATAATGATGAGGCCCCCTTACCTTGTTTGGGGTATTGGATTTGATTGTAATTGGTGAAAAGAATAATAGGAGAAAGCATAATTCTTGGGGGCAGATCGTCATTTCTGTGAATGTTGAAGAACAGGTAGGGGGTTAACTAAAAGGTTTGAAACCTTTGGGACTAACTAAATTGAAGGGTAAGTACGAAGTGTAGATTGATATTTTACAAGTGGATACTTTGGAACATTACATTCGTTTTTACATGCTAGCATTATTAAGAATTATATGGCACCCATATTCGAATACTTGCATGAAGGCATGTAATATGATTGAAGGTTTGAAAGTTTGGAGGTGCAATTGCGGAAGTTTTATTTGGAGCGTAACCACCTTTCTAGTACATGTTTCCCCTTCCAAATATCAGCTAGTATCTATATTTGACCTCATGCGCATGATGAGATGATTTGTCCTATCGAACAATGACGTGACATTCCATCCTATCGGGACAAGACATACGCCTGACAAGCCCTAGGTCAGATATTAAAGCATATCATATCATGACTCGCCGAGGGTGGATTGTGGGTTGATTATGGTTATCTAGTGATGAGTATACCATCTTGAATGTAGACTATGGATAGTACCACCTTAAGGGTAGACTGTGGATGAGATATTGTTACTTGACGCCCCAAGGGTAGACTATGGGTCAAGTATGGTCATTCTGTGATGCTTTGGCCATCCTGAGGGTAGACTATGGGTGGCGCCACCCCGAGGGTAGACTGTGGGTGGCCTAGTTGTTTGTTTGTGTTAAGGACTTTATTTACTACTGTGGTTGTGATCGTGGTTATAGTGGTTGCCTTAACCGAATGAGTGGAATTTGTGGGTACCCAGTGGGTATGGGCTAGGGCAAAAATTGTGGATACCAAGTAGGTGTAGGCTTGGGTAAAAGATGGATTCAAGTTGGTAGAGGTACTATATATATACTCGGTTTGGTGATGGGTATATCGGTTTAGATGAATTTGATATGATGACTCATGGCATTTAGAAATTTGGTACGAGGGTCTGGGTTACTTTGTTTGGCATGAGTTGTATGAATAAAGGTTCTATGGTTTTCCTTATGCATGTTTTTAAGACTAAAAGCTATTCTTTTTATAAACTGTATTGTCCACTCACTAGGCTTCCCAACTTACTGTTTTATGTTTTTGTCCTCATGATTATATGCAAGTTACGTGAGGTGCATACTATATGCTTTCGGTTGGCTACAGACACATATTCATCGGTCTAATGCTTGTACATCTTAGAGCACTCTAATATAATTATATTATGTAAAACTGTTTTCTAAGATTTATATTTTTGAAACTCTTTATTTTGTTGTACTAATGTCATTAAAATTTATATGAATGAAGTTTTATAAAAGGGTTTTGAAAAAATTTCACCCTTCTCTCGGGATCTTGAGTCTCTTAGAGCACCCGGATCTGATGGGATAAGGACCGCCCAGGAGGGGGCATGACATCCATTGACCATTTGACCTTGACTTGGAAAATACAATTGACTTTTGTGTTTGTAACAATATTGTAAAACCATGGCTTGTCTTTTCTTTAAAAATTGTAAAATTTGGAAAATTAGTAAGGAATTATTCATTTATTCAAACATAAGACTCTAGCAAACATTTATTAGTAGCAGATCGATTAAAATAAACTCAAAATATATCTTTTTTCAACTCAATCAACAATATATATTTTTTGAAATGCTGAGGTGAAGTTACTACTTTCATTAATAAATTAACATAACATCATAGGTCTAGCTAGAAACATTTGGGATGAAATAATTTTTTGTAGAAATTTCTCTAACCTTATCTACAAATAAGCTAGTTGATTGAAAAGTCAAGTATTTAGATTTGATTGTTGGTGGAAATTTAATTTGTCGGAAAGATATTAGTTTCAAGTATTAAAAATCTAGTATATTTCTTTTCATAACTCATTTGTTATAAAATTGATCTAATGTATGTCTTTAGACTCTTGATTTACGTGTCTCGATGGCTTTATGTCACAAATCTAATGTTTAAGAACTAATTAAATAATTCATAGCAAAAAATTTAAAGGAATAATGTAGGGGTCAAAATCACCTGGGCCTCTATCAGGCTTAAGCCTACATCTTCTATCACAAAGGCCCAAGGAAATGGTCCAACTCTGGTTGGGCCAGTGCCGAATTCCGTGACTTGGGCCTAAGTCTAGCATCTTTCTAGAATGGGCTTCGTCAACAGCCCACCAAAGGCCAGACCTCCAAAACAAGGTAAGTAGGATTCTTCCTTTTCAATTCTATCCTGATCCATCCAAGATTCCGTGTCTTGGATGAATTAGGACTCTTGTTGCTAATGAGCAAGCGAATCAAGGTTTTCCTTATTCCCTAGATCTCCTCCTATGAGGATTCCGAATCCTATTGGGATACAAACATCCCACAACTACTATATAAACAGGGGTCATCCCACTGTTTATTCATTCAACATTACACCTTCTCACTCCTGAGAGCTACATTTCTCCGTGGTCTTAGTTCCTTGCCAAGCTATTGGAAACCTTTTTCCCTTAACCCTCACTAAAAAACCTTCATTATCCTCACTGACTTGAGCTTTGTAATGCCTGCGGAAAACACTACCCTGATGTTTACCATTTGCTTCACATTGGTTCCCTTGTGTCTGTGTAGGTGCAGCAGATCGCTAGTGGCCTTAACCTCAAAGAATTCGTCCTTCCTTTTGTAATCATAGATTTTGACATCTACAATTTGGCGCCCACAATAGGGCCTCTAACAATCAACATTCCTTTGACATTCTGCTCCATAAGAGAATCAATCATTACTGAAACAACGGACAATGCTCCTACATACTTCTCGACAAAAATCTAGGCTTCAACGGCCATGATACAACAAAATTTGGATAAGTTGATAGCATTGGAAGCCAAGAACGCAAACATCTGGGCTGAAAATCAAACTCTGCGAGAGCAAGTAAACCAGTTATATTCACTTAATTTCACTTATGAGCAAGTGCCCAGGAATCGCTTTCGCATCCTAGTAAGCTCCATGCAAAACCTGTCAACCTCTGATCCTAGAAGCTCAAATAGAGATCCACAATCATCCCACATTCAATCATCCTTAACGGAAGGCTCAAGCTTAAACACAACCGATCTATCCTTACATACACCTTTCCAAACTAATCCACCGCTCACACTTGACCCAATCACTTCGACAATCCCAAACCAACAGTTGCAAATATCAACCACCATTAGTAATCCTACCCAAACCACCATGACCGACAACCCACATCTGCAAACCCCACTAGGCTCGACTCTCCCTCATGGGTCGAGTAGATAGCACCATGCACAATAAATCCATCCTGGTCTAACTCATCCCCATAGCTCGAGTCATCCTCCAAGTACACCCCTAATCATCCATGCCGGCCGAAACAGCTATTAGTCAACATAAAGCGGCGATTGAGTAGCCTAGCCTCTAGCCAAACTACCATGGAACAAATCTTCAATCCCTACTCTATGACATTACTCGTCCAAGACGACTAACTAGATCACAGGCACACAATTAGGGCATTGATGCTCAACTATTAGCCACGGGCATCCCTCTCGAGCAAATATTGGCGAAGAAATTAGTGAATATGTGATGCGTTGTTTTGACAAACATGCATATGTGTAGCAAGTGCACTAGTCGCGAAAAGTAATAAAGTGATAAGTAGAGTATCGTTCCCACAAGGATTGCATGTTAAGCACTGATTTTCCTTGTTGTGAATCAAGTTGGAGAAACCGAAAGATGTTTGGATTTGCGGGAGAAAAATCAAGCTAAAGTTGAAACAAAGTCCACTACATAATTTTAAAAGCTAATTAATGATAGAGAAAACAATTCAAGAGAAATATCAATTAAAATAAAGCAGTTAGGGTTATGACTTCACTAGGATTTTATGAATTAATCTACAATTTCTGTTACTTCTACATTCACATGCACGGATTATAAATCGAACATCCTAACATG
The DNA here is from genome assembly GCF_008641045.1 of Pistacia vera. Lineage (NCBI taxonomy): Eukaryota > Viridiplantae > Streptophyta > Magnoliopsida > Sapindales > Anacardiaceae > Pistacia > Pistacia vera. The sequence continues at coordinate 2,155,661 of NW_022196165.1, forward strand.
TAAAACATACCTTCTTAGGCTATGTTTTCCTACTTATCCCTATTAAGCTTCTGCACCCAACAAATTAAAGGTTAATAGTTCCAAGTTTGTTAAGCTAAATGGAATCCTAAATTGATTTAATTGATTCTCAAACCTATCTCTAGCATTCAATCAATCAATGGCATTTACCCTAAGAGGCTAATACATGATACACTTCTCAGTCTCATCATGCTCAACAATTAATATCAATAAGAACAAGAGTAATTACACAATCCATGCAATAGAATGTAAAAAGCAACATCAATTTATTGATTAGACATTAAAATCCCAATTACATCAAAAGTCTAACCCAAAATTGAGTTAGTTCATATTAAAATTAAAGCAAATCAAAACAAAAGCTGTAAACAAAGAATTCAACATGATGGAATAACAAAAAGAGAGTAAATTCTTCCCTAATTGATGAACCCGAAGGCTTCCAATCTTCAATTTCTCTCTTCTTTCTCTAAACAAAGTCGAACTCTCTAACAAAATAATTAAGTCACACTTATATAGTCGGTCCTAAAACCCTAAGACTTTCCTATAATATTAAAATGCATAGTTTAAATAACTGAAAATTGTAGACTTCGCCGCGGAGAAGAATAAACTTCGCTGCGACATCGAGTTGGAATTAATTTCACAATCTGACCTGAGAGTTTCTCACTGCTGCGAAGAAAGAACTTTATAGTGCTTTCAATCCACATAAGAACTTTCCCAAATCTTGAGATTCGCTTGATTTTGGGTCTAGAAACTCAATTCTTCTAAGTGTTCGCTCTAATTGCATGTTTTGGCCTGAAACATAAAATATATGAAATTGAGTTGCAATTCAGGCACAAACTTAAGAAGAAGTATTCAAAATCCAGCCAAAAAGCATAGATAAAACAGTATAATCCTAGGATTATCAATATAGAGGCCATAATGAGGCATACACTGGGAGTGCCCACCCCTACCAAAAAGAGCCTGCCCTATAACTACATAGATTCACCCTTTGTGGATTCAATAGCCCTAGCCAAGATGCCACCCAAATTCACCATTCCCAACATAAAGCCATATGATGGGACGACTGACCTAGATGATCACATAGCCTCGTATAAGCAATGGATGTTTGCCACCTCCATACCAAGGGATCTTAGGGAAGCTTGCATGTGCAAGAGCTTTGGTTCCAACCTCTCAGGACCAGCCTTACAGTGGTACACTAACCTCCCCAACAACACCATAAGTTCCTTTGCCCAACGGGTTGACACCTTTGTCAAACAATTTGCCAGAAGCAAGAACCTAGAGAAGTTGTCTACCAATTTGTACTGTGTGTACCAAAGGAAGGGTGAGCCATTGCAAGAATATGTTAGCCGCTTCAATAAGGAGGTCTTAATCCCTTTTTACAATCTTGAGACTGTAGTAGATGCATTCAGGAAAGAGCTTCTCCCTGACAGAGAACTATACAAGGACTTCACCAAGCTCGGCTGTAACATAATGGAAGATGTAGTGGCTTGGGCAGTGATCCAAATCAGATGAGAAGAAGATGAAGCGAACCAGATGTGGTACAACCATTATGATGATCGTTGCCAGAAGTGCTACAATAGGTGCCCAGAAGCTTGCTTTTATAAGTTGCGCTATCCAACTTAGTCATATGGTTCCAACTTTCACAATAAGAAACCATTTATAGGCAGCCATCCCACCCGAATAAGCATCCATCTAGCTCCACCCAGTTCAAAGTTCTAGAGTAAAACCTTAGTGTTAAACCCACCAAATTGGTAGTAATCATGAAAAGTATGGGGTCGATTATCAAGTGGCCAGCGAAGTTAGACCCAGACACCAAGAGAGACCTTTTAGTGGTGTGAATTCCACAATGATCATGGGCACAACAAAACTGATTGTATCACCCTGAGACTTGAGGTCGCGACATTACTGAAGAGAGGGCACCTAAGAGATCTCTTGATTGACAAAGGGAAGCAAACCATGAATCAGAGAAACAATAAAGAGCGGTCTTCCCCTCCTAATGATCCAAAACCCAAGGGCTTCTATAACATCATATCCGAGGGTTCAATAATTAGCAGGATTAATTATTATCAGCAAAGAGACATGCTCGAGCCAGTTACCACCAAGAAGTTCGTTTGACTCATCCACTCGTCCAGACGTTATCAAAACAAGTGATCTAGTTTGAAGATGATGACCTTGTCACCTTGACCGCCATGCATCATGATGCCTTAATGATTAGCTTGCAGATCTCCAATATCCTCATCAGGAGAATTTTTATAGATAAGGGATCCTCAGCCAACATAGTCTTTCTTGAAGCAATGAAAGCGATGGGATTAGACGAAGCTAACATAAACAAGCATCCAACCATCCTAGTTGGCTTCAGTTTAGAGTAGAAGTACACTATTGGAGAAATTGTTCTACCAGTCTATGCATGTGGTGTGAATCGCTAAACAATCTTCCTAGTTCTTGATTACCCCTCCCCCTACAATGTCATCATGGGCTGACCTTGGATCTATGATATGAGATCTATTCTATCAACATTCCACCAGACAATCAGGTTCCTTACCAAATAGGGAGTGAGTGAAATCAAGGGCGATGCTAAGGTTTCCAGAGAGTGCTACAAGAATACCTTCAAAGGTAAGTCTCAAACTTTATAGTAATCATAGCCAGGTCCAACTTCCTGAGCCTAGTCTGACAAACCATCAATGAGGAGTTGGACGAGGTACAAATACATCCAGACTATCTGAGAGGAAGACTTTAATTGGGTCTCAACTGAGTTTCGCCATTAGAGAGTGACTGATTGAATTCCTACGATGAAACAATAACTGTTTCGCTTGGTCTCATTCATATATGGCGGGGGTTAGTCTTGATGTAATGGTCCACCAACTCCAGTTAGACCCAAATCAGCCCCCAATAAAATAGAAGAGAATGAAGTTTGCCCCAAAGAGAAACCAAGTCATCAATAAGGAGGTTGAGAAACCGTTGGCCAATGGGTTGTTATGAGAGGTGCACTATCCAAAGTGGTTGGCAAATGTAGTGGTGATCAAGAAGAAGAATGGAAAATGGAAGGTCTGTATAGACTTGACTGACCTGAACAAAGCATGCCTGAAGGATTCATTCCCACTTCCCCATATAGACATGTTGGTGGATGCTATGGCGGGCACGAGCTGCTTAGCTTCATGGATGCCTTCTCGGCTACAACCATATCTTGATACACCCAAATGACCAAGATAAGATAGCCTTCATCACTGAAAGAGGCACATACTATTACAAAGTGATGCCTTTCAGACTCAAGAACACAAGTGCAACCTATCAGTGGTCGATAAATAAGATGTTCACTGAACAACTGGGAGACATGATGGAGGTCTACATAGACGACATGCTTGTCAAATCCTTGATGGCCTACTAACACCTTGATCACTTGAGCCAAGCATTCTTAATAACTAGAAAATATAACATGAAGCTCAACCCTGCTAAGTGCTCATTCGGGGTCTCAGCCGGGAAGTTCTTAGGCTACATGGTGACTCAGCGTGTGATAGAAGTGAACGCTGATAAGAGCTTAAATATTTATATTTTGTTAGTGATTTAATTGGTTTATTTGTGGAAAAATCTGTTTAAAGTGTGGAATTTGGATTATTTCTTTCATAAATACCATTTATGGGATCACAGGTGCATTTTGAGTGTTTTCAGGCTCAAACAGGTTTTCGAAGGGAAAAGAATGATGTCGATAGGATTCACAACACGTAAGAGCAAATGGCACAAGAATTAGGGTCGAAATGAGGAAGTTGTGGCACATCGAAGATGTTACGAAAAATCTGGAAATCCTTCATCATGAGTATGCCTCGATGTTCCTATCATAACTTGAGCTATAGAAATCAGAATTTGACGATTCTGGTGGTGTTGGAAAGCTTATTCATAGAGCTACAATGTTTGTTTAATGACTTGTTCAAATTCTAAAGATTACAGATGCCTTGGACAGAAAGAACGATTGCTACAATGACCATTCTCACCGTCGTGGCGATGGGTCACGGGTGTGTGTTAATTCATTATCCTAATCCAAATCTGAATGGGCTAAGTTTTCAAATCTTTTTTCTAAGCACGACCAGGACCCTAAAGATATAAAAGGAGAGTCTTTAAGAAGTAAAGAGGGAGACTTTTGGTGAAAGAAGAGGACGGCTACCAAATTGAAGATCGGGATCCTGAAAGCTCTCGTTCACCGATTAGAGAAGTTTTTGTCTTTTTCTTGAACTAATTTCATTGAATAGAATGATGGATTTCGTTATTTTCATTATGAACTAAATCTCTTTTCTAGGGCTATAGATGTAGGCCAATTTATGAATATGTGTTGACGTTTTTATGTTGATTTTATGTTAAGCACTAATTCTAAGTTTTATTATTGTGCGTAATGCGTTCAATTCTTAAGGGCCTGAGAGTTGGATGATTTCATGGGTTGGGTTGAGATCGAGAGATGAAACCTAATTTGTCTAAGGTAATAAAACCATAGATTGAACGAATGCTAGAGATAGGTTACCACGATCTGTGAGGTTCTGGTAAATTTCATAGAACTTAATGATCTCTTAGCTTCTAAATCCGTTTTAGAGATATCTTGGGTTGTTGCTTAAGGGTTAATTTGCTAATTGTTCGAGAGAAAGTTAGTGGAATTTTAGGGAATTTGGCTTTTAGAATATGCTTAATTAGGTCAACAATAATTGTCAATGCATAGGACTAAATTGGTGTGAAATCTATACCCTAGGTTTAGTCATATTGATCTTTACATCAAAGTGTTTACAAATTCTGCATTTATTTAGTTTTTAGTTGTTCCTTTTACATTAAAGTTTTCCTTAAAGTTCTGTTTTATCAAATAGCAATAGACTAGACTAAGTTTGGTACTTGGTAGGTAGTTCTCTTGGGATTCGACACTGGTTTACTCGAGCTTTATTACTTGCACAATTTCGTACACTTGCGAATAGCCTGTCAAGTTTTTGGCGCCGTTGCTGGGGAACTATTTTGTTTTACCAATATCAATACGAAATATATAGTTGCTAATTTGAATTTTTTTTTTTTTTTTTTTTGGTCTCCAGTGAAATTTTTATTTGTGTTTGCTTTGTTTGTGGTTTTCACTAGAATCTGGAGATTTTATGTTCGAGAGGTAAGGGTGATCTTAATCCACTAGATTTTGAGATCGAACGAACCGCTAGACAATTGAGAAGGAAAAGAGCAACTGAATTTGAAAAAGCAATGGTTAATTGTAATATCCCACTTGAGGTATGTACTTAAGATTTACTAGTATAGTTAAAAGTTTACTATTTCAGCTTCAATTGAGTTTGTTTGTTGTCATGGTATGTTGAGTTGGTTGAATGTTTGCCTTGAAATTGGTTGAGTTTTGGTGAAGTTTGGAAATCCAATCTTCGCCGGTGAAGAAGAAGCTTCGCCGCGGCGAGGAGGAGCTGCACCCACGTAGGTTCTGCCCTGTTTCGCTGAGACGACGGAAAGTTCTTCGCCGCGGCGACGAGCCTAATACAAAGTTTCTTGAGTTTTCTAGAGAATTCTTCTTTTGGGGCACAATGACCATTCTACCCCAATTAGTAGGAAAGTAGGAGTAAAATGAAAGGAAATTTAGTAGAGATTGTGTTTGGATGGGGTGTATTTGAAAAGAATCAAAGGATATAGATGGAATTTCCAAGGAAGGACAAGGGCAAAATGGGAAAGGATGCTTTTAATATGAGCTAAAAAGGGTTAATTGTAGAGAAACCCTTTAGTCCATTCATTCACCCCCTCTTCCATTTGCCTAAGTTCTTTCATTTTCTCCATCCAATCTTCCAAGATTTCTAAGGGATTTAGGAAAGCTTTTGAGTAATTTTGAGTAGAGATTTCTCTAAAGCTCCTAAGGTAAGGATCATGCTTTAGATGTGAGTTTTCTTATAGTTATAGTGAAGTCTTATTTGGTTTTATTGTTCTTGTTGTTGTTTTGAGTTGTAGAGAAGAACAAGACAACAAAGGAAAGGAAAAGTGCTAAAGAAGTCACCTTTTCACAAGGTAAGTAAATCCAACCAACTTGAGTTTTAAATAAGTTTTTGAGTAGAGAGTGACTATATTGAGTAGAGATGTATGCTTGTATAAGTATGTTATGTTGTTGAGAATTGAGTTGAGATGAATATGTATTATGAGAAGTGTTTTTGATGTGTGATGAGAAATGGAATTTGAGATGAAGTTTGAGAGATGTTGTGTGAACCTATTTGGAAGTGCTTTTCTTGACAGGGATTATGAGTATTTGAGGGAGTTTTCCCCCATTTTGGATGGCTAGAGAATGAAGTATAGTAGTAATTATAGTAGAGTGTTTATATGCACATGAGTTGTTTGATGAAATGCCTAAGTGAAATCTGCCCTGTCACAGCTGTGACGTTCTAAGTGATTTTTGGGCATTTTACGGATTGAACTGGGCTGAGATCAAAACATAGAAGTTGTAGCCCTGTTTCTAAGCTTTGAAACGAGACCAAAATCGTAGCAATCCTAGGTGTATAACGCAAGTTATGGCCTTTTTAGTGTGACTGGTGTAGAATGACTGTTTTGAGGAAATCTTGTATTTGGCATTTCATTAGTGCATTAGTGAGCATGAGCTAGCTATACATATTTGTTTATGCACTTAAGAAGTAGCTTGAGAAATAGTAGAGAATTTGAGTATAAACTACTTTAAGAGTTAAGAGAAAGAGAATAGAGTAGGTTGTGCGATGGGGAACCCGTGAGTAATGGGTAGAGTATTCCCGCATGTATGCCGCATTGAGAGAGCGGCATGAGTATGAGATAAAGAAGTGGTGTAGCCCGTGAGAGTGCATGCGGATGAGGGCTATACCCGAGTACCCGAGAGAGAGATTATACACTCACATGGCCAAGGGTTCCGAATCCATGCATAACCGAGTCCGATCGGCTAGAACGAGTAGAGGTCACGTAGAGTGGGAGCGAGTCCCGACCGTGCCCCCGATAAGATGGGGCCGTGATTTGCTAAGAGTTAATAGAAAAGAGTTCTAAGAGAAAGAGAAAGAGAGAGAGAGAGAGAAGTACCCAAAGAGAAATTGAATGAGAAGTTGTAAGGAAAGAATTAGAGAGAGAGAGTTACGGGGATAGATGAGTAGAGGATTTACTTACTGAGCATTATTTTAGTGCTCACCCCGTTGTTTTCCTATGTTTTGCAGGATCCAGGTGAGGACGCAGTCGGATGGACGTCGACACGCGAGGGGAAGCGGTTACACTGTCCACCATGTTTTAATATCTTTTGTACACATTATAAGTTTGTGTAAAAATGTATATGTTTGTAAAGAATATATATATATATATATATATATTTAATAAAAAGAAAATTTTGGGCCCAATTTCTTTATATTATTTTATATGTATTTTATTATGAGAATTTGAGTAGTAGTGGTTATTACACTAACACAGGATTTGTCAATCCGAATGTGCAAAATCAAGAGGTTGAGAATGAGCATATCTTGGGAGGAGATGCAGTGGGTGGTGCAGAAGTAGTTCAGAGAGCATTGAAGGACTATTCTAGTCCTACTATCGATGGTTGTTATTCAAGCATCAGGAGACCACCTGTTCAAGCGAACAATTTTGAGATTAAGCCAGCAATTATAGGAATGATTCAGTAGTCGATCCAATTCGCTAGGTTACCTAATGATGATCCCAAGCTGCATATCACAAATTTTCTGGAGTTGTGTGACACATTCAAGCGTAATGGGGTATCCGAGGATGCAATCAGACTAAGGCTTTTCCCATTCTCTCTTCAGGATAAAGCTAAGGCTTGGTTGATTTCATTGCCATCTAGGAGCATCACGACGTGGAATGAGTTGGCTCAAGCGTTCCTCACTAAGTACTTTCCACCTGCCAAGTCGGCCAAACTGAGGAGTGAGATTACCAACTTTTACCAACAAGACTCAGAGTCATTGTATGAGGCATGGGAAAGGTTTAAGAATCTCTTACGGAGGTGCCCACACTATGGTATACCAATCTGGTCGCAAGTGCAAACATTCTACCAAGGGTTGGTACCAACCGTTCAAGCTATGATTGATGCTGCAAGTGGGGGAGCCTTGAACAATAAAACGCCAGAGGAAGCATACAATCTGATCGAGGTGATGGCGAACAACAACTATATGAGGACTCCGGAAAGAAATTCAACAAGGAGATTAGCGGGAGTGCACGAAGTCGAAAGTTACACTGCATTGGCTGCTCAACTTGCGAACATCCATAAGCAATTAGGAAATCATGCATTGAACGATTGCCAAGAGGGAAACCAGTTTGCTCAGCCTAAACAACCCAACTACGTCAACAATTTCCAAAGAGGGCAAGGGAATTCGTATTCCAATACGTATAATCCAGCATAGAGGAAACACCCAAATTTTTCATGGAGCAATAACAATGAGCAAAAACAAGCACCTGTTTTTCAACCTCAAGAGCAAAAATCAAACTTGGAAAATGCATTAACCAAGTTCATTGAGGAGACAAGCAAGAGGTTTGAGAAGACCGACGTCTTGGTTCAAAATCAATCTACATCTATTAGGAACCTTGAGACTCAAATTGGGCAAATTCACAACATATTAGCAGGAAGAGGTCAAGGGGTTTTACCGAGTGATACAGAGAAAAATCTCAAGGAACATGCACATGCAATCACCCTGAGGAGTGGAAGAAGTTTGGAAAATTCGAAGGGTGAAAAACAGAGGAAATAACAAAACCTGAAGGACAATCGCTGCGGCGATGATTATGGTGGCCGCGGCGAGCGTGATCTTGCTCCAAAAGCGTCAGAAGTTTTAGACGATCGCCGCGACGGTGAATCTGGTGGCCGCGGGGAGCATGCATCTACACAGAAGCCCCCGTCAAGCCAAGCAACTCTGCCATACCCACAACAGTTGAAGAATCAGAAGCTCGATAAGCAATTCGGTAAGTTTATTGACATGTTTCGAAGTTTACATATTAATATCCCTTTTGTTGATATGCTTGAACAGATGCCGAAGTATGCAAAATTTTTGAAGGAGATCCTCACGCACAAGAGAAAATTTGAGGAACACGAGAAAGTCATGCTGACAGAGGAATGCAGCGCGCTAATTCAAAAGAAATAACTACCACCTAAACTACGAGATCTAAGGAGTTTACTATCCCTTGTATTATTGGTAGTTGTTATTTTGGTAAAGTGTTATGCAATTTAGGGGCTAGTATTAACTTAATGCCGCTTTCCATTTACAGGAAGCTTGGATTGGGAGAAGTGAAGCCAACCACCGTGTCTCTCCAATTAGTTGATTGATCGATCACATATCCTAGGGGGGTAGTCGAAGATGTCCTGATTAAGGTAGATAAACTGATTTTCCCAGTAGATTTCATAGTGCTAGATATGGAGGAAGATAGGGAAATACCTTTAATTTTAGGGCGACCTTTCTGGCCACAGGTAGAATATTGATAGATGTCTACCAAGGGAAATTGATCTTAAGGGTAGAAGATGAGCAAGTAGAATTTGATGTTTTCAAGTCTTTGAAGCGTCTATCTGAGTTAGATTCATGTTTTAAGATTGATATTCTCGACACCATAGTGGAGCAAAATTTTGAAGAGAACTACCCAATTCTGCCTTTAGAGAATTGTTTGATGAATTCTAGAGACCAGGAGGATGAAGTTGATGGTGAAGAGATAAAGGAGTGTCTAAGATACTTAAGAGCTTTACCACCCTTAGGTCGTCCCGAGGCTAAATTGATCAGAGAAATTGGAGCCGTGGAGTCTCAGTCAACTTTACCAATCACAAAGGCGCTACACTTGAGCTCAAGCAACTACCATCTCATTTAAGGTATGCATTTTTAGAAGAGGGTAATTTTTTTCCAATCATTAATTATTAATGCTTCTTTGAGTGTTGTAGAGGAAGAAAAGTTGTTGCGTATTTTGAGAAAATACAAGAAGGCCATTGGATGGACAATTGCAGATATCAAAGGTAATAGTCCTTCAATCTGCATGCACAAGATCTTAATGGAGGAAAGTTACAAGCTTACTGTCCAACCACAGAGAAGATTGAATCCATCAATGCAGAAGTAGTCAAGAAGGAGGTGTTGAAGCTTTTATATGTAGGAATAATATATCCAATTTCGGATAGTGCATGGGTGAGTCCAGTCCAAGTGGTGCCAAAGAAGGGAGAATGACAGTGGTTCGTAATGATAATAATGAGCTGATTCCAATTCGACCGGTCACGGGATGGAAAGTATGTATCGACTATCACAAATTGAATTTCGCGACTCGTAAGGACCATTTTCCATTGCCATTCATCGATCAAATGTTGGAGAGGTTAGCGGGACATGAGTTCTACTATTTCCTAGATGGATATTCAGGCTACAACCAAATTGCCATAGTGCCGGAAGATCAAGAGAAGACGACTTTCACGTGCCTATATGGAACATTCACCTATCGAAGAATGCCTTTTGGCTTGTGCAACACTCCTGCAACTTTTCAACGTTGCATGATCTCAATTTTTTTTCGATATGGTTGAGAAGTCCATTAAAGTTTTCATGGACGATTTTTCTGTTTTTGGAAATTCTTTTGATAATTGTTTAACTAACTTGTCTAATGTTTTGCAGAGATGTGTTGACACTAACTTGGTGCTCAATTGGGAAAAATGCCATTTCATGGTACGAGATGGGATTGTGTTAGGTCATCGGATATCAGCGAACGGCATTGAGGTGGATCGAGCGAAGATTGAAGTCATTGAGAAACTACCGCCTCCAAATTCAGTGAAGGTTGTCAGAAGCTTCCTTGGGCATGCGGGCTTTTATAGGAGATTCATACAAGATTTTTCTAAAATCTCTAAACCTCTTTGTGAGTTATTAACCAAGGATGTTCCTTTTAATTTCAGTCAAGAGTGATTAGATGCATTTAAGTGTTTAAAAGCAAAATTAATTTCTGCTCCTATTATTGTTGCATCTGATTGGGAACTACCTTTTGAACTCATGTGTGATGCGAGTGATTATGCTTTAGGGGCTGTTTTAGGACAGCGAAAAGGTAAGGTCTTGCATGTGATTTATTATGCCAGTAAGACTTTAACGGGACCACAACTGAATTATGCCACTACTGAGAAAGAATTTTTAGCAGTAGTATTTTCTATTGATAAGTTTCGTTCTTATTTGCTAGGTACCAAGGTCATCGTGTACACAGACCATGCTGCATTGAAGTACCTCCTAGCAAAACGGGACTCCAAGCCAAGATTATTGCGATGGGTATTGCTCCTACAGGAATTTGACTTGGAGATCAAGGACAAGAAAGGAACGGAAAATCAAGTGGCTGACCATTTATCCCGATTGGAGTCCAATGAAGAAGTTCGAGAGGAAGAAAAGCTAATCAATGAATACTTCTTGGATGAGCAATTGTTTGCTATTCAAGAAGGACCATGGTTTGCAGACATTGTTAACTATTTGGCGCAAAAGGTTATGCCCCCTAGAATGAACTCCCAGAGACGAAAGAAATTTTTTGCAGATTTAAAGTACTATTTCTGGGAGGATCCATTTTTGTACAAGCATTGCGCTTATCAGATGATAAGACGATGTGTGATAGAGGAAGAGATGATGAATATACTTCGTCACTGTCATTCAATGGAAGTTGGTAGTCATTTCGGTTCGACAAAGACCGCCGCAAAAGTTCTTCAATCAGGATTTTTTTGGCCTACTCTTTTTAAAGATGCTTTTCACTTTGTTATGAGTTGTGATGAGTGTCAACGGGTTGGGAATATATCTAGGAGAAATGCCATGCCTTTAAATAATATCCTAGAAGTAGAATTGTTTGATGTTTGGGGGATAGATTTTATGGGACCTTTTCCTCCTTCGTTTTCTAACCGTTTCATTTTGGTTGCTATAGATTATGTGTCGAAGTGGGTGGAAGTTGCTACATTGCCAACAAACGATGCTCGTGTCGTTATCAAGTTCGTAAAGAAGAATATCTTTTCAAGGTTTGGCACGCCAAGAGCCATTATCAGTGATGGTGATTCTCACTTTTGTAATCATCAATTCACAGCATTGTTAAGCAAATATGGAGTTACACATCAAGTTGCAACCCCATATCACCCACAAACCAGTGGCCAAGTCGAAGTATCAAATAGAGAGCTGAAACGAATCCTGGAAAAGACAGTGAACACCTCTCGAAAGGACTGGGCAACTAAACTTGATAATGCATTATGGGCGTATAGGACGGCATTCAAAACACCAATAGGAATGTCGCCCTATAGGATGGTTTACAGAAAAGCTTGTCACCTGCCAGTGGAGTTAGAGCACAGGTCATATTGGGCAGTAAAGTTTCTGAATTTTGAACTACAAGCCACAGAAGCAAAACGTTTACTGCAACTCAATGAGATGGAAGAGTTTCACAATGATGCATACGAGAATGCTTGAATCTACAAAGAAAAGACTAAGCAGTGGCATGACACACGCATTGTGAACAAGAAATTCAAGGAGGGCGACAAAGTGCTGCTGTTCAACTCAAGACTACGACTTTTTCCAGGTAAATTGCGCTCAAGATGGTCTGGCCCGTTCATCATTCATCCCGTGTTTCCACATGGGGTGATAGAGCTTCACCACCCGACGAAGGGAACATTCAAAGTCAATGGACAAAGATTGAAACCTTATATTAAGAATGGGAATGACGACGAGAGGGTTTCGATTCTTCTTCAGAATCCTAAGTGACAACAGAAAAGGAGTCGAGCTTAAGACTTTAAACAAGCGCTTGTTAGGAGGCAACCCAATATTTCAGTTATGTTTGTTTTATTTTTATTTTTATTTTATTTTATTTATTTATTTATTTTTATTTTAGTAATGAGGTTTCTATTTAGTACATCTTCTTTTCTTTTGTTTTATGTTTTATGTGTTATGTTTTTAATTTTTGGATTATTTTCATGTGATTGCCGAAACGCACGCAAGGATAAATTAGAAGGCCCATTACGCTCGCCGCGGTAGTATACTTTATCGCTGCAGCGAGTGCGAATGACGCGCACGATGGAACCATTTGTGATTAATCACACTCGCTGCAGCAACGCATTTCATCGCTGTAGAGAGTGTGAATCTAGCGCGATGCCGCGACGATAACAATGATCGTCGTGGCTACGAAAACGATCGCCGCAGCGATCGAAACAGGCCACTCAATTTTTCTGTTTAAATCAACCTGTTCTTCTTCTTCTCTTTACAACATTTTACATTACATGCTATTCTATTCTCCAGTGCTCTTCACCAAATTCTTTCTCCTTTCATCACAAATCATTCAACCAATTATTAATTTGTACTCCATTGCTGACTAACACATTCAAACTCCCATCACTTCACGCAGATTAAGGAGGCAAGAGGACTTCCGTGAAAAAATCAAGGTTAGGGTTTCAAAAGCAAAATTGGGGGTTTTCGAAAATTCATCTAATCAATATCAATTCAAGGCATATTTGGACAGATCAAGGCTCAAGTAAGTGTTTCTCACCCAATTTGCAAAGTAATTTTGAGTGTTGAAGTTGGGAACCCATTGAATTGAATTTTGTGGAAGTGTGGGATGATTTTGTGTTGGTTGTGACTATTGATAGAGATTGGGTAATTTTCGTGGGAGTGTTTATTGTTGTGATTGTGTTTGATTGAAGAAGGGTAGTTGCTGTTTGTGGGAGTGTGGTGATTTTCGTTGAGGATTGAGGGTAGTTTCACTGAGTGTTAATGGCACCCAAAAGAAAGCCTAGAAGTGACAGGAGAGGAAAAGGAAAAGGGCAGGCCTCTAGTGATACCCAGTTTGTTAGCCAAGCTGCCCAGGAAAGGTATGAAAATTTTGCAAAGCAACCAGGGTGATTTATTGAAGAACGAGGGTTGGTGTTTACAAAAGCTTTTGAGGGAATAACTAATGTGATTCAAGCTCTGGGTTGGGAGAATTTTTGCAAAGAGCCTCCGACGCCTGCTGTTACCTCTATGGTAAAGGAGTTTTATGCCAACGCTCCTGATAGCATTGACGGGAGGACAATGGTAAGAGGTAAAGAGATCGTGTTTCATACAGCTGCGATTAATGAATTTTATAGGCTACCGCAAGTTGAGTTCGATGACGATGCCTATGCCGCATTCAAGTAACAAGTGGATTTTGACGCAGTAATAAATTCTTTGACTGAAGGGAGAGCTACATGGTTTATTGCGACTGGGGAACACATCCGTTTTGACAGTAAGTTCTTAGACTCAATTTCGTGCATGTGGTTATATTTTGTATGCTCTCGATTGATGCCCTCCAAGCACATGAGTACTGTTAGTAAAGCTAGGGCAATCTTAATGTATGCTATCCGCTAGAAGATGAGGATGAATGTGCGTGAAATTATCTTTCAAGAGATTACCCATTCAACAGCATACCAAGACAGGCTTTTATTTTCCTCACCTGATTACTGCATTTTGTATGCAAGCGGAAGTGCCATTGAATGCTGAAGAAGTTTTTATTCCGCAAGGAGTGTGTCTTACCATGCAATTTATGCAAAATTTAACTAGTGGGGGCAGAGTAGAGGTACCCAAGACCAAAACATCTTCATCGTTGAAGCTTTCCCAAAAAGATCAATTGTCGAAGCTGAATGAAGACATCAAAAAGTTGAAATAGCAACAGAATCGTCAAGAGGCTTGGATGACATGGATGAGTAGGCAAATGAGGGTGTAACATGAGATGCAAAGATTGCAACTTGCTCATGCTAGGATAGCAACACCGGGGTGTGAATGGACTGATTTTGTGTACCCGGCGGATGAGGAGCACGGTGATGCTCCTGATGAGGATTCTGAGGAGAGTATGGAGGAGTAGATTTTAGTTAATGTTGTCAATGCAGTTTGTTTTGGTCGTTTTTATTTTTCTGTTTTGATGTACTTTCATTTTGTCTATTGTGTGTTATTTGAGTCTTTGTGAACTGTCGGTCTATTTTGTTTTATTGTTTTGTTTTTCTTTGTTCATGCTCTTTTTATCCATTTTTGTATTCTGCATAACTATGATGGCCGACACGGTCTGTTTAGTGGTTTTTCTGTTTTGATAGAACGACTGGTGTATATGACTGGACGGCTTTATTTTGTTGAGGAATGCGGTAATATTTTCTTTTTTTTACTCTTATGCTTAACATTGGAGACAGTGTTGATTTTATTGGTTGGGGGTAGGAATTTAAGAAACTTAAATTGAGCAGAATCTTTGTATAGATTTACAGAGCAGTTTTATTTATTCTTTTATTTTAGGTTGTGAGTTGTAATTTTTTTTTTTTTTTTCTTTCTCTTGGATGAAGTCATATGTCTATGATAGGAATGTGATTGCAATAACATAGAACTAATGGAGGACATTAATTTTTACCTTTGCTTACGAATGTGTGTGAATATTAATGACATGAAGTTGAGACCCTAGTGAACTGTGGATTGAAAGTGGTTCAGTCACCTACTTAGAGACGTGTTATGTATGAAGTTTCCATGAACTTTATTGTGATTTCAACAAACTCTAGAACTCATTTGATAATCACTCAAGGCGAAATCCTAGAATTTACATCACTTAGGAAATGATTGAGGCTGTTTTTAGACCGATTGAGCCTTTCAAGCCAACCCTTGTTTTTGACATCGCTAGTTAGCCCTTTGAGCATTTTTAAACACAATTTAGCCTTGTTTTTCGTTCTTTGAACTTAATGTTTACCCTATCCTGATTATGAGCCTAAAACACAATCCTACCCATTTTATCATTAAGAGACTTTATTGTTCTTCAAGCTTATTACGAGTTTTGGTAAGGAAATGTGGTTGTCACAACCCACGTGTGCGAAGAAATTGGTTGGGGGTTGTGGAGTGTTTGTAAAATCAGTGGGGATGTGCATGTTTCAGCCTTCTTATTTTTATTATGTGCCAAAAAAAAAAAAAAAAAAAAAAAAAAAAGGGCATTGAAAAGCATTGTGAAGATTGGGAATTATGAAATTGAGTGGTTATCACTATCAAAAAGAAAGAGCTCAATAAGGGTTGGGAAGATACCGAATGAAAAAGAGAAGTGTTTTGTATGATAGTAATAAGAGTGAATGAAAATTTAGTCTCTTAATGTAATTGTTGTTAATTTCTCTTTCCGTGCCTTCACGAACTCATACCCCAGCCTAACGTTAAAACCTTTACAAAGACCTATTGATCCAAGGTGATGTGAAATTCTACATTAGTGGAAAGTGATGTGAAAAGTGAGCCTATGGAGTTTGATTCCATGATTCACATATAAGTCATAACCCGAATACTGAGATCAAAATTTTGTTCATGAATGTTGTGCATAACACCATCCGAATTTGTAGACTAATGGTTTGTGGTTGTATGGATGTTCTAGGGTCGATAACGAAAATGAAATTGATGTTTGCATTGTCTGTGAGTTTTAGGTGATTTTTAATTAATCTATTTATTTTGTGTATATTCAATTTTTGAGACGTCTTTATGAATTGATCCAAGACTTTTTGTTAGTCTGTTTTTTTTTTTTTTTTATATTTATGTTTTTGTTACTTTTGGAGTTTAGGATAAGTTTAGTGTGGATGTTTGTGGGTATCATCGTTGGAAACCCTCACGAGACTATAACTCGTTCAACTAGGGCCGCCTAGGGGTTTAAAGGCTTGTTGCATACGTTAAATGCAATCGTGTCAATCTACGAAAGTGATTTAGGATAATTTAGATTTAGGTTTTTAATTAGTTGTTTTCTTTCCAAGCTTAGAGACTTATTTTATCGTTTATTTTGTTAGGAACTAGCAAAAAGTTGGTTGGGGGTTGTGATAAGAGCTTGAATGTTTATATTTTGTTAGTGATTTAATTGGTTTACTTATGGAAAAATGTGTTTAAAGTGTGGAATTTGGATTATTTCTTTCATAAATACCATTTATGGGATCACAGGTGCATTTTGAGTGTTTTCAAGCTCAAACAGGTTTTTGAAGGGAAAAGAATGATGTCGATAGGATTCACAACACGTAGGAGCAAATGGCACAAGAATTAGGGTCGAAATGAGGAAGTTGTGGCACGTCGAAGATGTTACGAAAAATCTGGAAATCCTTCGTCGTGAGTATGCCTCAATGTTCCTATCATAACTTGAGCTGTAGAAATCAGAATTTGATGATTCTAGTGGTGTTGGAAATCTTATTCATAGAGCTACAATGTTTGTGTTGATGATTTGTTAAAATTCTGAAGATTACGGATGCCTTGGACAGAAAGAACGATCGCTACAACGACCATTCTCACCATCGTGGCGATGGGTCACGGGTGTGTGTTAATTCATTATCCTAATCCGAATCTGAATGGGCTAAGTTTTCAAATCTTTTTTCTAAGCACGACCAGGACCCTAGAGATATAAAAGGAGAGTCTTTAAGAAGTAAAGAGGGAGACTTTTGGTGAAAGAAGAGGACGGCTACCAAATTGAAGATCGGGATCCTGAAAGCTCTCGTTCACCGATTAGAGAAGTTTTTGTCTTTTTCTTGAACTAATTTCATTGAATAGAATGATGGATTTTGTTATTTTCATTATGAACTAAATCTCTTTTCTAGGGCTACAGATGTAGGCCAATTTATGAATATGTGTTGACGTTTTTATGTTGATTTTATGTTAAGCACTAATTCTAAGTTTTATTATTGTGCGTAATGCGTTCAATTCTTAAGGGCCTAAGAGTTGGATGATTTCATGGGTTGGGTTGAGATCGAGAGATGAAACCTAATTTGTCTAAGGTAATAAAACCATAGATTGAATGAATGCTAGAGATAGGTTACCGCGATCTGTGAGGTTCTGATAAATTTCATAGAACTTAATGATTTCTTAGCTTCTAAATCCGTTTTAGAGATATCTTGGGTTGTTGCTTAAGGGTTAATTTGCTAATTGTTCGAGAGAAAGTTAGTGGAATTTTAGGGAATTTGGCTTTTAGAATATGCTTAATTAGGTCAACAATAATTGTCAATGCATAGGACTAAATTGGTGTGAAATCTATGCCCTAGGTTTAGTCATATTGATCTTTACATCAAAGTGTTTACAAATTCTGCATTTATTTAGTTTTTAGTTGTTCCTTTTACATTAAAGTTTTTCTTAAAGTTCTTTTATCAAATAGCAATAGACTAGACTAAGTTTTGTACTTGGTAGGTAGTTCTCTTGGGATTCAACACTCGTTTACTCGAGCTTTATTACTTGCACGATTTCGTACACTTGCGAATAGCCTGTCAAACGCTGATCAAATCTGAGCTATGCTGAACATACCCTCTCCCACAAGCATCAAAGATGTCCAACGTCTGGTTGGGCAAGTAGCCGCCTTAAGTAGATTCATCTCTTGGTCAGCCAACAAATGCCACATGTTCTTCGCCACACTCAAGAAATCAAAAGAGTTTGAATGGACCCTAGCCTATGAAGAAACCCCGCAACAACTGAAAAGGTATTTAACTTCACCTCCTCTCCTCTCCAAATCCTCGATAAGAGAGACACTTTAAACATACTTGGCCATCTTAGAAATGGCGGCCTCAACTGTCCTAGTGAGGAAGGACAAGAGGGAGCAACTACTTATGTATTATGTGAGTAAGTCACTCTTTGATGTTGAGACCCGATACAACCAGCTGGAAAAGTTGGCCTTGTCACTTAGCCATGCCTCCAAAAAACTTTGCCCATACTTCCAATGCTAGTCCATAGTCGTCCTCACCACTTTCCCATTGAAGAATATCCTCCACAAACCAAAGGTGTTAGGAAGACCCACCCAATGGATGGTTAAGTTGAGTGAATTTGATATGTCCTACTGACCCCGAATAGTCGTCAAGTCTCAAGCAGTGGCTGACGTCATAGCAGACTTCACACCTAATACATTGGTCCAGGCAGAAAAAGAGTTGTTGTGTATGATGGATATCGGGTCCCATAAGTGGACTCTCTTGGTCGACGAATC
Source organism: Pistacia vera (assembly GCF_008641045.1). NCBI lineage: Eukaryota > Viridiplantae > Streptophyta > Magnoliopsida > Sapindales > Anacardiaceae > Pistacia > Pistacia vera. The sequence continues at coordinate 2,174,534 of NW_022196165.1, forward strand.
CAATAATTCGAATCGTCTAGGCATCGTGCTAATCACACTAAAAGGAAAATCATCCAAAGCACCATCAGATACGACTTCAAGTGCACAAACAATGAGGCTGAGTATGAGGCGCTGATAGCTGAGCTCACTTTGGCAAAAGAGATAAGAGTGAAGAAACTAGAGGTCAAGTTCGACTCTCAATTAGTGGTTAATCAATTCCAAGGATCATACCAAGCCCAGGATTCAAAGATGAACACATACCTCAACATAGTGAAAGAACTTCAATCTTCCTTTGAAGAATTTACAATCTCACAGGTTCCAAGAATTAAGAATGCCCATGCAGACACCCTAGCCAGCCTTAGATCAACTCTTCAAGGGTCATCTTCAACAACCATCTCACCTCTGTTTCTACAATGGCCAATAGACTAGAAAGATCCCCAGCTAGTAGACACTCACACCCCTAGAGAGATATCAAAATTGTTAGACATCAGCTCGGTCGACTCATGGCTGACACCAATCATCCAATACTTACTGAATGATGAACTTCCCCTTAACAAGATCGAAGCCCGTCGACTCAGAGCTAAGGTTTCCAGATTCACAATCTATGAAGGTTAGTTGCTAAAATGTCCTTTTCCAACCCCTACCTCAAATGCATCACTCCAGAACAAGCCAAATATATCCTCGCCAAGATACACGAAGGCAAGTGTGGGAACCACACTGGGAGACGTAGCCTCAGCCACTGAGTGATCACAGTCGGTTATTACTAGCCCACCATGAGAGCTGATTCAATAGCCTACATCAAGGGTTGGGATAGTTGCCAAAGGTTCGCCAATGTCTCGCACCTCTCTCCTGAAAGACTTAATTCCATCCTTACTCCCTAACCATGTATGAAGTGGGTTATAGACATAGTCGATAAACTCCCAACCACACCGAGACAATGAGAATACATGTTGGCGGTCACCAACTACTTCATCAAGTGGATAGAAGCCGAGGCATTCACCTAGGTGTGAGACAGGGAAGTGAATGGATTTATCTGGAATAATGTGATATGTAGGTTTGGCATACCAAAGGAGTTGGTTATTGATAATGGGTCGCAGCTCATCAGTTCAGAGTTTAGGGACTTCTGCGATACGTGGGATATCAAGCTAAGCTTTTCAACACCCCGTAATCCTCAATCAAATGGGCAGGCAGAGTATGATTTAGACACTCAAGAAACACCTCTAAAAAGCTAAGGGAACCTAGGCAAATGAACTACCTAAAGGACTATGGTCCTACTGAATTACTGCCTACTCATCCACTAGAGAGACCCTTTTTTTAATAGCATACAACTTCGAGGTAGTCAACCCAACCGAGGTGTCTATCCCTTCAACCAGACTCCAATAAACGGATCAGCAAACCAATAATTAGAGTCTTTATCATAACCTGGATATCACTGACAAACTCAGCGAGCAGGCCCATATCAAGAATGCCATTTATCAGCAATGAGTCACTCAACATTACAACCAAAATGTCCGAATAAGAACTTTCAAAGAAGAAGATTAGGTACTTCAAAAAGTTTTTCAAAATACCAGAGAAGTCAACATTGGGAAGCTCAACCTCAACTGGGAAGGCCTATGCAAGATAAGCAAAACTGTGGGCAAGGGTGCCTATAGGCTCTAAACTCTTAAGAGTAAAGAAATCAGCAATAGCTAAAATGTCATCCATCTCAAATGGTACTACTTTCAGCATTTTGCTTTTATGTTCCATTTTTGTTTTGTTTGTTTAAAAAAGAGTGAGTGGGCATGTCTACATCCTCTCTAGTCAATCAATCTTTTGGCCAATATCAATAAAAGTACTATTCAGCATACAAATTTTTTCAACTCAATGAATTTACATCAACTCTGTCATGGGCCCCAGATTACATTGACAATCAGTCACATTGGGAAGGCCTCGATATGTAACATCTACAAATTTTTTCAACTCCAATGTATTTACATCGACTCGGTCATGAAGCCCTGATTACATCAATAATTAGTCACACCAGCAGGGCCTTAATACATAACATCTACAAATTTTTTCAACTCCAACAGATTTACATCGACTCGATCACAAGGCCTGGATTACATCGACAAGGCCTCAATATGTAACATCTACAAAGTATTTCAACTCCAATGAATTTACCTCGACTCAGATGAGAGGCCCGAGTTACATCGACAGTTGGTCACACCAATAGGGCCTTGGTACTCGGCATCTACAAATCTTTCAGCTACAAGTGATTTACATTGACTCGGACGCAAGGCCCAAATTACATCAACAGTCGGTCACACCAAAAGGGATTCAATAGTTGGCATCTACAGTTTTTTCAACTATAATTGGCTTACATCGACTTGACCACAAGGCCTAATACATTGATTTTTAACTGCAAGTCGGTCACGCCGACTCAACTACAAGGCTTGACTCATCGAATTACAATTATAAGTCGGTCATATTGACCAAGCCTTGCATACTCAGCATCAACAAAGGTTATTCAACTTCAACCAATAAACAGTCGACCATATCGACCGAAGCCCAAAACATTTAAATTCCATCAAATTACAACTACAGTTGGCCAGGTCGACCCAATCCTTAGGCACATATGTTAAGGGATTCAGACACTTGGCCTAATCACTCGGATTCCTAAAAAATCAAAAACATTCATACAAACTATGCATAGAAGTAAAGAAACCGCATAGACGTAAAGAAACCAGAATATTCAATGGAAGGATGAACGAAAACCAATCTATTAAAAGTACGAAGCCTAATTGGTAGAGGGTTACATGAACAAAATAAAGAAGGTGCCAACACCTGAAAAATCTAAGACAGTTAGAAAATACACAAAAACTAAGGGTCAACATGGCCCATCTGATCATCCCAGGTCAACTGATCCCTAGTAGGCTTGACTTCCTTTTCTTGGTCAACTGACCCACCAATAGCGACTACATCCTTTGTAGACTCAATCAAACCTGCCAGAGCCTCCTCTTGATCTTCAACAAAAGATCTTTCAAATTTGGCTTGACTCGCCCACCCTCCATTCAGTCATTAACACTAACTGCTTCAGCTTCTATCTCCTCCGAAAACTCAATGTCGCCATTAGGATCCCAATGCGAAGTCTTCCCAACCTTGTATTCTTTCATCAGCTCGGCATGGCCTTTGATCATAGCATCGTCTGCAATGGATTTGCAATGCTCCCAAAGTGCGACCGACTCTTCCTCTTTCTCAGCTAGTTCTTTCCTCACATCGAAGAGTGCACTCTTAGCTTTCTCTAGCACCTTCTTAAAGTCGGCCGACTCCAACTGAGCATGTCACTACTTGGTTAGGCTCTCTTTTGCATTCTTCAAGGCTTAAGCCTCCTGGGTTCTTAGATCGATGTTGGACTTGGTTAACTCTTGGATATGTGCATCTTGAGTTACCACGACCTTCTTTAGATAAAGTGTCTCGCTCAACACCTGCAAAAAATCTTTAGAGTTAGTTTCATAAACTAGTGAAAAAGGAATAGAAATTGGAAGGTACCTGAGGTTGCCGAGTCACTACCCACTCAGTCACAGTAGTTGCCCCCATCTGGTTCAGTTGGGCCTTATCAGCGGGCAACAGAAATGATTCAACCAGGTTACTCATCCCAACTGTATCGGAGTAAACCGAGGCCATATTGGGAAGCGTGATAATCATCTTTTCATCCTTGTCAAAAAGAACTTCCTTAGATGATTCGGCTCTAGCCAATGACTGACTGACTGACTACTAAAGTTGACTCGGTATGTTTAACCTGAGCCTTATTTAGGGCCGACTGCCTTTTCCTCTTGGCCTTGCGTTGCGCTGCCATATCACTTGCATCCAAGATATCTAACTTCAGATTCCTCATCAGCTTCTCTGCAATGGTAAACTCCTCAAGTATAAGTGGATGAAAAAACAAGTGACCAAATAAAATCTGATTACAGTAGCAAATGAATGCACGTACCACAGCTGCCTCTTTGAACAGCCTCTATGTTAGCCCACAGATGGCTCGTCCTTAGGTTGGACGAGTTTAGGATCACCCTTTAATCTCTTTTCCTTTGGGATGGAAATGACTTTTCTCGTCATCATGTCAAGACCATCTCTGTTCTGTCTAGCTCGATTGAAGTCAGGATCTGCAATAGGAAGGAAGAATAAAACTTAGTAATCAAAAGCATAAGCAAGAATCAGTCTCTCACTTATAGCTATCCATGTGTACGGCATCTCCCCCAACCTCTTTTGTCGAATATAAGCTTGCCTTTCATGAAAAAGACTACTCCTTCCAGTTCTTGTCACTCGACCTCAAGTTTGTCACCAAGTGGCTTCAGTCGTGCCTAAGGGTGATTGAGTATCTACCCTTCTCTCGGTCATGGTCCTTCAGGTAATAGGATTATAGGAACTCACGCAGACTGAACATGACTTAGTTTTGGATGCATAACACCTCCAAGCACAATAGCAGCCTCCAAGAGTTCGACACGATCTGTGTTGGCCCGATCATAAAGTGATTCAATACTTCCCAGATGAGCTGAGATATAGGGAGGTGCAGTGCATCATAAAACCATATCCCATATACACTCATCCATCCTTTAGCTTCCCAATCGACCTGTTTGTAACTATTCGAGATCTTGATCTCCACTGAATTAGGGATGTAGTACTGCATCTGGATCCACCACTAATCATTCTCCTTAAGCAAAGATGGATAGTCGATGCCTAGGATCCCACTACCTGTTCGGCTAGGCTCCTCTACTAAGCCACCGCTATCGATGCATCACTCTCGGAGCCTTTTGATTCATCCTTTGTCTCTTCCCCACTCATCTCTTGCCCCTTTGAACTACTACCACTCATTCGGTAGCATCACCTAGCTTGAAGATGGCTACGTTCACCCCTTTGGGGATACCTATTAGGACATTGCCCTCTTTTGGCATTACGACCATAGTGGGAGAACGCTCGTACTCATCCTTGACGTCCGTCTCCATAAGACTTTCCTCTCTCAACTTGGAGTGCAACATCGGGTGATGATTCAACTAGCTCCCAATGTTCGACTCAACCTTACAGACCGATAGGATGATTAATGGTAACCTGACTTCAATGAACTTCACCCAAACTAGCATTTCTCTCAGCTCAAACAATGATAACAAAACGAGCTGAATGGATACCCTAAGTAAGTCGACTTTGTCTTTTGGCACTCCGTGAAAGCCCACAAAACCGCAAATCATAGAAAACATAGAAAAACACTAATTTCACCAAAAATAAAAAATTTGCCAAATGTTGACAAAAAACTTACCAAATCCCACACTTTTTGATACACTCTTAAGACCTAGTAGACTCGGTTTCTTGAGAAGGAAAATAAAAAAACTAGAGAAAAAACAAAAGCTCTAAACTCCCTCGAAATCTCTCTGAAAACTATCCTAACACGTCAAAATTATGCTCCAAGAATGCAAAGGACAGAAAAACAAGGAAAACAAACTCAGATTTGAAGAAGAATAGAGATTTTACCGTGAACAGATGAAAAATTTGTTTGAATCACCGCCACAGTGAAGGATTTTTTGAAAAAGCTAAGAAAGTTCAAATGCCAAAACGAAATGGAAAAAACAAAGAGGCGTCTGAAGGATTTATCCTTTTTCTGCACGCCTATGCTGTCAGAAGAACCAAGTGGCGCTTGGCGATTGGGTGTGACCTTTTGCATTCCTACTCAAAAAATAAGAAGCTGATCTCTATCGTACATGTGTCACGTGGTAGAGTCACTCCGAGGTCCACGATCTTGATTCTCCTACTCAAACTTGATGAAACCCTATAGTACAGACGTCCTGCTACCAAAGCACTACCAAATCACTCAAGCAAGACTCCGCTCGTCCAAACGAGCTAACCATATCTCAGTATTAAAGTATCTTATGCTCTGACTATATACGCGTTTGGTCTTACCAACTGACCGAATTCTACTCAGGGACGTATCTCGTACCTTATCACTTAGCTCAGTCAATCAAGTGAACATAACTGTCGGAACCGCGCCTCATATCCTAACATTTGACTTAATCAGCCAAATGGAGTCAATTGCGCAAGAGCATGAGGTTTTCGACCAGTGGAGACATTTCACGTCTCACCAAGGTGCCGCACATCTACTCAATCAAGAGGGCACTCGCTTGCCCAAGCAGACCACCTATCAGCATGATTAATCTCCTACTAGACAAACTACTCTCCAAGCTAAATACTTTTTATCTTGGAGAGTGTGGGGCTAACTGTAGGGATCAAAATCACTTGGGGGCCTCTATCATGCCCAGACCTGCATCTTCTATTACAATGACCCAAGGACATAGTCCAACGCTAGTTGGGCCAGTGCCAAATTTAGTGACTTGGCCCATGTCCAACATCTTCCCAGAATGGGCTTCATCAATAACCCACCAAACGACAGGCCTCCAAAACAAGGTAAGTAGGATTCTTCCTCTTTGGTTCTATCCTGATCCATCCAAGATTCCGTGTCTTGGATGAATTAGGACTTTTGTTGCTAATGAGGCACATGAATCAAGGTTTTCCTTATTCACTAGATCTCCTCCTATATGGATTCTGAATCCTGCTGGGATACGAACATCCCACAGCTACTATATAAACAGGGGTCATCCCACTATTTATTCATTCAACATTACACCTTTTAACCCCATAGTTCTCACTCTCGAGAGCTACACTTTTCCGTGGTCTTAGTTCCCTGCTACGTTATTGGTAACCTTTCTTTCCCTTAACCCTTATTAAAAAGCCTTCATTATCCTCGTTGACTTGAGCATCAAAGTGTCTATGGCAAACACCACAACCGTGTTTACCGTTCAGTTCACGTTGGTTCCTTTGTGTGTATGCAAGCGCAGCAGATCACTAGTGGCCTCAACCTCACAAGAGTTGTCCTTCCTTCTGTAACCATAGATTTTGACGTCTACAAATAATAGTTATTATTCTTCATCTAATTTCGTTAAAAAAAATTAATAATGAACTAATCAATAACAATAATAATTAAAAAAAAAAAAAAGAGAAATAGGAAACTAAATCATGATTGCTAGGTACAAATTATTAAGGCCAGGCAATTTTATATAGAATTTGAACTAACAAAGAATATTAAAAAATTTATAGAATCCTAAACCATATTGGAATCCTTACTAAGATTTGGTTATCACTGTATTTCAATCCTCTTAAAAATCAAAGATCAATTTATTGTAGTAAGTGATTGGTTATATATAAATGGTATTGATTGATTCAAATAATTAGGTATGAAAAATCAAGGGACAAGGATCCTTTTTTTTTTTTTTTTTTTTTTTTTTTTTCCTTGATTTTCAAGGATTTCACGTCATATGTCAATTAAAAACTCAATGATTGATGTTTTATTTTAACGAATTGTAACTTATACATTCGTATTATTTACTTCTAGTATCACCTCTACTTAATCTCTTTCGATCTAAATAACTTGCTTAAGAAAATAGTTCCCGAATCTTAAAAACACCCTATTCTTCCTTTAATCTATTTCATGCAAAATAAAACACAGATAATAAAGTTCATTAAAAAATCTTTAATTGAAAATCCAGACAATTTGAAGGTATACATTTGTTATTATTATTCTTCTTAATTCATTTTCCAATCATTTTTTAATTCGTTTTCTCTGTTTTGATACAAAATTTTCGCTTTTTTTTTTTTTTTTGTACAAATTGCAAAGAATTGCTATATATATAAATTCGATTTATAGTCCTAACTAGGGGTGGAAAAAAGGGACTGAAAACCGAACCGAAAATTTAGTTTTTCTAAAATCTGGTTCGGTTTTTGGTTTAAAAAATTCATAAACCGATTAATCGGTTCGGTTTACAAGTTTTTTAAAACTGGTTAACCGAAACCGAACTCTAAAACCAGTTTCAAAAATTAAATAAATAAAAACTTTACATATTATTATAATTAAACTTCAGCCCACCGCCACTTTTCTCTTTCATCTATCTTTTCCATCATTTTCAATCTTCTCTTGCACTTTTCTCTTTCATCTTTGTCTGACACTTTCTCTTTCATCTTCCTTTTTCATCATCATCTTCTCCTTCCCTTTCTCTTTCATCTTCATCTTCTTCTTCTCCATTTCTTCTTTTCACTTTTCACCTTTTTTTCGTCTTCTCCTCCATCTCTTCTCCTTCAGTTTTATGATATTATTTTTCTTTTCCATCTTATCTTATCTTCTCTTCCTTTTCTTCTCTTCCATTTTTCTCTTTCTCTTTCGTCTTTTTCTTTAATATTCAAGTTTATTTGATTTGTGAAGATGTAAGAAATTTCATCGTCGCTCAACTATAGTCGCCGTTGTCTCAGTCGCCATCGTCATCTGTTTCCGACGGGTTTTAGATCTGGGTTTTGACATTGAAGATTTTAGTTTTAATTTGTATATGTACTGATGGTGATGGCTGGGTTTTGACATTGAAGCATCAACATATTTTGTATATCAAATTTCGTGCAGCAAACACAACACCTCTAATCTCATCTGCCACAGATAGACCTAAATGATGCATGGAAAATATCTGTATTGGGACCATCAGGCTTTTTCTGCTTCAATTCCATTCTCTTCTGCTCTGCTTTTAAGCTTTCGTTTCTTCATCTACAAATGCAAAACCTCCCAATAGAATATGTAGATATAGAAATTCTCAGTGCTAATATCAAATTTGTGTAGCAAACAGAACAAAAAGGAAATTGCAAAACAAGATTAAACAATAGAAAAATTACTTGATCAGTACAATATTTAGCAAAAAGAAACAGCAATTCTTCTTGTTTTTGGGCATTAGCAGTTAAAAAGAGAAAACAAATAAAAAGAGAAAACCAAATTGGGTCGAAAAATGTAGCCCATAATTCATAATTGGGCCAAAAAAAAATGCAGCCCAATGTTAATCCTAATTAACCGGTTAAGCAAACCGAATTTTTGGTTCGGTTCATAATCGGTTTTTAACCGAAACCGGATCGGTTTCGGTTCAATTAATTTTTTAAACCCAAAACCGGTTTGGTTCAAGTTTCACCGGTTTGGTTAACCGGATTTTCCACCCCTAGTCCTAACCATGGATATCAAAGCTTCTCATTTTTTCTTTTTTAAATCAAATGACTTGAAATTTTGAGATCAAAACAACTTCTTTTCCCTCATTTTTTTTTCAATAACAACGTATCCTTATAATAAAATTTAAAGGAAAATATATCAACTAAATAATCTTACCTTACTGAATTATAGTTATAGCCTTTTTCAAACTGTAAAAAGAAATTGCTTCCGTTAGTAACTTAATAAGTTAATTGAGAAAAACTGATAGGAATAAATAGAAAAAATGGAAGAGAGTAATTTTAGTCCGTTTCAAACTTTAGTTTAATAGAATATGAAATTCTAATCTAGCAGTTGAAGAGAAATGATACAGACAATTAAAATTAATACAGAAAAAAGAGGAATTTTTTTAGCTTAAAAGAAATTTCGGAAATAAAAAGTATTTTAAGCGTAAGTAGAATAATTAAAATTGTCAAATCGAAATATCAACCATTGAGTTTTTTAATTAATACATGGCGTTAGATCTTTGAAAGTTAATTTTCTAAGTAAAGACTTTTTTAGTTCCATTTCTATGCATTGGAAGTTAGAACACGCTCTTTCCTTTAAGTGACTTTGAATTGATCATGTCAACCCAGAAGTAGAAATTGGCACCAGGACTTACAGACAAAGAAGGTTTGCCATTAAATAAGGGAGATCTACATATCTGACACAAGCCCTTCCGCTGTAAAAGAAGCATATTTAGTTCAATTTCAAGAAGACTTCGGCTTGTTTCTCAAGTCACGCTCTCAAGAAATGATACAAAATGGTCACGTTTTCTTGATATTCCATGGAAGGGTATCTGTAGAACACACAACTAAAGAGACTTGTGTAGATGTAAAAATCTACTTGTACGGAAGAAGTTACTGCTCGTGAGGTTGAGGTGGAGAAACAAACGTGAAGCGATGGAAAACACCGGGGTGGTGTGCCATAGGCACTCCGATGCTCAAGTCAGCAAGGCTGAAAGGTTGATTTAGTGAGGGCTAGGGAGTAGAGAGGTTACCAGAAGTCTGGTCGGGGACTGTGACTACGGCAGTGATGTGAAGTTCTCAAGTTGGAACTCCAGGTTCTATAAGTGTAGTGTCATCTGCCTTGTGAGAGGGCTGGCCTCTATTTAAATAGTGATTGTCTGGTCTCCCAATCCTGGTGGGATTGGGAGTTCTCGTAGCAATCCGTTTCCTCTAGGGATATATCCTTTGATCCCCTTATCCTGGCGTGAAAGGGAATCCAAGTATGACTCTGACACAAACCTTGGAGAAGTTGGGGTGGTAGTGGACTACTTTACTAGTGTTCGAATAGGAATGTGATCCGTAGGTGGTCGTAGGCTCTGAATTCGTTCATAGATCCAGGGAGTGTATTTGGGCTTGGGAAGCCTGGGTCCAGATGGTTTGGGCCGACTGTGCTTTGTATCGCATGGGCCATATCTGGGGAATCCTAGCTCGGGCTGCATCAAGACTTGGCCTAGGTTTTCTGCTTTGTCAGAAGTGTCTTCCTATTTGGGCCGAGGATAATTTTTGGCCCTAACAGTTTGCCCCCCACTCTCTGAGTCTAGGAGTGCTTGACTTAGAGAGTAGGTGTTGCCTAAGTATTCGGTCGGCCTTCATGGTCGGCTGATTAGCCGCATGGCTGTGCCCGTAGTTGGGTATGTTCTTTAGTACGATTGTTCGAGCGGATAGGAGCGACTCATGGTCATGCTCGGTGCCCTTATCCGAGCCGAGGCATTGGATCAATCCAAAGGGATTCTGTTGATCGGTGTTTAGGGTCGAATGGGCGAACAATTGAGAACACACGTACTGGCTTGGGGTGTCCGACTGGATACATAAATGAATATTGGTATGTTGAAGGTCCATTCGTTAGGTCTGCCTGGCCGAATGGGTAGAGTTCTCTCATGTGTGCTCAACTGGTGCTGCCAGTAGAGTCCGTTGCGTTAGCACCTACTTAGTTACGATGCTTTTGGGATTGATCAAGTTTGAGCCATCCGTTTAGCGTAGTCGGTCATTCGATTGAGATGACCGAGTGGCAAAGCTTATGCTTAGCTGAGGTGTTTGGTGTGATCCTGGGTAACCCAGGCTAGATGGCTGGGTACGGTGATGCCAATCCCCTGCGGTAGGGTAACCCGAACGAATGGTTGCGCCATGGTGATTGAGTGCAGCTGGCTTGAATATCTTTTGACACGTGTACGGTTGGGAAGCCCTCTAAACTTGGGCGGGAAAATGAAAACTCGCGGCTTTCGATGCCCATTTTTGTGGTGACATGTATCACCTGACAGCTTTTGCTGATAAAACGCCTGGCTCGCGACTGTTCATTTCAACTAGCCATTTTTCTTCTCTTCGCATTTTTCTTTTTCTCTGAAACTTGGGTTTTCGTCACTACTTCGAAGGAGATTCCGAGATTGGGCCATTTTCACGGTAAAGATTTCTCCTCTTTTGCTTCTTATGTTTTTTTCGTGTTTGTGCATTATTTTTTGGGGAGGTTGAGTGGTGTTTTGGGAAGTTTTTAGGGTAGTTTAATGCAGATTTGGGAGGCAAATGGGAAGGTTCTTTTCTTTTGTTTTGGTGTAGATCGACTAGGATTTGGTCAGATTTAGGGTGATTTGAGTTTCCGGTAGAGCGAGTTTGTAGCTTAATTTGGTTTTACTGGAAAATTTGGGAGTGATTCAAGCGAAGGTGGCTAGATTTTGGAGTTTTCTTTGGGTTTTTGGAAAACAAAGGAAGACGAAAAGTAGTTTGGGTGGCTAGATTTTGGAGTTTTCTTTGGGTCTTTGGGTTTGCTCGACTAAGTCGAGTGGATAGGGCTTAGATTTCAAATAGTTGAAAAAGGTAGGAGAGGCAGGTCGCCCAGTCGTACTAAACGAGTGGTTGGGCAATTGTAGGTTCTCGGTCGACTAGGAAGAGCGAGTGAATACAAGGCTATCAAATTGTCCAGAGTAGTCAATAGTTTAGGGTGAGAAACTACGGACAGTGGGGCTTTGAATTGGAGTCGGTCGGTTGGGGCGAGCGTGTGCCAGTTAGAGCCGAATCTGGGACCAGGTCGGTCAATTACGAGGATCGATCTGGATTCTAACCTAGGTTGTGAATGTCGAGGTAAGTTACGTTAATGGGGATACGTCGGCCAGTGTTGAAGGGCGTGTGGTAATCCGACATTTACAAGTGTAGTTTGTATTGTAGGATCGGTTCGGTCGGTCTAGTAGGGCGAATAGGTTGACCATGTCAGATTCACAATCGGGTAGCTCGAGTGGGGCCGGGGCTGATGTTGGCAACGAGTACGAACATGCTCCTACCATAGTGATGATGCCCGAGGGGGGCGTTCCGATAGGTGTACCGACCAGTGTTAGTGTAGCTACCCTAGCAACGAGTGCTGCTGACCCACGTGGTTCGGGCAGGCATGGCGAAAGTGGGGAAGACTCCGAAGGAGCTAGTAGTCCATCCTCGTCTAGTAGTAGCTCTGAGGAGGAGTCGAGCCAATAAGGTAGTGAGATCTTGACTATGGATTATCCGCTCGTGCTTAAGGATAGCGATATGTGGCGCATCCAAACCATGTATCACATTCCAGGTTTAGTTAAGGTCCGGACGCCATGGTCTTACGAGCGGGTTGATTAGGAGGCAAAAGGTTGGGTGAGTGTTTATGAGAAGTGGTTTCACGACTGGTTGAGGTTGCCTATTCCTCGCCTCGTTTAGGAGGTGCTGAACCACTTCATGATTGCCCCGTCATAGATCATGCCGAACGGTTAGAGGTTGCTTATGTCTCTAGAAGACCTTTGTGTGCAGAACTAGGTGATGTTTGGGCTGCACAAGCTGTTGTACTCGTATTTTCTAAAGGAAAATGACAAGGAGAAGGGTCAATATCTGATCAACCTCGGGCATGATCGGTCTCACCTGGTGACCGACCTCCGATCAAGTGACAAGAACTAGAAGGACCGATACTTCTTTGTGAGGGGTGAGGCGGTCTTTGGGGAGAGAGGCTAGGGTGATATTCCTAGCACTTGGCGGGCCACTGGTGAGAAACCTTGTCTTCTTTTGTACTTTGATTACTAAACCTCATTTTGTTTCTTCTTTGTAGATCTTGAGTTCAATCAGGCTGGGCAAAGCGGAGACGGCTTGGATGTGCAAACCCACAAGGTACTACCTTTCCCAAGGCGCAGAGTGATTGACGAGTAGTATTGAGTGAATCCAACCTCAGGTCTAGCCATATGTGGGCAGGAGTCGAAGCGGTTCGATGAGGTATTCCCTTCCTATCATTGAAGCAGACTTGGGATGCGCTTCTAACTCGCTACTGTAATCATACCACATATGGTAAGTCCAGGCTGAACCCATTAACCATTGGAGAGTTTACGCTTGCAGAGATTGATGAAGAAGCTAACCGTCCCCAGTGCGAGCAAGTCCATCACCCAACGTCAGGAGAAAAGAAAAAAGGAATCCTCGGCCAGGGAGGATAAGAGAGTGGAGGATGTGGTGGCAATGCCACCTAGCCGTCAACCGGCAACCGGAGTCAGGTCATCTCTGAAAGCGTCCTTGGATGAAGAGACTAAGATGATCACCTTCAGGATTCCAGCTTCTGCGTCGGCCTATTCTGATGCGGCTTCTATGAGCAAACTGGCTGACTTCTTCCTGTTCCTAGCGGACGAGACCTGTCTGAACCAGATGGACACAGTCGTGGCTGCTAATTGGGCAGTATCCCGCACTTTTCAAGTGGAACAGGAGTGTTTACTTTACTGTGTTCATCGTGGTTGTATATTGATGAAATAGTTCTATTGTGCAGGCATTCACGAGCAGTCTGCATCTGAGGAAGTCCGTCGTGGCGCAGGAGAAGAGGATACAGGATGTATCCAAGGCGAACACTAGTTTGCGCCAGAGGGAGGCGGAAGCCCAAAAGGCTAAGCAAGAGAGTCAGCAGCGTCTGAAGCAAGTCGAGGATGAGTTGGAGCGACTAAAGGCAAAACTAGCCGAGAAGAATGTAGAGATCGAGTCGCTCAAAGATCAGTGCCTTAGCATTGCCGATGATGCTATTATTAGGGCCAAGGGAGAGCTCATGCTTAAGTACAAAGCCGGGAACACTTCTCACTAGAATCTGAATAAAGACATCCAGCTCATGCAAGAGATGTTGGAGGAGGGAGCTGGGCATACGGAGGAGCGGGTTGATGAGCAGGTGCTCATCTTTGCTAGCCAGCTAGGCAATCGACCACTCAGGATGTGAGCGACCAGGTTGTAAGGATGGACGCTGGTGTTGAAGTTAGGGCAACTGAGTAGGATATGGGAGAGACGGCTCGTACTGATGAAACTTAGCTTTGTTTCTATTCTGCTAATGTATTTTGGGGCCTATGATGCCCTTTCTTGGCATGTGTGCCTTCATTGTACTTTGAACTGAGCCGTTTGAGGCTGTTTATATGTTATGTTTGTTGTTCTATTTTTTATGTTTTCTTGATAGGTGAGTGAGTTGTCGATTATTTCTTTGCTTGCAGATGCCTTAGAGGTTGAATCTCATACCTGTGTCGTAATCTTGGTGCGGCCCAGTTGCTGAGTCATGTAGACTATTTGTTGGGTTGGGTTGATGACTTATCGATTTTAGGGTGTGAGAACCCTTCATTCGGTCTGGCCGACTGATTGTATAGCTTCATGAACTAGGTAGGGCCGATCTGAAGGTGTAAATATCCGTGAACCGAGCAGGGTCAGTCCGAGGGTGTAAAATTTTCGTGGATCGAGCAGGGTCAATCCGAAAGTATAAAATATTAGTGAACCGAGCAGGGTCGGTCCAAAGGTGTATAATTTTCGTTGATCGAGTAGGGTCGATCCGAAGGTATAAAATATTCGTGAACAAGCAGGGTCAGTCCGAAGGTGTATAATTTTCGTAGATCGAGTAAGGTCGATCCGAAGGTGTAAAATATCTGTTAACTGAGCAGGGTCGGTCCGAAGGTATAAAATTTTCGTGAATCGAGTAGGGTCAATCCGAAGGTGTAAAATATCCATGAACCGACAGGGTTAGTCCGAAGGTGTGAAATTTCTGTGGATCGAGCAGGGTCGATCCGAAGGTGTAAAATATCTGTGAACCGAGCAGGGTCAGTCTGAAGGTGTAAAATTTTTGTGGATTGAGCAGGGTCGATCCGAAGGTATAAAATATCCGTGAACCGAGAAGGGTCAGTCTGAAGGTGTAAAATTTTCGTGGATCGAGCAGGGTTGATCTAAATATGTGAATTTCTGAATAATACTTCATTCATTTAGGCCATAAGGCCAACTGTCTATGAGAAGGTGGATAGGCCCACTCATCCCTTTTAAATAAAAACAAAAAGAAAAAATGAACATGTAGATGAATTCACCTAAAAGTAGTAACGCTTAAGGTGGGCCGCATTCCAACTATTACTAATGTCTTTGCCTTTAGGAGTTTGGAGTCGATAGGCACCTTTCCCCGCTTCTTTGGTGATCTTGTAGGGGTCTTCCCATGTGGGGCCGAGTTTGCCAGAGTTGATCTCCTTAGTGTTTTGGAAGACCTTGCGAAGGACCTAGTCGCCAGTTTTGAAAGTTCTGATCTTGACATTGCGGTTGTAGTGTTGGCCGGCCTGCTGCTGGTAAACAGCGTTACGGATACTCGCCTGCTCGAATAGTTCATTGCCGGTGTCCAAGTTCTGGCACAGGTTCTAGTTGTTTATTTCCTTGTCTGTCCACTGTAGGTTGGAGGAAGGAATTGATACTTCGGTCGGGATAACTACTTTAGATTCGTATGTCAAGGAGAAGGGAGTCTTGCCCATGGATGAGTGAGCGGTAGTTCAGTAGGACCAGATGACTCCGGGTCACTCATCTGCCCATGCACCCTTTGCTTTCTTTAGTCGTTTCTTCAATGTCTGCATGATGGTGTTATTTGATCACTCGGCCTGGCCGTTAGACTGGGGGTTGCAGGGGGTAGAGAAGTTTAGCTTGATCCCCCACATGTCATAGAAATCCCTGAAGCCTAAACTTATGAATTGGGATCCGTTGTCGGTGACGATCTCTATCGGTATCCCGAACCTGCATATGATATGTTTCCAGATAAAAGCTTTAACTTCTCAGTCTCTGACTTGTACGAAAGCTTCGGCTTCGATCCATTTAGTGAAGTAATCTATCACAACCAATAGGAAGACTCATTGCCTGGGTGCGGTTGGTAGCTTTCCCACTATATCCATTCCCCACTTCATGAAAGGCCAAGGAGTTAGAATGGAATGGAGTCGCTCAGTTGGGAGGTGTGAGACATGGGCGAACCACTGACAACTGTCGCATTTCTTTACATAAGCCATCGAATCAGTTCGTATGGTTGGCCAATAGTATCCAACGGTGATCACTCGGTGTGCTAGGCTGCGTCCTCCTGCATGGTTTCCACACTCGCCTTCATGGAGCTCGGCTAGAACTCGCTTGGCTTCCTTCGGGTCTGTGCACTTGAGGTAGAGACTGGAGAATGACTTCCTAAGGAGCTGGCCTTCATATATGGTGAACCTGGCGACTGTTGCTCGTAGGCGGCGTGCTTTGTTTTTGTCAGCCGGGAGCTTGTTGTGTTCCAAGTACTTCAATATCAGGGTCATCCAACAGTCAGCCAGTTTGATGTCCACTGCTTCTTTGGGCGACTTGTTTGCTGGCTGCTCCTTCCAGTTGGCTGGCCATTGTAAAAATAATAGGGGGATGGATGACTGGGAAGAGCATTGAAGGGCCGAGCCGAGGTTAGCCAAGGCGTCGACATGACAGTTTTCCGCTCTTGGGACTTGTGAGATGAAGAATTCTTCAAATTGAGTCCGCAGCTCTTTGACCAGGTTCAAGTAGGCTGTCATCTTCGAGTTGCATGTTTGGTATGTGCGTTGTAGCTGATTGACCACGAGCTGGGAGCCGGACTTCACCTCTAGCTTCCTTACTCCAATTTCTTTGGCTAGGGAGAGTCCAGCGATGAGAGCCTCATACTCGGCTTCATTGTTCGTGCACTTGAACCTACATCATATTACTCGCTGGATGACGTCTCCCTTTGGTGTAGTCAGCACAAGCCCGAGCCCGCTTCCATTCACGTTGCTTGAGACATCCACTGAGAGAGTCCACTTGGAGGGTGACCCACTATTCATGCATAATAACTCTCGTTCTGCTTGGGTGGTTGTGCTCAGGGTGAAATCAGCGATGAAGTTTGCCAACGCTTGGGACTTGATGGCAGTACGAGACTGGTACGATATGTCAAACTCACTAAGCTCTACTGTCCACTACGTGAGTCGGCCTGATAGCTCTGGTTTGTGCAGTACCTTTTTGAGTGGGAATGAGGTCAGTACGACTATGGAGTGGCCCTAAAAATACGGCCTGAGCTTCCTAGATGCATGGATGAGGGCGAGGGCTAGTTTCTCCAGCTGACTATACTATGTTTCTACGTCAAAGAGTGACTTGCTTACATAGTAGACCAGTAGCTACTTCGCATCCTCTTCCCGGACCAACACCGCTAAAATTGCCATCTCTGACATTGCTAGATAAGTGTAAAGCTTCTCTCCGTCCACAGGCTTGGAAAGGAGCAGAGGGGAGGTCAGGTACCTTTTCAGTTGCTGCAGGGCTTCCTCGCAGGAGGGGGTCCACTCGAACTTCTTAGACTTCTTGAGGGCATGGAAGAAGAGGTGGCACTTGTCAGCAGACCTAGAGATGAAGCAGCTCAAGGCGACAACTCGTCCTGCTAGGCACTGGACATCTTTAATGCAAGCTGGAGATGGTATACCGAGGATTGCTCTGATCTGGTTGGGGTTGGCTTCTATCCCTCGTTGAGTTACCATGTAGCCCAAGAATTTACCTAATGAGACACCGAATGAGCATTTGGCTAGATTCAACTTCATGTTATACTTTCTGAGGACGGTAAACGTCTGGCTGAGATGATCAAGGTGCTATTCGTCCATCAAGGACTTGATGAGTATGTCGTCGATGTAAACTTCCATGGTGTCTCCGAGGTGCTCAGTAAACATTTTGTTGACTAGCCGCTGGTAGGTAGCCCCGACGTTCTTAAGACCGAATGGCATCACTTTATAGCAGTAGGTTCCTCTCTCTGTGATGAAAGTTGTCTTCTCTTAGTCATCCAAGTGCATCAAGATTTGGTTGTACCCTGAGAAGGAGTCCATGAAACTAAGGAGCTCGTGGCCTGTGGTCGCATCGACCATCATGTCGATATGTGGGAGCGGGAAGGAGTCTTTAGGGTATGCTTTGTTTAAGTCAGTGAAGTCAATACAAACCCTCCACTTGCCGTTCTTTTTCTTTACGACCACAATGTTTGCTAGCCATTCAGGGTAATGTACTTCTCTGATCATACCATTACTCAGTAACTTTTCAACCTCTTCATTGACGATTCAGTTGCGCTCTGGTGCAAATTTCCTTCTCCTCTGCTTTACTGGTTGGTGATCTGGATCTACTTTAAGGTGGTGGACTGATGAGAATGCAAAATGTCATATTTACCCCCCTTAATGTCTAGTCTTTTATACCTATTTGCTGCCTAAAATGTACTGATTTTTATTCTATTTTGACTTAGGAAGCAAATGGGAGCGTTAATTGCAAAACGGAACTAATTAAGTGAATTCGGACAGTTTTGACATTGTTTCGTATTTTGGACATAACTCTCTCATCTGAGCTCCGATTGAGATGATTCAAAATTCTGTAGAACGCTAAGAAATATATCTACAACTTTTATGTTTTGAGTTTGGAGAGATACTTGCTGCATCAAGGTTGTAATTGGGCTTGAAGTTGACGCATCTGCACTGCCGATGTTCTGGAACATTCTGCCTTGTAATGCACGTCCAAGGGGCAGTTTATTATTGGAAGATTTGAAGACATGTGGCACACGAGTTACAGCTGGACACATCACTTTCCTGTTTTTATTTTTAAGATTTTATTGTATTTTCAATTAATTAGAATCAGATTAGGATAATTGATTTTAGGATATTAGAATATTTTAGGAGATTGAGTTGAATTCAAACACTTGAATTAGATTTTTGAAAAGGGAGATCAGATTAGGTTTGGAGGGACCACGCCTCTCTCTTCTCTTCTCTGGAATTTTTCTTTCTTTTTGAGTTTTGGTTGATGGCCATGAGCGGCTAAAAAACTTTTGTAACTTGGTCGTCGGAAACGGAGACCTCGGAATCAACCAACTGTGAGATCTAATCTATGTTATTTTAGTGTTCAATTTTCGTGTTTGAGTATTGAATGTTATTCTGTGCATATTTTCATGATTGATGCATTTAATTACTAGGAGGCCTACTAGTGTATTATTTGTTGAAATCTACCGCTAAGTTTGATATCAAATCCGTAATTGTTTGATCCCTCCAACTTGTGAAGCAATTAGGGTTAGTAATTTGCTGCGTCAGGAATTAATAACCTTACGAAGAACATTCAACTAAATTAAATACAACCGCTTGTGTTTGTGTTGTTTAGCTTCATCGATCTCTCTAATTCTTAAGGCTGCCACTAGATTAAATCTTGAGCGCTTGTCTAGGGTTGTTTAGTGGTAAGATTAATTAAGAGCGCTTGTTTCCTAATTAATTAAAATTAAGGAGAGATAGGAAAATAGTTCCAACGGTGAATATTCAATGTATGAATTGATTATTTTTGCATCAATGATCAGTTGTGAGACTCCGATGGTGGATGTTGACGGAGACCAAGTTTCGTTATATTAATTGATTTCGAATTGAACTGTTTTTGTTTTTGGTTTTTGCTAAGAACGTTTCCTGTTTTACACAGAACCCCCCAGCCTTGTTCACATAACAGCAAATTAAGCTAGACACTCTTCGTGGGATCGACCCTGACTTACACTACTACGTGTATTTTTAGGTTTTAATTCTGGGTGCCTGCGACAGCACGCCATGGACCATTGCCTCTAGGCTGACTCCTGTCATGTCAGCGTGGGACCAAGCGAAGTAGTCTTGGTTCTGTCCGAAAAATTCTATCAGCTTCTTTCTTGTCTCAGGCCTAAGGCGGGAACCTATGCATGTCTTTCTTTCGGGGTCATCAGGATGTATCTGCACTTTATCCAACTCTTCCATAGATGGTTGTTCCGGGTTGGTTGGAGGGGTTGGATGGGACTGTAATTGCTATGAAGCGTTACCCTTGCTCTTGAAGGAGTTCTTGTAACAATCTTTGGAAGTTTTTGGGTCGCCCTTGATTTCTCGTACTCCCTATTTGGTGGGAAACTTGATCGTTTGGTGGAAAGTGGAAGGACCGCTCGTATGTCATGGATCCAAGGTCAGCCCAAGATAACGTTGTATGGTGATGTACAATCGATCACTAGAAAAACAGTTTATTTGTTTACTCTGTTGGCGTAGATAGGAAGGATGATCTCTCCGATTGTGTATTTCTGCTCAGAACTGAACCCAACCAATAGAGTCGACCGCCTGTTGATGTTGGCTTCTTCCAAACCTATAGACTTCATCACTTTAAGGAAAAGGATGTTTGTTGAGGATCCCCCATGAACCCAACCACTAGAAAAACGGTCTCTTGACCAAGATGTTGGCTATCTAGAGGGAGACGACTAGGGCATCATGATGAGGGGCAGCCAAGGTGACTGGCTCGTCATCTTCAAATTGAATTACATGATGGGAGTGTGGCCGTAGAGGCGGGTGTACATACTGGATTTCATGGTTGTTGTTGGCTCTGGCGTAGCGCTTGGCTGAGGAGTAGCTGACACCACTGATCTTTGACCCTCCTAAGATGATATTGTAGAATCCTTTTAGCGTTGGTTCCCGCGGAGGTGGAGATGTTTCTTTCGTGCTTTTCTGGCTGATGGTACTCTTCCCTTTATCTGTCAACAGATCTCGGAGATATCCCCTCTTCAATAGCACAGCGACCTCCAACTGTAGAGCAATGCAGTCCAGGGTGTTATGTCCATGGTAGTCGTGGAACTTGCACCACTTGGTTGTGTCTCTCCTTGCTTCGACATTAAGCTTTCTTGGCCATTTAACACTAGATCCCATTCCTTTCATGATTGCCACCACTTGGGTTGGTTAGACGTTGAGGTTGTATTCGGGAATTTTGTATCGGATCGGTCCTGTTGGTCTGTTGTTGGTTCTAAGTGGCTGGCAGTCATACAGTTTTCTGATTTTGTTCTGGTTATGTTGAGGGGCTTGGTAATGAGGTTCAATCGGCCTGAACTCTGGCTTCCTTTCATTCCGCCTTAGGTCGTACCTGGCATGACTTGCCCGATTCATTTCATCTTCCTCCCACCTTTTTTGAATCACTGCTCTGGCCAAAACGTCTTCCATTGTGATGCAACCGAGCTTTGTCAGTTCTTTGTATAATTCACAATCCGGGAGGAGACCCTTCTTGAAGGCGTCAACAGCTATCTTGGGGTTACAGGAAGGGATGGAAATTTTCTCTTTGTTGAATCTGCTGACGTACTCTCTCAGTGGCCTTCCCTCTTCTGATATACTCTGTACAGGTCAGCTAACAGTTTCTTGAGTTTTTTGCTGCTGGCAAACTGTTCCACGAAGGTCTCGGTGAGCTACGCGAATGAGCCGATGGAACCGTTCGGGAGATTGGTGTACCACTATAGAGTTGGACTAGATAAGCTTGAACCAAAACTTTTACACACGCAGGCTTCCCTCAGCGCTCGGGGTATCGAGACAGTGAACATTAGCTGCTTGTACGAGGCGATGTGGTCGTTTGGGTTAGTTGTGCCGTCATATGGTTTCATGTTGGGGATAGTGAATTTGTGGGGCATGTCGGCTAGCACAATTGCATCCACAAAGGGCGAATTGGCGTAGCAATGAGGCATGCTCTTCTTAGTGGGGATCGGCATTCCAGGTATGCGCCTCTACATCGGCCAGTCTCTTGGCCAACATTTATTCCATGGGAGGGGGGGGGGGGTACCACTAGGTCATCCCGTCTGACTTGGTCAGCCATTGCATTTGCACTCAACACATTTTGTTGGATCATTCCTCGTGATGTAGCCTGGTGGATCATTCTTTCGTGTATCGCTCGGTAGCTTGGATCACCGTTCATTCCTTCCGATTGGGTGACTCCCATTGTGACCGACCAGGTGTTTCGCCCCACATGAATGGTCAAAGGGGTTGTTTGATACTCGCTCAGTCCGTTGAGAGGGATGGACTCGAGCGGGATGATCTGGCTTGGTTGACCATTCAACCCATGGGGGTGAGTCGTGCCGAATGGATTTTGTGTAGGGGTGGTTGACTTAAGGTGAGGTGGGATGGCAAGGATGGGCGATTCTTGCTGGAGTGGGCTTTCGGTCACTTGGACGCCTTGTCCTTGTGATTAAAGTGGTCCGACGGAATAGGGCTCCGTTGGCAGATATATTTCTTCATGAGTCAGGGCCGAATCGTCGAGTACCGATGAACATTGTTGAAGCGACCTTTTGTTTGAGGCTACGGGTTTGTGCTCTGGGGTTTGGAGAGGTTGCATAGATGGAACTGAGGCGTGAAACCGATTGGGTGGTACCTGGCAAGGCAGAAGCTCTAGGTTATAAAACTGACTTACCTTCTCTTTTAGAAACTGGTTTTTGACCCTGATGGAGGCGTTTTCGGTTCGGATAGAGGTGTTCTCAACTTCCAGTGCGGCTAATTTGTCTGAGTTCTATTGCATGAGGGCAGTCAGAGCCTCCAGTTTGGCCTCGAGGCCAAGGTTAGCGTTGTCAGAGTTGTCAGCCATGGAAAGTTCCTTTACGTAGCAGGGTTCGTTGAGCCGAATGATCGCTAGAGGCCCCACGGTGGGCGCCAAACTGTAGATGTAAAAATCTACTTGTACGGAAAGAGGGATTGATCCCATGAGGTTGAGGCCACTAGCGATCCACTGTACCTGCACACGTAGAGAAACAAACGAGAAGTGACGGAAAACACCAGGGTGGTGTTTGCCGTAGGCACTCCGACACTCAAGTCAGTAAGGCTGAAAGGCTGATTTAGTGAGGGCTAGGGAGTAGAGAGGTTACCAGAAGTCTAGTCGGGGACTGTGACTACGACAGTGATGTGAAGTTCTCAAGCTGGAACTTCGGGGTTTGTAGGTGTAGTGTTATCTGCCTTGTGAGAGGGTTGGCCTCTGTTTAAATAGTGACTGTCTAGTCTCCCAATCCTGATGGGATTGGGAGTTCTCATAGCAATCCGTTTCCTCTAAGGATATATCCTTTGATCCCCTTATCCTGGCGTGAAAGGGAGTCCAAGTATGACTCTGACACGGACCTTGGAGAAGTTGGGGTGGTAGTGGACTACTTTACCAGTGTTTGAATATGAATGTGGTCCGTAGGTGGCCGTAGGCTCTGAATTCGTTCATAGATCCAGGGAGTGTATTTGGGCATGGGAGGCCTGGGTCCAGATGGTTTGGGCCGACTGTGCTTCGTACCGCATGTGCCACATCTGGGGAATCCTAGCTCGGGCTGCATCGAGACTAGGCCTAGGTTTTCCTCTGTGTCAGAAGTGTCTTCCTATTTGGGCCGAGGACAATTTTTAGCCCTAACAACTTGTATGGTTTGGGAACCTTTAGCTGAGGCCATAGCTAATTTGGTTTCTACCATCGCTACAAGAAGTGAAGGATACAGTGAATAGGGAGGGATCCTTTGAAATTGAGATGCTTGAGACATTTCCAATCGAGATTGGAGACAAACAAATTTGGAGTAATGGAGAAAAACTTGCTGAAGACATTAGATCTTTCACAGAATCCCTAGTTTCACCCCACTTCGGTGAGAAAATAGTTGATCAACTGTATGCTAAGCTCACTGATATAATTATTAAGGATTTGGCTACACGTATAGAACCAGACAAGGTCACAAACTTTGTTGTTGTGTTGAGGCGAATGTAAACCTAAACTTTTATCGTCATCCATCCGTAATAAAATAACCTAAATCGCAAGGGTAAGAGATGAAGTCGTCTCTTCATGTATATTTTAAGAATACTTCTTGTTGCTTTTACGATCAAGACAGAAGTATTATTTTTGTTTCAAATTTTAAAAATTAATTTCAAAGTTGAACAAAGTTAGTGGATTGAAAAGTCAAGCTATCAGACCATATAACTTGGTTTCAGATTAATGAATTGATGATTTAAATATAATTCAAAGAGTAATATTACACATACAAATTGATGTGAAAACCCTATATGTTTGACATACCATTTACTCTAATCACTAATCACATTCAACTTTTAAACACATCAATTTGTATGGATGAGTTTGCATGTATAGTATTATTTTAATTCAAAATATCATATTTCATTATTCATACTGTAATTATCAATTAATGTCATCATATCATTTAAGAATGCAATATATAGACAAGACAACATATCCATTCTAAGTCAAAAGGGCGTATCTATAACGTTATATTATTTGTCGTTAACTAATTTGAAAATTTGGAAAACGAAGTTAATTTGTTGAAAACTTTGTCAAGCAATCTGAAGTCTACAACTGGAACTGTGTAAGTCAACTTCTTGTTAAACTTTCCACAAGCCCATGGTCCCATGAAAGTATATTGGAAATTTAAGCCATAGCTTCTTTACTCCTATATATATATGCTGGCAATACCATCTCTATACTATATTAGAAACAAAAATGGTAAGCATTATTGGTATCTCTCGTTCACTTTTTTGTTGCTTCGTCCTGATTATGGTCCTCCTCTTTAATCCACAGGCCACTTTTGCTGGTAGCACTCATAGCAGTTAATATTCTCTCTCTCTCTCTCTCTCTCTCTCTCTCTCTACGTATACATGTTTTTGTTTTGTATAATATATATATGGGGAAGAATCAGCAGCCTCATTTTTTATTTTTTACATAAATAATGACACTAGTTTTAGGCCATTAGATCTAGCACTTTGGGTGATTGAGATTCTATGTAACTAGCACATTTAATGCACTTTTAAAACAACATAATTTAGATTCAATTTCAACCCTTCAAATACTTTAATCTAACAGTTTAATAGTTGTGTCAAAACTTATGTAAAAGAAATGAGCCTCTTTAATATCTCTTTGGGGTGTATAAAATTAACTAGTTAGGAGCAAATAAAGATAAACTTCGAATGTAAGAGGTTTTGTTGATATTTTTGAAGGGTTTATTTATAAGTTTCACCATTTCTATTTTTGATATTTTTTTTTTAATGTATTTTCACAGGTAATTTAAATGGGAGGAGACTTTTTGGTTTGGAAAGGAAACTAGTGACTGCCATCAAACCAACAAAAGGCAATCCCCATCATGGCGGTCCATCAGGAGATTTTAGATAGTCCGAATGTTCCCTCAAGAAGATATATCATATGAGCGCAAAACCACAAGTTAATGTTG
This sequence comes from Pistacia vera, assembly GCF_008641045.1. NCBI lineage: Eukaryota > Viridiplantae > Streptophyta > Magnoliopsida > Sapindales > Anacardiaceae > Pistacia > Pistacia vera. The sequence continues at coordinate 2,199,804 of NW_022196165.1, forward strand.
TAAAGATATGATATTTATCTTTGTTAGTTACCGACAGTTTGAGAATGACTTTGTTAAAAGTACTCAATAAAAGGATCAACATTCCTTGTATTGTTTTAGTTACTATGATACATAATCAATATTAAAAATCTGGTATATTTCTTTCGTAAATCATTTGTTATAAAATTGATCTAACATATGTCTTTAGACTCTTGATTTAGATGTGTTGGTGGCTTTTTGTTTAAGAACTAACTACCTAATTCCTGGTAAAAACATTCAAGGAATAATAGTTATTATTGTTCTTCTAGATTCCTTTGAAATATTAAATTAATTAATCAATAACAACAAAACTAGAAAAGAAGAAAGCCAGAAATAGAAAACTAAATCATGATTGTTGGGTACAAATTATTAAGGCCCACAAGCCAAATGATTGCAAACTCATCAAGCAAGGCCAATGGGTCAGATAATTGATATGAGATTTGAGAAAAAGAGGTATTATTTGAGTCTTACTTAATATCTTTAAAAGCCTCTTAATTAATTTTTAAAAATTAAAAATATACATTAAAGTGAAAATTACTATAAAAAAAAGCGTAAATAGGCCTTAAAAAATTTGACATGACCTAATAAAATGATATGAACTTATTCGTTAAAAGTGGCTTTGAGTGTATCTTTATTGGTCTGAGTTATTAACGGGTCGATCCATTAGTAACCCGTTTCATAACGAGCCATGTTTGGGTTTAGGCTTAAAAAATATTTGACCATTTTGACTTTTTGATTATAACTTAGTAATTTTTGTAGAAAGTATTGGTTTCAATTATGAAACTTTAGTTAAAAAACGAGTTGTATTTTTTACACGACATTGAAATTTGATAATAAGACCTTAGTATTGGATTTTCTTATATTATTTTTATTCTTCGAAAAAAAAAATTATTGATAATGTGTGGCATTATATTTTAATGAAGTTTTTATACATCTTAATATTTATGTGTTTTGGTATATAATTAAATATTCTAGTACAAATTTATTTAAAAGATCATATTATGTTTCATTATTTAATTCAAAAGTTTAGAAATTAAAAGTTTATGAGTCAGGTTACCATTCTTTCATTCCCAATTATGCTTTACCAAAAAAGAACTCTTGCATTTTCACAACCTACAAAACCATTAATACAAAAGACATCTTCAATTCTCATATATATTCTCAAAGATGACAACACATATATTGTAAATTCAAAAACAGATGAAGACAAAAGCACCCCTATATTTAATGCAAAACAAAAAGATCAAAAAAACATATTTAAATCTTCTACTTCACAATCACTAGTTCAAAAAAATGGCATCATGCAAGTTTAAAAGATATATCAACATTACATATTTTCAAATCTTATCTCCAAATTATATCATTATAATACATGTTACATCGATGTGGTGTGATTTCAATAGAGATGGCCCAGATGGGATGCGATTAGGATGCGGTGGTGGTGTGCTGGATTAGAGGCTAATAGGTGTGGTCATTGTTGTCAATGGATGCTGATGGGGGTCGGGCATGGTGTGGGTGCAATTTTCGTGGGGTTAGCGTGGCGGGGGCGTAGTTGTTGGGTTGTAGCAGCGGTGGTGGTTACAAAATTAAAAAAGAGAAAGAAACAAAATGGTGATATATTATATTTTTAGAAAAGGCAGATTGAAGAAAAAATGAATTAAAGAGGAAAAAAAAGTTATTATATTATTTTTTTAAAGAATCAAATTAAAAAATGAATTAAAAGAGAAAGGGAAAAAATACGATTCTTAGGTTTTTTTTTTTTTTTTCTTTTTAAAAGCAGATTAAAATAAAGAATTACACTTAGAATTTGAAATTACCTTGTTACCCTTATAATTAGTTTAATACTTTTAAATCGGGGTTTCCGAATTTTATGCCACATCTTCAAGGGCAATTTTGGGATTCCACTCTGCCATTAGGGGCCAAATGTTATAACGCTAACTACCTCAAAGTATTCCTGTTATTTCTAATGCTTAGATGGATTTTTTTTATTAGCTTTACCTCGGTGGCTAAAAACCCTAAGAAATTTGGTTTAAACTTGACCATTTCATCCTAGAAGTGTTTTCTCAATTTGTTGGCACTTTCTTCAAAAACTCTTTAGAACGAACACAAAGTTCTAAAGCAAACAAAAAAAAAAAAAAAAAAAAAAAAAAAAAAAAAAGACAAAAATCTGTTAACTTTTTGTTAAATTTAACTAAAAATGTTAAAAGACATAATGCCCCACTAAAAAAATTTTAAAAATAAATAAATGCAAATGCTGGCAGCTTAGAAATGTACAGTCTATTTGGATGGATGTCTAAGATTTGACCACATTTGTATTGAACTTGAGGCCATGAAAGAAAATGATAAAAAATAATATTCTGAATTTAAATAAATGCAGAAGTTCACATGCTTAGTAAATCTGATTTTCTCATCTCTGTTTCAAATGGATCAGTTGGTTCACATACTCATTGTTGAAAATGAAATCATATTGTCGTACACACTTCGATTTATATAAATTATTTCCCATAAGATATTATATTAGTGTACTACAAATAAAAACTCGATCATAACTCAAAGTGTCAACTCTCAGGATATAAATAGAAGTAAGCTTAGCTTGTAGTAGCAACCATTTTATAAACTTATATTACAATCAATTATCTCATTCCGAGTGAGAAGAAAGAAATGGATCGTGCAATATTTGAAGATCTTGATGTTGTAATCCTCTTTGTTCATTTTGTTTTCAAGTAATTAATGTCACGCATACAAAGTATACCTATTCTTTTATAAAAATAGACGTCACATGTTATGTGCTGAATCATTTTCTTGACATTTAATGTTCCAGGAAGGGAATGAAGAGTGTGGTGTTGGAGAAATCAGAATCATTGAGAGCGCCGGGGCGGGGGGAGGGGGGGTTGGGGGGGTGTGGTGGTGTGGTGTGTGTGGGGTGGTGGGGTGGTGTTGTGGGGGGTGGTGGGGGTGGCAGGTGGCATTGCAATTCAGCCTAATGGATGGAAAGCTTTGGATGTGCTTGGCGTTGGTTCAAAGCTCAGGCCAAGTACCATTCTCCTTCAAAGGTTAATTTCACATTATTAATAACATCAGAAGCCTAGAATACAATGTTTGTTCTTATCAATCTCGACCTACATATATTGTTCATCATATCGAAGACTTTTTTTATTTCATTGTGGGATTGGTGTAGCTATATCTATCGGTCATTCTATTATTCTTATCTCTTATCATAATTAACTTTGATTATTGTAAATACACAGGATACGAGAAATATTTCTCAATGGCAGCAAGCAACAAGAAGAAATTATCTCCTACTCGTAAGTTTTAATTATAATTACCATGCATTTAATTAATGTTTGGTGGTAAATTTTTGATGAGAAAATTGTTAGGGTGATGGCTTTATACAGTGACGTTTTATCATTAAGTGAGACAACGTCGTTTTGAGCCAAGTAAAGATCAATCTTGTTCATTGGCTGGCTGAGAATCCAACAGTGGCAAGTCAGTCTGATGGTCAACGGTATAAAAGCGGTGCAACAGTCCATTCTCAGACAATTGAACCTATTTTCGTGTTTTTCCCTTTTCTCTGTAAAACGAACTGCCTCTTTTTAGGGTTTGGGTATAGTTTTGATCTTGAATCTTGTAACAGGGTGTTGAGTGGCTGGTTTGCAGGCCACTTGAAGGTGCTAGAGTTTGCAAGGCATCTTGGGTACTAGATCTATGTCTCTAGGGTGTTACGGGTTCTGTAAAGGTTTGGGAAAAGGTTCAATTCTTTGGTCGAGTTGTGTTCTGTATCTTGATCAATATAGTGCAGCGAGCTCGCTGGTTTCCCAAGCTCAACGTGGACGTAGCTTGCTCAAATTCGAGCAAGTGAACCACGGTAAATCCTAGTCTGTTGTGTGTGTGATTCTGTTTTGGTGCTGTGTGTTTCTTGTTTGTTTTTGGTTGATCTGTTGCATGTAGGTATAACAGTGGTATCAGAGCCATTTCTTGGAGATTAGGGTTTTACGAAATTAGGGTTTTGCAAATTTGGGGTTTTCTTTTGAAAAATTAGGGTTTCGTGAAATTAGGGCTTCGGGAAATTGGGGGTTTCAAATCAGTGATTCCTTTGAGTCTCCAATTGGATCTAGGAAGTAAAATCTTGGCCAAGTTTAAGGGTATCCAGGCTGGAAATCAGAAACTGCCTTAAAAACTGTCTGGCAGTACTTGGCGACCTCTGGTTTAACAACGTCACGTACACCTTAGACAATTTTTCCCTACCGTTACAGTACAATGAGCACTACCCATATGGAGATCTCCCAATATGATGGGAAGATCGATTTCGGGAGCTCGAAGAAGAAGATGAAAGCTCTCCTCTCATATAACAAGGTTGCAATCACATTGGAAGAAGACATCAAGAAGTGGCTGGAGGAAAAACTGACGAAGAAGGAGGAAGTTAATGAAGAAGCTTACAATCTGATCGTTCTGAATCTATCAGACAGTGTCCTCAAAAAGGTAGATGGGATCGAATCACCACTGGAACTATGGGGTAAACTAAATACTTTGTATGCTTTATAATCTGCCCCAAATTTAGCTTTCTTGAAGGGCACTTTATTTTCTTGCAAAATGGATAGTTCTAGGAGTATAGAAGACAATTTAGACAAATTTATTAAAATGACTCTTATCCTAAAAGGAACATATCAAGAATTAGGAAGTACTAGCCTAGCTATGATCCTCTTGAACTCACTGCCTGAAGACTACCCAGTAGTCAAAAAAGCGTTACAGTACACTGGTACTGTACTAACCCTAGATCTAATAGTTGCATGTCTTAAGGCTAGGGAGTTAGAGTTGAAAGTCCAGAAAAGGAGTGGGTCGAACCTGTTTGTTAAAACCAAAGTGGAGTCTAGTCAGACAGGGAGGAGTAATTTTGTGAATCAGGGGAATAAGAATAAGAAAAAGTGGAAGGGAAATAACAAAAGTAAAGAAACTAGAAAATGTTTTTTTATGTAATAAGGCTGGCCATATTAAAAAGAACTGTTTTGAATGGATCAAGAAACAAAAACAAGGGAACACAGAGACAAATCTAGCCACCACTACAAACCTAGTAGATGAACTTGAGGTGCTTACAGTGTCAATGTTTGACACTGCAAATGAGTGGGTGCTGGACTCAAGATGCTCTTTCCATATGAGTCCAAATAGAAACTGGTTCTAGGAGTTTAAGGATACTGATTCAGAAACAGTTTACATGGGGAACAATAATGCATGTAGGGTTAGAGGAATTGGCTCTATAACTCTAAGTCTTAATACTGGAAAATTGGTTAAACTCACAAGAGTCAGGTACATCTCAGAACTGAAAAGAAACTTGATATCTCTAGGTACCCTAGATGAATCAGGCTGTAGTTATAAGGCAGAGAACAGAAGCCTGAGCATATACAAAAATAGGAACCTTATCCTGACAGGAGAGAAAAAGAATGGGCTTGGGAACATGTCCTCTAACTATCTGAACTCTGTAGTTAAGCCTGCAAACCTATCCAA